>NC_057794.1:279393913-279758916 GCF_018294505.1 Triticum aestivum | reverse complement strand
GGGGGGGGGGGGCAGGCGCGCCCCCTACCTCGTGGCCTCCTGTTAATTGGCTTGTTGTTGGGTCTAAGTCTCCTGAGTTGTATTCGGGGAGAAAATCACGTTCCCGAAGGTTTCATTCCGTTTGGACTCCGTTTGATATTCCTTTTCTTCGAAACCCTAAAACAGGCAAAAAACAGCAATTCTGGGCTGGGCCTCCGGTTAATAGGTTAGTCCCAAAAATAATATAAAAGTGGATAATAAAGCCCAATAATGTCCAAAACAGTAGATAATATAGCATGGAGCAATAAAAAATTATAGATACGTTGGAGACGTATCAAGCATCCCCAAGCTTAATTCCTGCTCGTCCTCGAGTAGGTAAATGATAAAAACAGAATTTTTGATGCGGAGTGCTACTTGGCATAATTTCAATGTAAATCTTCTTAATTTTGGTATGAATATTCAGATTCAAAAGATTCAAGACAAAAGTTCATGTTGACATAAAAATAATAATACTTCAAGCATACTAACAAAGAAATTATGTCTTCTCAAAATAACATGGCCAAAGAAAGCTATCCCTACAAAATCATATAGTCTGGCTATGCTCTATCTTCACCACACAAAGTATTTAAATCATGCACAACCCAGATGACAAGCCAAGCAATTGTTTCATACTTTTGACATTTTCAAAACTTTTTCGATCTTCACGCAATACATGAGCGTGAGCCATGGATATAGAACTATATGTGGAATAGAATGGTGGTTGTGGAGAAGACAAAAAGAGGGGAAGATAGTCTCACATCAACTAGGCGTATTAACGAGCCATGGAGATGCCCATCAATAGATATCAATGTGAGTGAGTAGGGATTGCCATGCAACGGATGCACTAGAGCTATAAGTATATGAAAGCTCAACAAAAGAAACTAAGTGGGTGTGCATCCAACTCGCTTGCTCACAAAGACCTAGGGCATTTTGAGGAAGCCCATCATTGGAACATACAAGCCAAGTTCTATAATGAAAAATTCCCACTAGTAAATGAAAGTGCAAAATGAGATACTCTCTATCATGAAGATCATGGTGCTACTTTGAAGCACAAGTGTGGTAAAAGGATAGTAACATTGTCCCTTCTCTCTTTTTCTCTCATTTTTTGGGCCTTCTCCTTTTTTATGGCCTCTTTTTTTCGTTCGGAGTCTCATCCCGACTTGTGGGGGAATCATAGTCTCCATCATCCTTTCCTCACTTGGGACAATGCTCTAAAAATGATGATCATCACACTTTTTATTTTTCCTACAACTCAATACTTAGAACAAAATATGACTCTATATGAATGCCTTCGGCGGTGCACCGGGATATGCAATGAATCAAGAGTGACATGTATGAAAGAATTCTGAATGGTGGCTTTGCCACAAATACGATGTCAACTACATGATCATGCTAGCAATATGACAATGATGGAGCGTGTCATAATGAACGGAACGGTGGAAAGTTGCATGGCAATATATCTCGGAATGGCTATGGAAATGCCGTGATAGGTGGGTATGGTGGCTGTTTTGAGGAAGGTATTTGGTGGGTGTATGACACCGGCGAAAAGTGCGCGGTATTAGAGAGGCTAGCAATGGTGGAAGAAACGAAAGTGCGTATAATCCATGGACTCAACATTACTCATAAAGAACTCATATACTTATTGCAAAAATCTAGAAGTTATCAAAGCAAAGTATTATGCGCATGCTCCTAGGGGGATAGATTGGTAGGAAAAGACCATCGCTCATCCCCGACCGCCACTCATAAGGAAGACAATCAATAAATAAATCATGCTCCGACTTCATCACATAACGGTTCACCATACGTGCATGCTACGGGAATCACAAACTTTAACACAAGCATTTCTCAAATTCACAACTACTCAACTAGCATGACTCTAATATCACCATCCTCATATCTCAAAACAATTATCAAGCATCAATTTTTTTCCTTAGTATTCAACGCACTCAAAAGAAAGTTTTACCAATCTTGAATACCAAGCATATTATTATTAAGAAAATTACCATGCTATTAAGACTCTCAAAATAATCTAAGTGAAGCCTGAGAGATCAATAGTTTCTATAAAACAAATCCACCACCGTGCTCTAAAAGATATAAGTGAAGCACTAGAGCAAAATTATATAACTCAAAAGATATAAGTGAAGCACATAGAGTATTCTATCAAATTACAAATTATGTATGGCATTCTCAAAATGTGTGTACAGCAAGGATGATTGTGGTAGACTAACAAGCAAAGACTCAAATCATAAAAGACGCTCCAAGCAAAACACATATCATGTGGTGAATAAAAATATAGCTCCAAGTAAAGTTACCCATAGAAGTAGACGAAAGAGGGGATGCCTTCCAGGGCATCCCCAAGCTTTGGCTTTTAGGTGTCCTTATATTATCTTGGGGGTTCCATGGGCATCCCCAATATTAGGCTCTTTCCACTCCTTGTTCCATAATCCATCAAATCTTTACCCAAAACTTGAAAACTTCACAACACAAAACTTAAAGTAGAAAATCTCGTGAGCTCCGTTAGCGAAAGAAAACAAAAGACCACTTCAAGGTACTTTAATGAACTCATTCTTTATTTATATGGGTGTTATACCTACTGTATTCCAACTTCTCTATGGTTTATAAACTATTTTATTAGCCATAGATTCATCAAAATAAGCAAACAACACACGAAAAATAGAATCTGTCAAAAACATAACAGTCTGTAATAATCTGTAGCTAGCTTAAGATCTGGAACCCCAAAAATTCTAAAATAAATTTCTGGACGTGAGAAATTTATCTATTAATCATCTTCAAAAGGAATTAAGTAAATATCACTCTCCAAATAAAAATTACAGCAGTTCTCGTGAGCGCTAAAATTTCTGTTTTTTACAGCAAGTTCAACAAGACTTTCCCCAAGTCTTCCCAACGGTTCTACTTGGCACAAACACTAATTAAACATAAAAAAACACAACCAAAACAGAGGCTAAATAATTTATTTATTACTAAACAGGAGCAAAAATCAAGGAATAAAAATAAAATTGGGTTGCCTCCCAACAAGCGCTATCGTTTAACGCCCCTAGCTAGGCATAACAAGCAAGAATAGATCTAGGTATTGCCATCTTTGGTAGGCAATCCATAAGTGGCTCTCATGATAGATTCATATGGTAATTTTATTTTCTTTCTAGGGAAGTGTTCCATGCCTTTTTAATGGAAATTGGAATCTAATATTCCCTTCCTTCATGTCAATAATTGCACCAACCGTTCTAAGGAAAGGTCTACCGAGAATAATAGGGCAATAAGGATTGCAATCTATATCAAGAACGATAAAATCCACGGGCACATAATTCCTATTTGCAACAATAAGAACATCATTAATTCTTCCCATAGGTTTCTTAATAGTGGAATCCGCAAGATGCAAGTTTAGAGAACAATCATCAAAATTACGGAAATCTAGCAAATCACACAAAGTTTTGGGAATAGTAGAGACACTAGCACCCAAATCACACAAAGCATAAAACTCATAATCTTTAATTTTAATTTTAATAGTAGGTTCCCACTCATCATAAAGTTTTCTAGGGATAGAAACTTCCAATTCAAGTTTTTCTTCATAAGATTGTGCCGGGGTTTCTGATCCACGGACACCTATGGGACCGGGGTCCCTTTTGGTTCGGCGGGGGGCGGAGGTCGTGCAAAGAGCAGATCGAGGCGAAGCACACGGGCGATTGGTCGTGCAAGGGGCAAATCGAGGGGAAGCATGCGAGCGATTTACCCAGGTTCGGGCCGCACGGATGCGTAAAACCCTACTCCTGCTTTGTGGTTTGTATTGCTTTCTAGCTCGGGAGCGAGATCGAGCGTGAGTGTGTGGAACTGCTGAACCCCAAGCGAGAGTGTTCGAAGTGTCTAAACCCCCTCTCAGTTGCCCCAGGCCTCCTTTTATATGCTCAAGGGGTTACCGGCATAGGGCATCGGAGGGCAAAAGTGGAAGAGTGGTGGTAGGCACAGCTAGGTGCTGTAGTAGGCACAGCTAGGGCAAAAGTGGAAGAGTGGTGGCAGGGGACAAGAGCATTAAATGCCCGTCTGTGTCGCCTAAACAGTGCCGAAAGGGGCTTGCTAGAGAAGCCACCGTTAGCCACGGTGGTTGTCTTGCCAGCGCCTGCTTGCCACCTCGCACCTCAGCTGCGCAGCCTCCGCCACGTGTGCTTGGGAGGGCCCCAGAGCGACGCGTGGGTGGATGTGCTGGAGCGCAGGCACGAAGTGGGGGCTTCCCGCGGCAAGCTCTTTGCCGCGGTCGTCGTCTTGTCGTGTAGGTCCGGGAGCTTGTCGCTCACCGGGCCTTGCCGGGGCGCGTGGGGCGCCGCGGCAAGTTTCCTTGGTACGCCTTGGTTGGCCTTCCCGGCAAGCGCCTCTTGCCGGGGCCTCGGGACGCTTCTGATAGCCTTCCCGGCAAGCTCCTCTTGCCGGGGTCTTGTCTTGAGTACTTTGTTCTTGAATGGTCTTCAAGAGGACCACGGAGGATCTTGGCGGTCGCCCGGCAAGCCTTGCCGCGGGATGCTGCGACTGCCCGTGCACAAGTTCGGGGTACTAAGGGTACCCCTACTTTAGTACACCAACAGGAGCCCCCAGGCCTGGGCCAGACACGGTGCCAAGCGCTGTTGGGCCAGGCCCAAAACAGTGCACGGGCACGCGCGGCCTGGGTCACGCCGTATATCTCTCCGTTTCCCCCGCGCACGCCTCGAACGGCATGCGTCAAACGCGGAGCCGTGGGTGACGCGGGCGGCGTGCACGGGGTTAAGCCCCGCGAGCATGCGTCAGGCCATGATGAAGGGGACGGCCCATGCCCTCCTCTCTAAACGGAGGTAGGCGTGGGGGCGTGGTGCATTTACTGGACGGGGCCGGTGCACGGTTTCCGAGGCGCCCACTCCCCGAGATCTCGGGGTAGGGTGAGGCCGCCTCATCCGTCGCCTCGGTTCTGCACCTTCGCCACGTGGCTCCCATGCGCTTGGGGTCGCGGACGGTGGAGGTGGGAATCTGGGCCGTTGTGAGCAGAGGTAGCGGGTCGGCTCGCCTCCCTGCTCTTCCCGTGCATTGATTTGCTGAGCAGGGCGGCCGGGCTCCCACTTCGCTCCTTTATAAGGAGCGGGAAGGGAGCACCGAAGCCCGCACCTTCTCATCTCCTCCTTTCTTCAGCTTCGGCTCCCTTTTCTCTCATTCGCCATGGAGAAAGGGAACCCTGGGCCTTCATCGGTGGCGGCGAGGGTCGCCACCAGACAGCGCACCCTTCCCTCTTCCACGCTCATGGTGGCAGAGCCAGCCATAAGGGGAAGAGGGAGGGCGCGAGGTCGTGGACGAGGTCGAGGACGAGGTCGAGGCGCTCGGGGAGGAGGCGGACGGGGCGGCGCGCCAGCTTCGCCTCCGCCGGCGACTCCTCCCCCGCGGCGGTCCATATAGGGGACAACCCTTGCGAGTTCTTCGTCAAGCTGCACCGGGCGCCTCATCGCCGCCTCCGGCTTCCAGCTCCGTTCGCGAGCGCGATGGAGTTGGACCCGCCCGAGACGCTGAGACTGCACATGAGGGGCTGTGGGATCAGCGGCACGCGAGTCCGCGTTGTGTTCCCAGCCCCTGGTGTGATGTATCTTGACCGAGGGTGGAAGACGTTCGCCCGCATCCACAGCCTGATGGAGGGGTTCACCCTCCATTTTAAGCTGGTGGAGGGCGATCTCCTCTCCGTCAAGGTCTTCGGGTGCTTCGGCACCCGGGCGAAGTGCTGCGTGGACAGCTCCTCCGATAGCGAAGGCTCCTCCTCGAGCGAGAGTGACGAGGAGGAGAGCGGCAGTGATGGTGAGGGTGGCGGGCGGCAGGATGGCGGCTCCGACTAGGTGTCGGGCGCCGTCTCATGCGGCACCGGCGACCCCATCATCTGCGCCGCCGGCTTCTTGAACTCCCCGGGGGCGTCTCCTTGGGCGGCTGGCGTAGGGAGGCCGCGGAAGGGGAAGAGGGCTGGCGACAAGGCCGTCAGGTCGGAGTATGAGGGCGTGGTGCCCTCGACAGCGTGCTGACGTCCTGCCGCCCCTCCTTCACACCCTTCTCCCGGCGTCGCCATCACCGTCCGGTCCCCGGGATGTTCTCTTGGTGTCTTCTGGCACCTGTAGCTCGCCTTGGCGCCCCTTTCCCGTTTTCGTCTCCTTGACCTACCTCCTGAAGAGAGGGACAGGAAAGAGATTACGGGCACCTTATCTTTTTAATTGTAAGCCTTCGGGCCTTAGCTGTATCTAAAACTTGTAATCCTCTCTTTCATGTTTTTCATCCTCTATGGACCGTACCTGTATGGGATGTTTTTTAATGAAAAGAGGATGCTTGCCGGGGTATTTGTCTCGCGGGTTGAACCCACGCCAAGGAGCAAATCCTTGGTCTCTCGGACAGACATTCCATTTCCCGGCAACAGGCCCTGCCGCCTTCCCACGTCGCTCGACCTTTCTCACGCCTTTGACGGAGACGGGAACGAGGTGGGTGCGGCTCTCTCGTTTCATCCCTTTGCTGCCGCGACTACGCCCAAACTTGGCCCCGGGAACGCGCTCCAGGGCCTAGAGTTGAGGGAGCACGACAGTTTTCGGGAAGAAACGCGGTTTCGCATTCCCCAGTCCATAAGAGGATGCATGAAGAGGGACGAAATACTTATCTGATATCGCAGCCCCCAGCAATTCTGGCTTGCACCTGCAGCCCCCAGCGACACTGGCTCGCCGGGGCCTAGGTGCTGGCGCGCCCTTCTTCTCCTTTTCGTCCTTCAAGTAGTCTGGCCAGGATATGCGAGCCCTGCAAACGAAAGAAGAGCAGAAGGACAGACACTCGACCTCTAAGTTAGGGGTTAGCCGCTGTTAGGGACTATCAACCCTAACCAAGGACGAGACTCAACCTAGCATGCATGCTATAACCCCGGGGTATGCCAGCGCTTCAATCTCTGGTGCTCAGGGTCTGCGCCTGGCTCTGTACAAAGGATTACATGCAACAGCGGCAAGACTTGTACAGAAAGGTGGTTGCCGGGCAGGGCCCGACAACCGCGCCTTACGGGTAAAACTTACGAAGATGCTCGATGTTCCAGGAGTTGCTCACCGGAATGCCATCTTCGGTCTCAAGGCGGACAGCGCCAGGCCTAGTGACTCGTTTCACCCGATAAGGGCCTTCCCACTTCGGCGTCAACTTGTTGTGATTCTTGGCCGACTGAAGGCGCCGAAGAACAAGGTCGCCTTCCTCGAGACTTCTGGCATTAACTTTGCAGCTATGGTAGCGACGCAAAGCTTGCTGGTAGCGAGCAGCTCGCACTGCGGCCTGAAGACGGCCTTCCTCAAGGAGCAGTGCGTCATCTTGCCGCAGCAGCTCTTGCTCAAGCTCATCGTAAGCGAGCACTCGAGGTGACCCGTATACGAGTTCCGTGGGGGTAACTGCCTCTGCTCCATAGACTAGAGCAAAGGGTGTCTGTCCGGTGGCTCGATTCGGCGTCGTTCTGATCGACCAAAGAACCACCGGTAGCTCCTCGATCCAGTTTCTTCCGCACTTGTGCAGCTTGTCGAAAGTTCTGGTCTTGAGCCCGCGCAGTACCTCGGCATTCGCCCTCTCCGCTTGACCGTTGCTTCTCGGGTGAGCAACAGAAGCGAAGCAGACTTTGGCGCCAAGATCTTGGACGTACTGCATGAAGGCGTGGCTCGTGAATTGTGTGCCGTTGTTGGTGATTATCCGGTTAGGGATCCCGAAGCGGCAAACAATCGACCTGAAGAACTTGACGGCTGACTGGGCGGTCACCTTCCTCACTGGTTCCACTTCCGGCCACTTTGTGAACTTGTCGATTGCAACGTACAAGTACTCAAAGCCCCCGACAGCTCGGGGAAAGGGGCCGAGGATGTCGAGCCCCCAGACCGAAAATGGCCAGGATAAAGGGATCGTCTGGAGAGCTTGAGCTGGCTGGTGTATCTGCTTGGAATGGAACTGGCACGCTTCACACTTGGTTACTTGTGCAGTTGCATCCTGGAGGGCTGTTGCCAGAAGAACCCTTGCCGGAAGGCTTTGCCGACAAGTGCTCTTGCGCCAATGTGGTGACCACATATGCCTCCATGTATCTCTGCCAACAGCTTTTGTCCATCTCCCCGGGGAATACACCTCAATTTCACACCGTTGAGCCTTCTTCTGTATAGTGTCTTGTCGACGAACTGGTACATACTTGACTGCCGGGCTACTCTTTCGACTTCTTCTTGCTCTTCGGGAAGCTCTCCTATCTGAAGGAAGTGGACAATCTGCTGCGCCCATGCTGGAGCTTGTGGCTCGACAACAAGGACTAAAGGCAAATCTGCCGCTGCGGGAACATCCGCTTCTACGGCAAGAAACTGCGGTTCTGCCGGAGCTTGACGTTCCCCGACAAGCTTGCCGGAGCAAAATTTGTCGGGAGCTTCTGCCTCAACGGAACAAACCCTGGGGCTTGCCGGAGCATCTTGCTCCTCAGCGTTCTTGGCGTTGATCTTGGGGACTGCTGCGGGAACATCCGCTTCTACGGCAAGAAGTTGCGTCTCTGCCGGAGCTTGACGTTCCCCGACAAGTTTGCCGGAGCTTGACCCGTCGGGAGCCTCTGCTTCAACGGAACAAGCCCTAGGGCTTGCCGGAGCATCTGGCTCCTCAGGATTCTTGGCATTGATCTTGGGGACCTTCTTGGCGGCGGCTTCGGGAAGCTCTGCCGGCAAATAGTCACCAGGAATCAACTTCCTCTTCTTGCTCTGTCCAGTTGATGGTGTTACGGACGGTTGAGTCAGCTTGAGCACAAAGGTCCCTGGTTCCACAGGTAGCTTAAGTGCGGCGCACTTTGACAGGCCATCGCAATGGCGTTCTGAGCTCTGGAACGTGCTCCATTTGCAGGCCGTCAAAGCGCTCTTCTAGCTTTCTCACTTCGTCAACGTAAGCTTCCATCAACGGACTCTGATAATTCTTGTTTACTTGGCGGACGACAAGCTGTGAGTCACCCCTGACAATGAGCTTCTTGATCCCAAGGTCTGCCGCGATCCGGAGACCGGCAAGCAAGCCTTCATACTCTGCAGTATATTTGTTGCTTGCTCCTTGGGAAAGTGCATCTGGACTATGTACTTGAGGTGCTCACCGGTGGGTGCGACAAGCAACACACCAGCGCCGGCGCCTTGTAGCGAAAAGGCACCATCAAAGTACATCAGCCAGTCTTTGCTTGCTTCTTTGTCGAGGAGGCTCGCTTCTGGAATTTCTTCGTCTGGTGTTGGCGTCCACTCTGCTATGAACTCTGCCAATGCTCTGCTCTGGATAGTTGAAGTGCTTTCAAACTTGAGGCCAAAGCTTGATAGTTCCAGTGCCCACTCAGCAATCCTGCCTGTCGCTTCAGGATTATGCAGTATCCTCTTCAACGGAAAGCGAGTGACAACTGTGATCTCATGTGCTTGGAAGTAATGGCGCAGCTTTCTCGAGGCCATGAGAAGGCCGAAAAGCAGTTTCTCCACACCAGAGTACCTTGACCTAGCCCCCTGCAGGAGGGAACTGACAAAGTAAACTGGGCGCTGTACCATTTTCTTCTGTATCTCCTCGTGTATCAGCGTAGGTTCATCTTTGTCGGGACCAGAGCTTGCCGGGGAAGCCTCCTGCTTGTCGCTGGATGCGCTTGTCGCGGTTGCTGGCTCATCATCCGCCTCCCTTTCTGCCACTAACGCAGCACTAACCACCTGATTGGTTGCCGCTATGTACAGCAACAACTTCTCTTGTGGTTTAGGTGCGACAAGTATTGGAGGGGAGGACAGGTATCTCTTCAGGTCTTGCAGCGCAGCCTCCGCTTCCAGAGTCCATTTCATTGGACCTGCCTTTTTCAATGATTTGAAAAACGGCAGGGCGCGCTCAGCAGACCGAGAGATGAACCTGCTGAGAGCAGCCACGCAACCGGCAAGTTTCTGTACATCCTTGACGCGCTTTGGTGCTTCAATCTTCTCAATGGCCTTGATCTTGTCGGGATTGGCTTCAATTCCCCGCTGAGACACGAAGAACCCGAGAAGCTTGCCGGAGGGAACTCCGAACACACACTTCTCCGGGTTGAGCTTGAGGCTGATCTTGCGCAGATTTGCAAAGGTCTCGTCCAAATCTCGAATCAGGGTTGCTCTGTCCTTGCTCTTGACCACTATATCATCCATGTAGGCTTCCACATTTCTGTGTGTCTGCGGCCCGAGAGCAATATGGACTACTCTTGCAAATGTCGAACCAGCATTTTTTAATCCGAAAGGCATCCGTACGAAACAGTACGTGCCACATGGAGTAATAAATGCGGTCTTCTCCTCATCCTCTTCTGCCATGAAGATCTGATGATATCCTGAGTATGCGTCAAGAAACAAAGCAAATCACATCCGGGGTGGAGTCAACAATCTGGTCAATGCGCGGCAAAGGAAATGGGTCTTTGGGACAAGCTTTGTTAACATCGGTAAAATCGATACAAAGCCTCCATTTCCCGTTTGCCTTGCGCACGACTACAGGATTGGCCAACCACGTGGGATGGAGCACTCCTCTGATGAGGCCTGCTGCTTCCAGTTTCTTGATCTCCTCTGCAATGAATTCTTGGCACTCCACCGCCTGCTTCCGAACTTTCTGCTTGACGGGCCACGCATGAGGGCAGACGGCAAGGTGGTGCTCAATCACTTTCCTGGGAACACCGGGGATGTCAGACGGTTGCCATGCAAACACGTCGACATTCGCCCGCAGGAAAGCAACGAGCGCGCTTTCCTATTTAGGATCAAGCGTGGCACTGATGGTGAAGGTACCACCAGTGCCGTCTTCCTTGGCGGACACCTTCTTTGTCTCTGGCGGAGCTGCCATCGTCTTCTTGTGCTTGCCGGTGGAGCTCGATGGTGCATCCTCGACGGCAGCGCAGCACTCCGAAGAGGCGCGCTTGCCGGAGTGGGCATCAGAGCTTTTGCCGGACTTGGTCTTCTTGCCGGTGAAGCTCGATGGTGCATCCTCGACGGCAGCGCAGCACTCCGAAGAGGTGCGCTTGCCGGAGTGGGCATCAGAGCCTTTGCCGGACTTGGTCTTCTTTCCCCCGGGAGCTTCAGCGGCAAGTGGATTGCGTTCTGCCGTGGCTGCTGCTTCCCGGTAGATCTTGTCGGCACAGATAAGCGCATCCTTCCTGTCGCCAGGGATAGAGATGACGCTTATCGGGCCTGGCATCTTCAGTATGTTGTATGCATAATGAGAGGCCGCCATGAACTTGGCGAGTGCTGGACGGCCAAGTATCCCGTTGTAAGGCAACGGGATATCGGCAACGTCGAACGTGACCCTCTCAGTCCTGAAGTTTAGCTCCCTGCCAAATGTTACCGGCAGCATGACTTTCCCCTTCGGCTTGCTCCTTCCCGGATTGATTCCTTGGAACGTACCGGTCTCTTCGAGCTCGCTGTCGGGGATCTGGAGTTTTTGGAGTACAGCTGAGGAGATCAGATTTAAGCCGGCCCCGCCGTCAACTAGCATCTTGGTGACTTTGAGGTTGTGGATAGTTGGTGATACCAACATCGGCAAACACCCAACCGCAGTTGTGCGATCAGGGTGATCCTCAATGTCGAAGATGATAGGCGTGCTGGACCATTTCAGAAGCTTGCGTGATTCGATAGGTGGTTCTGCTGCATTAACCTCCCGCACCCACTGTTTGAGTCGGCGGTGCGAGGTATGCAGAGAAGCACCACTGTCAACACACAAGACCTCTGTGGCTTTCTGAAACTCCTGCTCACTGGTCTCAACATCATCCAGGTCTTCGTCGCTGTCGCCGTCGTCTTCATCCTTGTCGCGACCGCGGGGAGGTCTGTCTCCTTGCCGCTGCTTGGCCTTGCCGCGGCGTTCTCCCTGAACGGTGCGCTTCTGGCCGAGTTTCTCGGCACGCCCTTGGGCTCTCTCCTTGTCGCGCCGCTCGTACTCAACCCTCTGTTGTTGGACAAGCTGCTTGACTTTCTTACAGTTCTGGAGGTCATGGCCCTTGGTGCGGTGAATCTTGCAGTAGTGCTTGTCGGAGCCGTCCTGCTTGTCGGCGGCTGCCACGGCCTGGCAGTTGGTGCACGCGGCAATTTCCTTGCCGGAGCAACCAACTGTAGCCTTCTTGGCGCCACCTTCGTCGCCGGACTGCTCAACGACTAGCACCTCTTTGTTCTGCTTCTTCCTGTTGTTGCGCCGCCGGTTTTTCTTTGCCGGGGCAGCATCTTCGCTGTCAGATCCTTCCGCTCCGGTCTTCTCTCTGGGGAGTCTCCTCCCTTCCTCAGCGCGTGCACATTTGTCGGCCAGGGCGTACAGCTCGCTGACGTCCCTAATCCGGCACATCGCCATCTCCTCCCGCATCCTGCAGTTACGCATGTTCTGATGGAACGCGCTGATGACCGCGGCGGGGTGGACGTCTGGGATGTTGTACTGTACACGGCTGAACCTCTGGATGTACTTGCGCAGGGGCTCCCCTTCCTTCTGGACGAGCAGATGGAGATCACTCTCTTGGCCATGAGGTTTGTGGCCGCCTGTAAAGGCGCCGACAAACTGATGGCACAGCTCAGCCCAAGAGGATATGGAGTTGTCCGGCAAGTGCATGAGCCAGGACCTGACGTTGGGCTTGAGCACCAACGGGAAGTAGTTGGCAAGGATCTTGTCGTCCCGCCCCCCAGCAGCCTGCACCGCGATGGTGTAGATGCTGAGGAACTCCGACGGATGCGACTTGCCGTCGTACTTCTCTGGCACATCTGGCTTGAAGTTCTTCGTACTGGGCCACTGGACTTGCCGCAGCTCACGAGTGAATGCAGGGCAACCTACCGTGTACGGCAAGTCGCCTGGTTCCCCCGGCGCGTGCATGTCAACAGAGGGCCCAACGCGCTGGTCTGATTGATGTCGCGCTTCTCTTCGCCGCTCGATGCGAGTACGAGCGTCCTCTTGCCGTCGTTCTTGAAGAACTTGGCGCTGATCGCGACGAGCTCGCGGATCTGACGACGCGGTGGAGTCGCTGTCGAGGCAGATCCGGCGGGTCGGCGATCTCGGCCTTCAGGGCAGGGAGTGCACAGAGGTTGCACCCCCACCGGTCTTGTCCCCACCGGTTCGCGCCTGGCTGACTCGCTGCGGCTGCGACGTGGTCGGCTGCCGAGGAGCGTCGCCGTTGGCGAAGCCGATGAGACTCTGGATTGTGGCACTCCAGTCGTCGACCTTGTCCGTCGGTGGAGGGTAGTCCAGGAGCAGCTGAGCTCGCGCTAGAGCTTCTGCTGCGGTGGCGGGCGGCGGTGGCGAACGGTGCGAGGAACGGGATAAGCTCGGACTTCTAACTATGTTAGAAGGAGCAGTATCTCGTCCAGGCGACCGTGTATCGCTCGCGCCAGCAGGTTGGCGTGCATGGTGGTCCTGAGCACTCCGGGATCCACCAGCTCGATCTTGATCCAGCGAGCGCATGGTACCGTGAGTACCATGATGCTGCCGGTCTCGCGCCTCCTGGGATGGGCGCGGTGCATGCACGGACGCCGAGGTCTTGGAGTGCGCCCGGTCATTGTGGGAGCCGGCCACGCCGCCGATGGGCAGCGCAGCCTTGCCCTGGGACCTGGCAGCACCGTGAGTTCACTCGTCGATGCGTGCTCTTCCGCCAGCGCCTACCCCACCATCCGTTTGCTCCGGCGGTGGGTGGCTCGGCGCGGACGGAGCAGCTGCCTCCGAAACTTTCTTCTTCGGCGGCATGTTGATGAAGATGGCGAAGATCTATGAAGAAGATGAAGATCTAGCCCGCAAGAACGCCGGATCTGGTTCACACAACTTCGACGCCCCCTACCTGGCGCGCCAGAGATGCCGGGGTTTCTGATCCACGGACACCTATGGGACCGGGGTCCCTTTTGGTTCGGCGGGGGGCGGAGGTCGCGCAAAGAGCAGATCGAGGCGAAGCACACGGGCGATTGGTCGCGCGAGGGGCAAATCGAGGCAAAGCACGCGAGCGATTTACCCAGGTTCGGGCCGCACGGATGCGTAAAACCCTACTCCTGCTTTGTGGTTTGTATTGCTTTCTAGCTCGGGAGCGAGATCGAGCGTGAGTGTGTGGAATTGCTGAACCCCGAGTGAGAGTGTTCGAAGTGTCTAACCCCCCTCTCAGTTGCCTCGGGCCTCCTTTTATATGCTCAAGGGGTTACCGACATAGGGCAACGGAGGGCAAAAGTGGAAGAGTGGTGGTAGGCACAGCTAGGTGCTGTAGTAGGCACAGCTAGCTGCTACAGTGTTATCATTCCTAACCCTGACGGAAGGGGACAAGAGCATTAAATGCCCGTCTGTGTCGCCTAAACAGTGCCGAAAGGGGCTTTCTAGAGAAGCCACCGTTAGCCACGGTGGTTGTCTTGCCAGCGCCTGCTTGCCACCTCGCACCTCAGCTGCACAGCCTTCCGCCACGTGTGCTTGGGAGGGCCCCAGAGCGACGCGTGGGTGGATGTGCTGGAGCGCGGGCACGAAGTGGGGGCTTCCCGCGGCAAGCTCTTTGCCGCGGTCGTCGTCTTGTCATGTAGGTCCGGGAGCTTGTCGCTCACCGGGCCTTGCCGGGGCGCGTGGGGCGCCGCGGCAAGTTTCCTTGGTACGCCTTGGTTGGCCTTCCCGGCAAGCGCCTCTTGCCGGGGCCTTGGGACGCTTCTGATAGCCTTCCCGGCAAGCTCCTCTTGCCGGGGTCTTGTCTTGAGTACTTTGTTCTTGAATGGTCTTCAAGAGGACCACGGAGGATCTTGGCGGTCGCCCGGCAAGCCTTGCCGCGGGATGCTGCGACTGCCCGTGCACAAGTTCGGGGTACTAAGGGTACCCCTACTTTAGTACACCGACAGATTGCATCAAGGCATCAACGATATGTTTAGTAAACACTTTATTTTGACTATAAGCATGAGGAGAATTTAGCACGGATTGCAACAAGGAAATACAATCAATCAAAGAGAAATTTTCATAGTTAATTTCCTTGAAATCCATAATAGTGGGTTTAGCAACATCTAGGGTTTTAATTTCTTCAATTCCACTTTTATCAAATTTAGCATCAAGATCAACAAATTCCAAATTTTTAGAACGCCTTCTAGGTGAAGGTGGATCATATTCAGTCCCATCATTATCAAGATTCATATTGCAAAACAAAGATTTAATAGGGGACACATCAATAACTTTTAGATCTTCATCTTTATTTTCATAGGAACTAGAAGAACACGCTTTAATAAAGGCATCTTTCACAGCACACATCCTAGCGGTTCTTTCCTTGCACCCGTCAATGGAAATTCTCATGGATTTGAGAGACTCATTGATATCATCCTTAGGTGGAATAGATCTAAGTTTCAAAGAATCAACATCAAGAGCAATTCTATCAACGTTCCTAGCCAAATCATCAATCTTAAGCAATCTTTCTTCAATCAAAGCATTAAAATTCTTTTGCAAAGTAATAAATTCTTTAATATTAGATTCAAAATCAGAGGGCATCTTATTATAATTTCCATTAGAATTGTTGCAGGAATTACCATAATTATTAGAGGGATTACTAGGATAAGGCCTAGGGTTGAAATTTCCTCTATACGCATTGTTACCAAAATTGTTCCTACCAACAAAATTCACATCCATAGATTCATTATTATTTTCAATAAAAGTAGACAAGGGCACATCATTAGTATCAGAAGAAACACTCTTATTAGCAAATAATTTCATAAGTTCATCCATCTTTCCACTCAAAACATTATTTTCTTCTATCGCATGCACCTTTTTAGTAGATCTTTCAGTATGCCATTGAGAATAATTAACCATAATATTATCTAGGAGTTTAGTAGCTTCTCCTAAAGTGATTTCCATAAAAGTGCCTCACGCAGCCGAATCTAAAAGATTTCTAGAAGAAAAATTCAATCCGGCATAAAATTTTTGTATAATCATCCACAAATTTAAACCATGAGTAGGGCAATTACGTATCATTAGTTTCATTCTCTCCCAAGCTTGTGCAACATGTTCATGATCAAGTTGCTTAAAATTCATAATATCGTTTCTAAGAGAGATGATCTTAGCGGGAGGAAAATACTTAGAGATAAAAGCATCTTTGCACTTGTTCCATGAATCAATACTATTTTTAGGCAAAGATGAAAACCAAGCTTTAGCACGATCTCTAAGCGAAAAAGGAAATAGCTTCAATTTAACAATATCATTATCGACATCTTTATTCTTTTGCATGTCACACAAATCAACGAAGCTATTAAGATGGGTAGCGGCATCTTCACTAGGAAGGCCGAAGAACGGATCTTTCATGACAAGATTCAGCAAAGTAGTATTAATTTCACAAGATTCAGCATCGGTAAGAGGAGCAATCAGAGTGCTAAGGAAATCATTATTGTTGGTATTGGTGAAGTCACACAATTTAGTATTATCTTGAGCCATCGCGACAAACAAGCAACCCAACACACGAGCAAACAAAAGGCAAACGGGCAAAAAGAGGCAAATAGAGAAAGAGAGGGAGGATAGAGAGAGAGGGCGAATAAAACGGCAAGGGTGAATTGGGGGAGAGGAAAATGAGAGGCAAATGGCAAATAATGTAATGCGGGAGATAGGGATTGTGATGGGTACTTGGTATGTTGACTTTTGCGCAGACTCCCTGGCAACGGCGCCAGAAATTCTTCTTGCTACCTCTTGAGCACTGCGTTGGATTTCCCCGAAGAGGAGAGGATGATGCAGCAAAGTAGCGTAAGTATTTCCCTCAGTTTTTGAGAACCAAGTTATCAATCCAGTAGGAGGCTACGCGCGAGTCCCTTGTACCTACACAAAAACAATAGCTCAACGCAACCAACGCGCTTAGGGGTTGTCAATCCCTTCACGGTCACTTACGAAAGTGAGATCTGATAGAGGTGATAAATAATATTTTTGGTATTTTTGGTATAGAGATGCAAAGTAAAAAGTAAAAAGCAAAGTAAAAGCAAAGCAATAATAAAGTGATGGAGATTGATATGATGAGAAAGAGACCCGGGGGCCATAGGTTTCACTAGTGGCTTCTCTCAAGAGCATAAGTATTCTACGGTGGGTGAACAAATTACTGTTGAGCAATTGACCGAATTGAGCATAGTTATGAGAATATCTAGGTATGATCATGTATATATTCATCACGTCCGAGATAGTAGACCGACTCCTACCTGCATCTACTACTATTACTCCACTCATCGACCGCTATCCAGCATGCATCTAGAATATTAAGTTAAAAACAGAGTAACGCCTTAAGCAAGATGACATGATGTAGAGGGATAGTTTCATGCAATATGATAAAAAAACCCAACTTGTTATCCTCGATGGCAATAATACAATACGTTCCTTGCTGCCCCTTCTGTCACTAGGAAAGGACATCGCAAGATTGAACCCAAAGCTAAGCACTTCTGCCATGGCAAGAAAAACCAATCTAGTAGGCCAAACCAAACTGATAATTCGAAGAAACTTGCAAAGATAACCAATCATACATAAAAGAATTCAGAGAAGATTCAAATATTATTCATAGATAGACTTGATCATAAACCCATAATTCATCGGTCTCAACAAACACACCGCAAAAATAAGATTACATCGAATAGATCTCCACAAGAGAGGGGGAGAACATTGTATTGAGATCCAAAAAGAGAGAAGAAGCCATCTAGCTACTAACTATGGACTCGTAGGTCTGAAGTAAACTACTCACACTTCATCGGAGGGGCTTGGATGATGATGTAGAAGCCCTCCGTGATCGATGCCCCCTCCGGCGGAGCTCCGGAACAGGCCCCAAGATGGGATCTTGTGGATACAGAAAGTTGTGGCGGTGGAATTAGGTTTTTGGCTCCATATCTGATCGTTTGGGGGTACGTGGATATATATAGGAGGAAGAAGTACATCGGTGGAGCAACAGGTAGGCGCGCCCTCCTACCTCGTGGCCTCCTGTTAATTGGCTTGACGTAGGGTCCAAGTCTCCTGAGTTGTATTCGGTGAGAAAATCACGTTCCCGAAGGTTTCATTCCGTTTGGGCTCCGTTTCATATTCATTTTCTTCGAAACCCTAAAACAGGCAAAAAACAGCAATTCTGGGCTGGGCCTCCGGTTAATAGGTTAGTCCCAAAAATAATATAAAAGTGGATAATAAAGCCCAATAATGTCCAAAATAGTAGATAATATAGCATGGAGCAATAAAAAATTATAGATACATTGCAGACGTATCAGAACTCGATTTCGTACTCTAGGGGCTGCGGACCACGCCCAATCGCACAACCGGATACACACCCTTCTTTATGGTGTACGGCGCAGAGGTTGTCTTGCCTTGCGACATTATTCATGACTCACCTCGAGTGCACATGTATGAAAAGAGAGAAGCCGAGCTCGATCGACAGGATGATCTAGACAGCCTGGAGGAGGAGCGCGATGTTGCGAAGGCACGTTCCGCATTCTATCAACAACAGGCTCAGAGATATCAAAGCAGAGAAGTGCGGGTAAAGACTTGTAATGTCGGTGAGCTCGTTCTATGCCAGAAAAGAAAAAGGACAAGCTCAAACCCAAATGGGAGGGTCCCTTCATTATAGATGAAGTTCTCATTGGAGGAGCCTATCGCCTTCACAATGCATCGGATAATCGCTTAGAGCCGAACCCATGGAACGCTGCTCGGCTCCGAAGATTCTATGCCTAAGTCCGGACATATACCTTTGTTAGTTACTTTTTCTCCTTTTCACTTTTTCCTTTTTCTCGTTTTTATACAATTTCTAATATGTGTTCGGGTAAGCCGCACACTTGCGGGGTATACATCCTTAAATGTACACACCCCACCACAACTGGGGGCTTCTCTCAATAGAAGCTTATTATTTTTTTGAGCATAGAGATCACCTTATATATGTGTCATCTTCTCACATACATCCTTTCTTCACCATTATATGCACCTCTATGACTTAAGTTTTTGCCAAGCAGGGTTGTCTGGCTCCTGTGCTTATGCCTTACATCCCCGCTTGTTCGGCTAGGGCATAATGGGAGCACCTCTGCGATTGTTACAACCGGGTTATCCGGACATGTACCTCAGACGGGTGAAGCCAAAAGCTAGCGTTCTTAAGAGAATAATTGGTCGGCGGAGAAACGACGAACTGCCTCCGTTGCAATATAAAACTCCCAAAACATAAATCTTCCTGTGATTTTTTAGCATCACAGCTTAGGCATGCATAAATAACGCATGATGACCTAGGGAGAGGAACCCTTAACGGAACTATTCTCTCTGGAAGATGTTTCTTACGTTAAAAAGTAATATAACATAAATCCCCGAATACAGTTTGTCTGTTCAAGCACCATGACCGGATTGCCTGGTTTCCGAACATACTTGGTGTTTACCACAGGTATAGTATTCAGAAACACTGCAACCATTGGGTTTCGGAGGTTGAAGCGGAAGGTCTGCCATGACAATCTTTTCAAGTTCGGCCGGAGATAAGTTCGGTGATAAAGTGCATTGTTACATGGAATCAAACGCCTACTCTTTATTTATACCATCTATAAGGTTGTCTAGTTTACAGTCCTATTGGGAAAATTTGGCGGCTGTCTTTACTTGGTCGTACACCAAGCCAACCGGAATTTCTTGTCCGTATGGTCCCCGAGGTCCGACCCAGGCCATATGATTCGAATCAAGTGCGGTATACCGCATTTTTACCATGGCCTAGGCTTCTCGTGCACCTTCTGGATATGCTGATGCCTTCCATAGTTCAAAGCGGCGTCGAGCTCCCTTGAATAAATTCACGAGCTCCTCCATAATTTATGGAGAAGAATTGGTTGGCCACAAAGCCTTAGCCATGTTCCTCATAGCTTTCCGAGCTCGCTCGTGCAATTGGGATAGCTATTGCAGCAAGTCGCCTTGAAATCCGGACGCTCCTCCCTCGGGCCGCCCGGTTAGCAAACCTACAGGAACAATTTCATAAAACTTTCCATCAGGGGACCGTATGAAAGTCAGGATAAAGGACATACTGAATATGCCGCCTTTTAGTTTTCTGTTCTCCTTCAAGGCATCCAACAGTTAGGCTCGTACGTCCTATAGTTCTTCGGCTTGCTTGATGTTTGCATCATGTAATTTGGTCTTCTCATCAATGGTCCGTGTGAATACACGTTGACTAGCGGCTTCTTGCCCTTCGGCATGTTGTTTGTCCACCTGAGCAGCCCTTAGCCTCTCCTCCAACTGCTCTGTCGATCCTGCCGCTGAAAACAAAACAATGCATATTTAAAACTCATTTCATTGTTGGCGCAGAATCGTATTTTCCGGACACTGTTGTGCTTACCATGAGGTGCCTTTTTGGAATTCTTCAAATTTTCCAGTTCGGTGGTGACAACAGTTAGCTTGTCCGACATTCTTCAAGCTCCTTGGACAATGTGTTATTCTTCTCCATGAGTACCTGATGATGTAATGACCCTTAAATCAGTTGGGCCAACTGCTTCAAGTCTCGGGGGCTACCATATGACCATGCAAAATTGTGTCAAACTTTACCTGTATTTTCATTAAGAACAACTATATAACTCTGGAAAGGCCGTCTCGAGCGGCTCGGATATAAGCATCTGTCGAACTCAGTGCGATGAATTCTTGTTCGGACAAGGCAGGAGCATGCATAGCTTCCTTCAGGCGACGGTGATTCATCACGCTCTCCACTTCGAAATTCATGACCGACATGTCATCCGAATCCTCTTGAGGAGGCGGAACGGGCGTGGCATTTTCTTGCGTCCTGATTGGTGAGTTCGGCACCGGATTAGTGGGCATTTGGCTAATTGGGCGTTTTCCCACCGTTTGCCGCGTACTCCTCCTAAAAATTAAAAGGGGGGAGACTCTTAACAATCCAGACTCATGCCTAGGCATGCATTAAGTATACATACCTCTTGGAAGACTGTGACGTCTCCATGGTACTCACGGTCCCTTTCCGTTTTGAATGACGACCTTGTGTGGGGGCCGCCCTCGAGGAGACATGGTCCCTGGAGCGCCGATCCTGTTAAAAATCTAGATCAGTACAATGGATAAGGGTACAGATGGGGACCCCTTCTTAAGAAACCTCTGGATACTCACAATGCAGAATGGGTAAAGGCGAGGGTAGTCGGCAATGATAGCCACTTCCGAACCATCAAGGCTCACCTAATAGAATACCCCATCGTCAAATTCTACATATATATCCGGATCCTCGCAAAAGCCAGCATCTTGGTCGCGATTATGATCCTCCGGCTGGGGAGCAGGACAGTGGGCGTCCTCGATCCTCCTCCTCCATGACTAGTTGGTGGTAACAAAAAGTACATTCGATTAGTGTTTGTAATGCAGTAAAATAAGCACAGACGAATCGAAATCTTACCCATTCGATAGGGATGTACATGGAATATGCCTCCCGACAGTTTAATCGGAGGAAGTCTTCTTTTTCGCCCTTGTACAGATCGGCCAAAATTGAAGCCAGTTCGGCTGGGGTATCCAGACCCTGCCGTCTGTAATGGGATGCATCGTCTTCTCCGTTGTAACACCATAAAGGAGTTACTCTGGATTGAAGATGCTGCACACACACCTCTTTATTGCGATCAGCATGCCTTCTATGATTGAGAGTTCGGAATGGGCCAGTAGCCTGACCTTGCTGACCAACCTTTGTATCTCCGCACCGTCCTCTTCTTTGGGACTTCAGGGACGCCAGTTGAGGCGCTTCTTTAGAGGAACACTGGAAAATTGAAGGAGATCGCGCCTAACTGGATCCGGCAACAGAACATCATCCATATAGAACCACTCCGATAACCACTGTGGGTATGCTTCTTTGGGCGTTCCTATGGGGTATCCGGATCCGGTAATGCGCCATACTTCGGTGCCTCCTACTTCAAATATAGAACCTCCTTTGTGACGGGGAACGAGGCAGAAGAATTTATTCCATAAACCGAAATGGGCCTCGATGCCTAGGAATAACTCTCAGAGGGCAACAAAGCCTGAGATGTGCATAATCGAACCTGAGGTGAGGTTGTGCAGTTGGATGTCGTAAAATTCCAGTAACACCCAGAGGAAGGGATGGATTGGAAAACCCAGGTCCCGTAACAGGAACGGGACGAAGCACACCCTCTCCTCCTTGTTGGGGTTGGGGAAGTTCTTGGCCATTGCCTCGTTACCGATTGAATATAGTCCCGCTCGGACGGGAACTGGATCTGCGAGGGGGAGGTAGCCCTGTGTTTGAAGCCGGCTTAGTTGAAGATGAGGCATGGAGCACCTCTGCCAATCGCCCTCTTGAGGGCCATGGAAGTGCGAGGAGGAGCCTGGGGCGCTGGCCATGACGGAGGCTTTGTTTTGTGGCTAGACTTGGCCGTTTTTTCCTTCTGCGCGGTGTGAGATGGCCTTAGGAGATCCATATTCCTTTATATAGGCACCGCCTGAGCATGTAGGAGGGTTTATTTGTGTAAAAAGCATGGACCATTCGTATTCCCCCTGCACGCAAAAAACGAAGCGCCATCAAGGGGGAAATTGTAAAAGACCTTGAGGTTATCGTCAGATTATTACTGGTCTGGATTATAATAATGAACCCGCCTTGCAAAGCCGAAGACATAGGTCGAATATTTCATCGTCATTGAAGGCAATTTCGGGGCTACTGAGGGAGTCTTGGACTAAGGGGTCCTCGGGTGTCTGGGTTATTTGGTATGGGCCGGACTGATGAGCCGTGAAGACACAAGGCAGGAGACCTTCCCCCGTTTCGGATGGGACTCTCCTTTGCGTGAATGGCAAGCCTAGCGTCCGGATGTATTATTTCCTTTCTCAATAAAACGACTTTGTGTAACCCTAGGCCCCTCCGGTGTCTCTATAAACCAGAGGGTTTAGTCTGTAGAGATGATCAGAAATCATACAGGCTAGACATCTAGGGTTTAGCCATTACGATCTCGAGGTAGATCAACTCTTGTAACCCGTATACTCATCAAATACAATCAAGCAGGACGTAGGGTTTTACCTCCATTAAGAGGGTCCGAACCTGGGTAAACATCGTGTGACCCTTGTCTCCTGTTTCCTTCGATCCTCAAACGCACAGTTCGGGACCCCCTACCCGAGATCGGACGGTTTTGACACCGACAATAACTATCAAATAAAGCACTCTTTTCACGATGCATACACATAGAAATTTTATTACTCTCCACATAAGAAAATTTATTCTTGTTCATAGTAGTGGGAGCAAACTCAACAAAATAACTATCATGTGATTGAAAAGTAAAATCATGATGACACATTTCATGGTTATCATAATTCAATATAGCATATATGTCATCACCATAATCATCATAGATAGCAACTTCGTTATCATAGTCAATTGAAACCTCTTCCAAAATAGTGGATTCATCATTAAATAAAGTCATGTCCTCTCCAAATCCACTTTCATCATTATAATCATAATAAATAGGAGGCCTGCAGTCATTATAACAAATTTGCACATCAAATCTTGGGGGACTAAAAATATCGTCTTCATCAAACATAGCATCCCCAAGCTTATGGCTTGGCATATCATAAGCATAATCACTCTCATCATTAATAGTATGAATAGCACCAATGGTATAACAATTGCTATCATCATAATTTCCCAAGTTGGTGCCAAAAATATTTCCAAGATTATAAGAAGAATCATTATCTTCCCAATCATAATTATCACAACAAGCAATAGGCATAACAAAATCATCATCAAGTGCATCATCTTCCACTATTATTTTTGATTCATTTTCATGAGGCACAACAATAATAGGAGCAAAATTATTTGGGAGAGATGCCTTTTTACCTCAATTCTTTCTTCTTTTCTTCTTCTTCATCACATCATGTGTGGGTTTAATTAATTTTTTCAAGCTTCTTATTGCTGAGATTGGTTGAATAGGGAGCTCCTCCTCGTCACCTATTTCATCATGAGAGACGATAGGAGGGTATTGGGAAATATTTTCCCTTTCATTAGTACTCTCTTCATATTTTATTTGTTTTCTTGTCTTTAGTTAGTTGGCAATATAAGGATTCTCAAAGCAATTTACCACACAAAACATATGAAAGGATCAATAAGGTTCACTATAGGGGTGTGAATAGGCAACTAACAATTTTTAGCTTTCCTTTACCAAATTAAACTTAGCATCAAAATAGGTTGTCTAGATATGCAACTAGGTGAGCAACCTATATGATGCAACAACAACAAGAACACAAGCAAGCAAGGGATACAACACAATATAAGCTTGCACAAGTAAAGGTAAGAGATAACCAAGAGTGGAGCCGGTGGAGATGAGGATGTGTTACCAAAGTTCCTTCCCTTTGAGAGGAAGTACGTCTCCGTTCAAGCGGTGTGGAGGCACAATGCTCCCCAAGAAGCCACTAGGGCCACCGTATTCTCCTCATGCCCTCACAGAATGAGAGATGCCATGATTCCACTATTAGTGCCCTTGAAGGCAGCAACCGAACCTTTACAAACAAGGTTGGGGCTATCTCCACAACATAATTGGAGGCTCCCAACGACACCACGAAGCTTCACCACAATGGAATATTGCTCCGCGGTGACCTCAACTGTCTAGGGTGCTCCAACACCCAAGAGTAACAAGATCCGCAAGGGATTAGTGGGGGGTGATACTCCAACGTATCTATAATTTTTAATTGTTCCATGCTATTATATTATCAACCTTGGATGTTTTATATGCATTTATATGATATTTTATATGATTTTTGGGACTAACCTATTAACCTAGAGCCTAGTGCTACTTTCTGTTTTTCCTTGTTTTTGAGTATCGCAGAAAAGGAAAACCAAACGGAGTCCAATTGACCTGAAATTTCACGGAGATTATTTTTGGACCGGAAGAAGCCCATGGAGTATCAGAGATGGACCAGAGGAGTCCCGAGGCCACCACGAGGGTGGGGGGCCGCCCTACCCACCTAGGCGCGCCCCCCTATCTCATGGCCGCCTCGGGGACCCCCCTGACTTGTTCCCGACGCCAACACCTCTGATATATACCCAAACTTCCAGAAAGAAACCTAGATCGGGAGTTCCGCTGCTGCAAGCCTTCATAGCCACCGAAAACCAATCTAGACCCGTTCCGGCACCCTGCCGGAGGGGGAATCCCTCTCCGGTGGCCATCTTCATCATCCGGGTGCTCTCCATGATGCGGAGGGAGTAGTTCACCCTCGGGCTTGAGGCTATGTACCAGTAGCTATGTGTTTAATCTCTCTCTCTCTCTCTCTCTCTCTCTCTCTCTCACACTCGTGTTCTTGAGTCTGCACGATCTTGATGTATCGCGAGCTTTGCTATTATAGTTGGATCTTATGACGTTTCTCCCCCTCTACTCTCTTGTAATGGATTGAGTTTTCCCTTTGAAGTTATCTTGTCGGATTGAGTCTTTAAGGATTTGTGAACACTTGATGTATGTATTGCATGTGCTTACCTGTGGTGACAATGGGATATTCACGTGATCCACTTGATGTATGTTTTGGTGATCAACTTGCGAGTTCCATGACCTCGTGAACTTATGCATAGGGGTTGGCACACGTTTTTGTCCTGACTCTCTGGTAGAAACTTTGGGGCACTCTTTGAAGTTCTTTGTGTTGGTTGAATAGATGATTATGAGATTGTGTGATGCATGTCGTATAATCATACCCAGGGATACTTGAGGTGACATTGGAGTATCTAGGTGACATTAGGGTTTTGGTTGATTTGTGTCTTAAGGTGTTATTCTAGTACGAACTCTAGGATAGATCGAACGGAAAGAATAGCTTCGTGTTATTTTACTACGGACTCTTGAATAGATCGATCAGAAAGGATAACTTTGAGGTGGTTTCATACCCTGCAATAATCTCTTCATTTGTTCTCCGCTATTAGTGACTTTGGAGTGACTCTTTGTTGCATGTTGAGGGATAGTTATATGATCAAATTATGTTATTATTGTTGAGAGAACTTGCACTAGTGAAAGTATGAACCCTAGGCCTTGTTTCAACGCATTGCAATACCGTTTTCGCTCACTTTTATCATTAGTTACCTTGCTGTTTTTATATTTTCAGATTACAAAAACCTATATCTACCATCCATATTGCACTTGTATGACCATCTCTTCACCAAACTAGTGCACCTATACAATTTACCATTGTATTGGGTGTGTTGGGGACACAAGAGACTCTTTGTTATTTGGTTCCAGGGTTGTTTGAGAGAGACCATCTTCATCCTACGCCTCCCACGGATTGATAAACCTTAGGTCATCCACTTGAGGGAAATTTGCTACTGTCCTAGAAACCTCTGCACTTGGAGGCCCAACAACGTCTACAAGAAGAAGGTTGTGTAGTAGACATCAGGGGGAATCAAATTTCTCTTGGTGGAAGTGTAGATCGGAGCCTCCTCAACCAATCCCTAGAAAATCAACAAGTTTGATTGGCTAGGGAGAGAGATCGGGCGAAAATGGAGGTTTGAGCAACAATGGAGCTTGGGGAGGGAAGAGGTGGTATTCTTCAAGAAGAAGACCCCCTTTATATAGTGGGGGAAAAGATCCAACCATTACCCCCTCACTCATCCCGCGCGGCGTGGTACTACTACACACAGTCGCGGTACTACCGCAAAGGCTTGTAGTACTACCGCTATAGGGTGTGGTACTACCGCTTGCGCGGTAGTGACCAGACGAGGGCAACGAGCGGTAGAACTGCCGGATCGGTACTACCGCGTGGCCCTACGGTAATACCATAAGGCAGGGCTCAACTGGCGCTAGAAGTGCACGGAATGAATAAATTACTTCCGTAACTACTTCCGCTGAGTTTGGAGTCGTGCAAAAATCTGGCACGGTACTACCATGTAGGAGCGGAAGTAAAAATAACATTCGCGCCTACTTTCTCATGCTTTAGTGTCAGAGCTGGAGGCAGTGGTACTACCGCTCACCAGGAGCGGTACTATTGCTTGCTTGAGCGGTACTACCGCAAGCCTCTGTGGTACTACTGCTCCCTTGAGCAGTACTGTCGCACGCCACGGAGGTTTTAGCATTTTGCAGTCTTCATATCATAGAGACATGGATAAACGGAAGGAGCTCCATCGAAGCGAAGGAAAGGTGGTGCAAGGGAACAGATGTATACGTGCTGATTCCACCCTAACCTTTCTAAAGCGAACCCCCTCTTAATAGTACGACTTTCCTGCAACTCAAATCCACCGAAAAGAAACGTAGAGAACCGCCATCTTCGATAGGCTTTGAGGGGCACCGAATTGTCTTATGCCTAGACATGAGATATCTGAAATGCTCAATGCACCGATTAGTCCGCAAATGCAGTATCATCAACCACCAAAACCACTTAGGGAGAAATATGCCCTTACAATCTCCCCCTTTTTGGTGGAGTGATGACAATACGAGTTTGCACATAGAGATATAAAATGATCATAAGCAAACCCAAAATCTGTAAAATATAAACATGCCCCCCTAGATGTGTGCATTCTATAGATATGCTTTGGACTGCACAACGCACACACTAGGATCAACACTCCCCCTGTATTTTATAGACAAGACAATCCTTGCAAAAATATAAGTGACACTAAGCATGGAAGCAAGGTATAGTAAGTAAGCATGACGTAAAGGGCACAAGACAAAATAAGGTCACAAGCACTAAACATACGAGACAATAAAAGGATAAGATTGAAGGCATATGTCTCACACCATATGATAGAATAAGTCTCCTGGTCTCACACGCACATAACACAAACCAAAGCAACGAAGGTTCAATGAAAGCAAGGAGACAAATACTCGCAAATCCTACACTCTCTCATCCTTTGGCATCGAGACACCAAAAAGGCAGAGAGAACGCCTAAGACACAGGTGGTAGCTCCCACTGAAGTGATCGCCCAACAATCTCCTCATCTGTCTCAATAGCAAGAATGGACTCCTCATCTGACTTAGCCCACTGATAGCCTTGCTTCGTCATCCAGGCAGCCTCAGGAGTGATGTTCTTCTCTGACCCGCTCGAGACATGCTTGCCAAGATTCCTCAAAATCTTCTTGTCATGCTGGCGACTCTCCTTATGAGCAATGTGAGTCTGGTACTGCCTGGCCTGCATGCAGAACAGAGCCTTCACCTTGGCCTTGAGCTTCTTAGCCCAAGATGGTTCAGCAGAGGGAGGTGCATACCCCTCAGAACTATCTTCCGCCTCCTCCTACTCAATCTCATCATCATCAATATCCATGCGGGCAGCTTTTGCCTCAGCCCGGGTAGTGGTGTTAGCCCACTTGTTCTTTTAGCGCAGCCTGATGGGCTCATGGCGAATCCAGTTAGGAGCATGAAACTCTTCACCCGGAAAGAGTTTCTCCCAAGTCTTCGAAATCAAGAGGTGCAAATAAGGTCCATAGATGGGAACCTTACGATGGAACACAGCAGACTGAAGCTCACACCACATGATGTGAGAGACATCAAGTGGTCCAGGCTATTGAAGACGCGCTTCCTCACAAGTAAGAATAATGTCCACACCATAGGAATGCACCTTGTCCTTGTCACCCATGCGAGGAAAAGGAATTTGTGGAAGATCCGGTGCATGGTGTCAAGAAACGGGTTTAGCACATAAGACTTCCTGCCATTGGATAAAGTCTTCTCCACAAGGTAGGGTTGAAGCTTGTTCTTGGAAGCAGACTCTGGGTTGGCATGTGGGCGGATACCAACAGGCACATCAAGCCCCTCATCACGAACGTTCAACAGATCCATGAACTCCTTCCACTCAGCAGTCATCCTCTTTTCATTCGTCGTCCAAGTCATGGTCCGCTTCTCATCCGTGTGGAAGTGGACGGAAGCAAAGAACTGAGCCACAATCTCCAGGTCAAAGTCCAGGTGGAACGTGATGATCCCCTCAATACCAAACTGCTCCACCAAATCCAGAGGCTCACCAAAATATGCCTAGCTCTTCCTTAGATGGTCCATGTCAATCCACTGAATGGGTATGTAGATGTTCTGCTTGGCCTTGATGACATCTAGGAAGATGAGATTTTGTTGCTTGGTCAAAAACATGTCATTACCCCTTATGAGTTCCCTAGGCTTGATGTAGGGGTTGAGCTTCCTTCAAATCAGAAACTCTGCTTGAGGCATTTCTTCCAAGCTGACAACTTGCTCTCTGATCTTGGTAGTGGTGGTCTTGACGTTGCATATCGGGGCATTGGATCCCTCAGGAGCTTCTTGGTTGCGAAGGCACTTTGAGCTCGTATCATGGCTGGGATTCGAGTGCCTAGCACCGGAACCGGAGCCACCACCTATGACACACAATGCAAACAGACAAGAAGAGCGAGAAGGATTATTGCAAAAACCAAGGCTAAAACCGAATGAAACACATAGAAATGAGATTGGGTGTGACAAAACAAAGCAATTTTTATCAAGCAGTAGTACTGTAACAGAACATGGAAGCAAAAATTTACTACTGCACTGATCACAGTAGTACAACGCCAGGTTGGCGCGGTAGTACCGCGCTCAAAGCAGAAGTAAATTTTTTTGTCTGTGCATCGAGCGGTAGTACCGCTTCAGGGGAGCGGTAGTACCGCATGGGGAGGATCTTGCAAGAACGCATCTGAGAACATCCATAAAGATGAATCAGTACTACCACTGATCAAAACTATGTAGTTGCATCACACCAAATAGCATATCTACTGCACAAGCACTCTCCAACAATCTCCTCTTGCAAAGATTTAGCCAAAAATCACAAGACCTACTCACGCATCTCCCAAAACCTAGAATAAAGAGGCAAAGAGAGAGAGAGAGAGAGAGAGACAAGGGGAGATACCGGGGTCCATGGCAAGAGGGCGAGGTGGGGATCGATCCCGCCATTTGGAATGAGACGAGAGTGGCCGGAGATGGAGATCCAGCGAGGTCCTCCGGCGCCGTTCTTGGGCAGGAGAGAGAGACGATGTGAGGGGAAGATATGAATGGGTATGGGGGAGTTGGAACTCCCCCTGCCCGCGCTTAACCCCCACACGGTCTCGACAGTGCGGTAGTACCACGGATCATCGCGGTAGTACTGCCCGGGCAGTAGTACCGCACCCTGGGCGATAGTACTGCTCTACCAGTGGCAGTAAAAAATTACTACCGCGATGGAAGCGGTAGTACCATGCCGTGGTCGCAGCTTGCAAGCACAGGAGCCACCCACCTCTAGTGGTAGTACCGTGGCATGCCACGGTAGTACCACAAACCCAAGAAAGTGCCAATTTCATCAGAAAGAAACAAAATGCCTTTGCAATACAAACTCCAAGCAAACAGACACACAAGAGAGACCACAAAAGAAGCAACTTAACCACGAACAAGGTCCAAAAAAAAGCAAAGAGAGACCGAGGACCAAACAACAAACCAAAACCTCTCATGAAGAGAGGGGGGTGGCCGGAGCCACCTATGTTTGAGTCAATTGGTATGGCACTGCGAAGAAGTATCCTTGGGCCCATGACCAAAACTCATCTTTGAATCACAAGTACCATCAACAATGGCGAATGTCAAAGAGTTGATCAATTTATGCATAGGGGAGGGAGAGTTCATTGAGAGAACAACACTCCCCCTATATCCATGCCTACACGTAAACAAGACAACAAGATGAGTATGGTGGGGTATGCACGGGTTCAAGCCACATTGCTCAAATCGATGATATTTAGCTCATGCCTTAACTCGTGAAATCTTGCTTCATCCAAAGGATTCATGAAAATATCTGCAAGGTTATTATGAGTGTTGACATAGTTAAGCTCAATCTCCCCTCGCCTAATGTGATCCCGGATGAAGTGATACCGAATCTCAATATGCTTCGTCTTGAAGTGTTGCACCGGGTTGAGAGAAATCTTGATGGCACTTTCATTGTCGCACCAAAGAGGCACTTTGTCACAAATGACACTATAATCCTTTAAAGTTTGCCTCATCCATAGAAGTTGAGCACAACAGCTACCGGCAGCCACATACTCGGCTTCAGTGGAGGAGAGAGACACACAACTTTGCTTCTTAGAAGACCAACTCACCAAAGAGCAACCAAGAAATTGGCACCCTTCGGAAGTTGACTTCCTATCCACTTTGTCTCCTGCCCAATCCGAATCTGAAAAGCCCACAAGGTTGAAGTTTGCTCCTCAAGGGTACCATAAGCCAAAGTTGGGGTATGCGCCAAATATCGAAAGATTCGCTTGACTGCCACATAGTGGCTTTCCTTAGGTGAGGCTTGAAACCGTGCACAAATTCCCACACTCAACATGATATCCGGTGCAAATGCACAAAGGTAAAGCAAGGAGCCAATCGTAGAACGATATACCTTTTGATCCACCGCTTTACCATTGGGATCAATGTCAAGTTGGCATTTGAGAGGCATAGGTGTAGAAGCCGGCTTGACATCACTTAGCTTGAATCTCTTGAGCATGTATTGAGTGTATTTGTCTTGGTTGATGAAGGTTCCTTCTCTTCTTTGTTTGATTTCAAACCCGAGAAAGAACTTCAACTCTCCCATCATGGACATCTTGAACTTTGAGGTCATGAGTGTGGAAAAATCCTCATTGAAAGCTTTGTTAGGAGAACCAAAGATAATATCATCAACATATAGTTGGCATACAAACAACTCCCCTTTAACCTTCTTAGTAAAAAGAGTGGGGTCGATTTTCCCAATTTCAAACCCACGATCTTGCAACAACTCGGTAAGGTGCTCATACCACACACATGGGGCTTATTTAAGGCCATAGAGCGCCTTATCGAGTTGGCACACATGATTGGGGAACTCGGGATCCTCAAACCCAGGGGGTTGTTTGACATATACCAACTCATTAATAGGACCATTAAGAAAAGCACTCTTCACATCCATTTGTTGCAACTTGAAGTTATGATGAGAAGCATAAGCGATCAACAAACGAATTGATTCAAGGTGAGAAACGGGAGCAAAGTTTCACCATAGTCGATACCCTTGACTTGGGAGTAGCCTTGTGCCACCAAACGAGCCTTGTTGCGAATGATAATCCCGTGAGCATCTTGCTTGTTATTGAATATCCATTTTGTTATAATAACATTATGTTTCTCCTTCGGCCTTGGCACCAATCTCCACACCTTGTTGTGCTCGAAGTTGTTGAGTTTTTCATGCATTTCATTAAGCCAATCCGGATCCTCGAGCGCCTCATAGACCTTTTGGGGTTCAACACAAGAAACAGATGCATGATGTTCACAATAATTTGCTAATTGTCTACGAGTGCTTACCCCCTTTCTTAAGCTTCCAAGCACATTCTTCATTGGATGATCTTTGGTGGTGAGCTTGGATGCAATCTTGGTGGCACGACGCTCCAATTTCTCCTCAAGACAGAGTTGAGGAGCGGTAACTTGATCATCATGAGTGTCGTCTTGAGCTTTTTCTTGATCTTGAGCTTGATCTTGATCTTGAACTTGCTCGGTGGCAAGAACTTGACCTTGGGCATCACTTGGTGGATCACCACCATCTCGAGGTTGATCTTGCCCTTGATCTTGTTCATATGGTTGAGGGCCTTCACTTTGTTTGGAAGCAGTTGGGTCTTGGGTTGGTGATGGTTCCACTTGAGTGGAACAATGTCCTTCTCCTTCGGCCACAAGGGGTTCCTCAATGGGTAGGATATGACCAACACCCATTCTTCTTATGGCTTGGGGAGGAATTTCATCACCTACATTACAAGTACCACATTGCTCCACTTGGGAGCCGTTATTCTCATCAAACTCCACATTACACATCTCCTCAATGAGTCATGTGGACTTGTTGAGGATAGGGTAAGCATGAGAGTTTATAGCATAACCAACAAATATGCCCTCATGAGCTCTACCCTCAAATTTAGACAAACAAACACCTTTCTTGAGAATGAAACACTTACAACTGAACACCCGAAAGTACTTGAGGTTGGGCTTGTTGCCGGTGACTATCTCATATGGAGTCTTGTTCAAGCCTTTGCGGAGGTAGATCCAATAGGATGCATGACAAGCGGTGTTGATGGCTTCGTCCCAAAAGTTGTATCAAGATTTGAACTCTGCCATCATCGTTCTTGCCATGTGCATCAAGGTCCGGTTCTTCCTCTTCGCTACACCATTTTGTTGAGGGGTGTAAGGTGCGGAATATTGATGCTTGATCCCCTCATCACAAAGAAACTCATCCAAGGTGTAGTTCTTGAACTCGGTGTTGTTGTCACTTCTTATTGTCAAAACATTTATATTGTGTTGACGTTGAGCTTCATTTGCAAAGTCGATGACGGTTTGTTGGGTCTCACTCTTCCTCTTGAAGAAATATACCCAAGTGTATCTTGAATAATCATCCACAATCACCAAGCAATACTTTCTACCCCCAAGACTATCAAAGGATGGAGGCCCAAAGAGATCCATGTGAAGGAGCTCCAAGGGTCTCTTCAAGTAGATGATAGTCGTGGGAGGGTGTGCCTTATCATGTAGCTTTCCTTCGATACAAGCACTGCAAGCACGATCTTTCGCAAAACTAACATTTGTTAGTCCACGGACATGGCCCCCTTGAGAAGACTTTGCAAAGATCTCATACTGACGTGGGCTAAACGGCAATGGCAAAGCCATCCCACATCAACTTTAGCCATTCGGCATGTCACGGTCTTAGTGGGTCGCTCCGAAAAGTTAATCACATAAAGACCGTTCTCGACATGCCCAACAAAGGCTACTTTAAGAGTCTTGCTCCACAAGAGGGCCACGGTATCAATATCAAAGAAAGTGGCAAAGCCCATGAGTGCAAGTTGACAAACAAAAAGTAAGTTGTATGCAATGGACTCAACAAGCATGACTTTCTTGATCGCGAGATCATGAGAAATGACAACCTTGCCAAGACCCAATACCTTAGAAGATGAGGCATCACCCCATTCAACATTGGTGGGCATAGATGAAACCTTGTGCACGTCCATCACCAAGTCCTTGCTTCTGGTTAGATGATTTGTGGCTCCACTATTGAGCAACCATGATCCCCCACCGAAAGCAAACACCTACAAGAGATCAATGCTTGGTTTTAGGTACCCATTTTGTAATGGGTCCTTTGATGTTAGAAACAAGGGTCTTGGGAACCCAAATAGACCATTCAATGTACTCATAAGAAGAACCAACAAATTTGGCATAAACAGACCCATCACTAGCACGGCATAACACATAAGAAGGGTTAAAGTCACCGGCTTTGTTGGAAGAAGTGGCATTGCCCTTCTTAACACCACCACCCTTCGCATTGTTCTTCTTATCCTTAGAAGTACCCTCTCCCTCCTTCACAAACGTTTGCTTGAGAGGAGGAGATTGTTTGGTCTTGTCATTCTTCTTCTTCTTCTTGGACTTGGGTGCAAACCCAATCCCCTCCTTGCCCACAACTTCCTTTTGATTGCCCAAAAGTTCGTTGAGGTTCTTCTCACCTTGTATTCAAGACACACGACCTTTCTCAAGATGCTCCTTCAACTTGGCATTCTCCTCCACAAGATTCACATGCTCACAACACGGGTTAGTAGCATTTGCATTATCAATTAAAACCATATGGGGAAATGTGGCTTTCTCCTTGGTTAGCTTCACTTGGAGTTGATCATGAGACTCTTTGAGGTTAGCATGAGCACTCTTCAAGGCCTTGTGAGCCTTGTCAAGTAGATCAAACTCCTCTTTGCACTACGAAAAAAATACACTTCCGTGATGATACGTGTTTGTCACAGTAGGTCACGTTTTCTGTCATGCATGTACATCCATGACAAATTTATGACAGAATCAAGATAGTCATACATGTGCTGTCGTAGAAGTGTTCCATGACATTACCAAAATTATCATCACAGAAGTGTCCACTTCCATGACGATAAATCACGCGTCACAGAAGTGCTTTCGTCAAGGGTGACCGACACGTGGCATCCACCGTAACGGAACGCTGTTAAGCTATCGGGTCCAGTTTTGGATCCGATAACCCGTTAACAGCCCCGACCAATGGGGATTTTCCATGTGTAAAATCATCATTGGCTGGAGGAAACACGTGTCGGCTCACCGTTGAGACAGATGTCATGCACTCATTGGACCCAAAGTGCCTACGATACATCGACACATGGCACGGCCCAACAGAGGCCCATTACTGTGAAAAGGCCGGCCCGTTTGACTTGGTCAAGAGGTGGCGGGTAGACCCACGACAATCCTGTTAACGGTCTGTTCGCATATAGCCCATTTACAGCCCGCTAACCCAGGGTCCATTTACGGCCTATCCAAATTAGTCCCAGTGGCGTCATCTAGGCCGTCCAATATAATTCCAGCCCGTTTTAACTTCTGGGCCATGTATGGCCCATGACGTCTTTTGGCCCATATGTGGCCCTTAGTAACCCTTGGCCCATTAACGGCCCGTGGTAAAACTGGCCCGTAATGAACAGTGTATCACCTTATACCTATTAACGACCCATTGTTCCGTTGGGCCGTTTCTAGCCCATGTTATCTTTCGGCCTTCTCAGGGCCCATTTATTCTTGGGCTCATTTCCAGCATTCGTTTACTTTCGGCCCATTACTGTCATTTTCTGCTTGTGGGACAAATACAGCCCGTGGTTACAGTCGGCCCATTTGTGGCCCGTTAATACGTTGGGCTGTTTTCGTAGCGTCATCAAATACGGCCTATTAACAACGACTCATTATGGTCGGCCCATGAACGGATGATTACTACTCTAGCCCATTTACGGCCATAATGTGGTCTGTTATTAGCCCATGTTTGGCCAACCGATCATACGGCCCGTAGAAGACCCATTGTGTCTACGCCCCGTAGAAGGCCCATTGTTTCTACGGCCCTTAGAAGGCACATTGTTTCTATGGCCCGTAGGAGGCCCATGTTAACTACAGTAAATATGTAGCCCATTGTTAATGTGGCCTAGTTTTAAAAAATAGGTTATTGCGGCCACTAGCAAACTGCGGAAAAAGAACTACACTAACTACAAGAAAACAATTAAATAAGACAATGGAAATAAATAAGCAAGCAACTTACGCTAGGCTATCATGGCTATTACACATATTACATCCACTGGGCATCAAAGTTCGCCACAAGTGCAAATATAGGGAACAAAGCAGCATATAAACGCCGCAGCAAAACAAGTCCAGAACTGAAACCACTTGAGAAGAGCTCAAAAAACAATATCCTGGGTACTCATAATGCTGGCAAGATGCTTAACAAGCTTATTAACTTTCTCTTGTTTGGCGCTTAAATCCTCCAGCACTTGCTGTTGCACCAAAAAGTATGCATCTGAATTCTGCACGGACTTCCTCAGTCCTTCGGCTTCCTATCACATAACATCTGATCGATGTCTTTCAACTTGAAGTTGAGGCTCAAGAAGCCGAACTGATTCAGGCAGCGAGTTCGAAGAGCTGGTGCCCGCAGTAGTAGCCAGTAACTCGAACACTACATCAAGACAGGACTTTGGGGTTGTCTCAGTGTCTTCAATATAGTTTTTATCAGCTTTCTTGGAGAACAACAGGGATGTCTCAAGATCTTGAACCTGATCTGAATTACTTCCTTTACCATTGCATAACGGGGTACTCTTCTCCAATATTTTATCCGCGTTCTAAAGGAGAAACAAACAAACACATCACTGGTTTACAATGTAGTATATGAAACTCATTTTGGTAAACCAGTTCAGTAGTAAGGTGGACAGGATAACAACATGAAACAAACATATATCTATGTAGTATGGTCACTGTATGGTCTATATCATTCTAGTTTATGTTGCCAAATCAAGATAGATACAGTTCGAATCATATCTATTTAAGACAAAGAAGCATAGACAGAATATAGGTGTGGGAAACTACACAGAAATAACAACACTTGTAATGTGTATGGCATGAGAACATAACTTTTTATTCAATTGAAACTGAAATCAACATAGAGCAAGTTACAACAGCAAACACATTAAAGAAACAGGTTTAAAACATACCTGTTGCGCCATTGGAGTTTCAATTGCATCCTTCAAATTTGAAATTAGTTTGTATGAGTAAATATAGTGATGCAAGAGCAAAGTAGTATGAACCATAGCTACGGAACCTGACCTGAGAACAATTATTCTTCTGCTTTAAGAGTTGACTTGGGGTTCGGAGTGGTGGTCCTCGTGCTTTGGGCACTGCAGTTGCCTTACTAACTTCTCGTGTTTGGGTGCTCTGTGGTGGAGACGGTGCTGTGTCAACGAGAACTGTGTTACTATCTGTTGGGGTTGGGGTTAGAAGGGGTGTAGCTGGTTCTCTGTCCAACTGGGTAGGGGTACAATCTGCGTGAGTCTGGGTTATGTGTGGTGGGGATGGTTCTTGGGCAAGTACAACCGTGGTTCTATCTCCATCAATAGGTAGCATGATCTTTTCCGTGTTTTTACTCCCACAGATACTTCCATCACCCCCTCCAATTGAAATGGCTGATAAACAAGAAAATAATTGAATGTACAAACATTGTAAGATAGACAGATGCAATGGATAGTAGGGAATAAAACAGGGCATGAAATAATTCATATTTATGTTGTCTAACCAAACAGAATAGCAGGACATAATTTCAAATATATGATGGCTAATTAAACAGGATAGCATGACACAATTTCACATGTATGATGGCTAACTAAACAGGATAGAATGACATACTTCAAAATATGATGACTATGTAAACATGATGACATGATATAACTATACGATGTGTCTATTAAAGTGGTTGGCATGCCATAAGTCACAAACATGCCGTCGACGGAAACATGGTGGCATGATATAATTCACGGACAGAATGACATAATTCAAAATATGATGACTATGTGAACAGGATGAGATGATATAACTATATTATGTCTTTAGAAAATGGGCTGGCATGCCATAATTCAGATACATGCTGTCTATCTAAACATCATGGCATGATATAATTCAAATATATGATTTATATACTAAGGAAGTGAGCAGAGGGCAATCACATATATGATGTGTCAACTAAGGAGATGGTAATCAATATCGTGTATATGATGTAAAAACTAAGCATTGCAATACACCATATGCATGATATGAGTAATATGACCCTGCCAAGTTTGAGCATACACCTCAGGGGGATAATAGGACTGGTCATCTGCCTCTGAATCCTCTTTTGAAGAGCTATCTGTAACCAGCAACATATCTGCTTCACCAAGTAGCATTGTCTGCTCTGAAGACCTTGTTTTCACTCCAGATTTCTCCATCACCAATTCAAATGGCTGATGCACAAGACGAGTAGTTGAATATACAAACATTGTCGACAAAAGCAATGAGAAATACAAAAAAAGGACGGCATGATATAATTCACATATATGACGCTTGGCTAAAAAGCATGGCATTGCATAATTCACATATATAATGCCTTGCAACAAGATAGCATTGCATAATTCACATATATAATGTCTTGCAAAAAGATGGCATTGCATAATTCACATATATGGTAATTAGACACTAAATAGGTGGCATTCACACAAATCATGTCTAAACTAACCAAATGACATAGCAATGCAAGATACCATACGCATGATATGAGCAACATAACCCTACCAAGTTAGAGCATGCACTCGGGGGGGGGGGGGCATAGGACTGGTCATCTGTCTCTAAATCCTCCTCTGAGGAGCTATCTGTAACCAGCAAGACATGCGCTTCATCAGATAGCATTGTCTGCTCTGAAGACCTTGTTTCCGCTCCAGATTTTTCCGTGACCATGCCGAATGGCTGATGCACAGGAAGAGTAATTGAATGTACTAAAATTGTTGAAAAATTTAACACGTAATAAAAAATGATGTCATGATATAATTCACATATAAGATTACTGGCTAACCAGGGTGGCATTGCAAAATTCACATATATGATGCCTGGCTAAACAAGATGGCATTGCATGATTCACATATACGATAAAGAAACTAAACAGATGGCATTGACACAAAGCATGCCTAAACTAAGCAGATGACATCTTTGATGTATATAGTAAGCAATGCAAGGCACCATATGCATGATATTACCAACATCAGCATGCCAAGTACAACCGTGATTCTATCTCCATCAACAGGTAGCATGATCTTTTCTGAAGACCGTGTTTTTACTCCCACAGATACTTCCATCACCCCCTCCAATTGAAATGGCTGATAAACAAGAAAATAATTGAATGTACAAACATTGTAAGATAGACAGATGCAATGGATAGTAGGGAATAAAACAGGGCATGAAATAATTCATATTTATGTTGTCTAACCAAACAGAATAGCAGGACATAATTTCAAATATATGATGGCTAATTAAACAGGATAGCATGACACAATTTCACATGTATGATGGCTAACTAAACAGGATAGAATGACATACTTCAAAATATGATGACTATGTAAACATGATGACATGATATAACTATACGATGTGTCTATTAAAGTGGTTGGCATGCCATAAGTCACAAACATGCCGTCGACGGAAACATGGTGGCATGATATAATTCACGGACAGAATGACATAATTCAAAATATGATGACTATGTGAACAGGATGAGATGATATAACTATATTATGTCTTTAGAAAATGGGCTGGCATGCCATAATTCAGATACATGCTGTCTATCTAAACATCATGGCATGATATAATTCAAATATATGATTTATATACTAAGGAAGTGAGCAGAGGGCAATCACATATATGATGTGTCAACTAAGGAGATGGTAATCAATATCGTGTATATGATGTAAAAACTAAGCATTGCAATACACCATATGCATGATATGAGTAATATGACCCTGCCAAGTTTGAGCATACACCTCAGGGGGATAATAGGACTGGTCATCTGCCTCTGAATCCTCTTTTGAAGAGCTATCTGTAACCAGCAACATATCTGCTTCACCAAGTAGCATTGTCTGCTCTGAAGACCTTGTTTTCACTCCAGATTTCTCCATCACCAATTCAAATGGCTGATGCACAAGACGAGTAGTTGAATATACAAACATTGTTGACAAAAGCAATGAGAAATACAAAAAAAGGACGGCATGATATAATTCACATATATGACGCTTGGCTAAAAAGCATGGCATTGCATAATTCACATATATAATGCCTTGCAACAAGATAGCATTGCATAATTCACATATATAATGTCTTGCAAAAAGATGGCATTGCATAATTCACATATATGGTAATTAGACACTAAACAGGTGGCATTCACACAAATCATGTCTAAACTAAGCAAATGACATAGCAATGCAAGATACCATACGCATGATATGAGCAACATAACCCTACCAAGTTAGAGCATGCACTCGGGGGGGGGGGCATAGGACTGGTCATCTGTCTCTAAATCCTCCTCTGAGGAGCTATCTGTAACCAGCAAGACATGCGCTTCATCACATAGCATTGTCTGCTCTGAAGACCTTGTTTCCACTCCAGATTTTTCCGTGACCGTGCCGAATGGCTGATGCACAGGAAGAGTAATTGAATGTACTAAAATTGTTGAAAAATTTAACACGTAATAAAAAATGATGTCATGATATAATTCACATATAAGATTACTGGCTAACCAGGGTGGCATTGCAAAATTCACATATATGATGCCTGGCTAAACAAGATGGCATTGCATGATTCACATATACGATAAAGAAACTAAACAGATGGCATTGACACAAAGCATGCCTAAACTAAGCAGATGACATCTTTGATGTATATAGTAAGCAATGCAAGGCACCATATGCATGATATTACCAACATCAGCATGCCAAGTTAGAGCGAAGACCTCATGGGGTAAATAGGAGTGGTCTTCTGCTTCTGAATCCCCCTCAGAACAGTTATCTTCTTCTTGATTACGATCCGAAATGGGTGGAGGGGGCTGCCTTTGCGCCCACCATGGAGCGACGTCTGCATGAAATTTTATTGCCACGCAAGGCTCGTCTCTTTTGCCCTACATTTTCAGTTCCATTGTGTACAATAACTGACATGCATAGGAATAAAACATAGTGAGATTATGTAAGGAGTGCATGCACAAATCCAGAGTGAAGGTAGCAAACTGTGGATAGACCCAAAACCAATGATAGCAGGCATATAATAGGTTTAGTTAAAAATACAGATAATGGATCCTTTAATGTTTGTTTGCACCCAACATGAAACTCAAAGTAGACACCCGAGATTAATCAGATAGTAGATAGATAGTACTGATTGCTGCCCCAATATGTGCCCTGCAACCATTTAAAAACTCAAGTTTCAGCATAAGTTTGGACCTGAGTCGGAGTCTAATACGTGAACACGACGATAAAGTAGCATGTCATCATATTAAGCGATGCATAACGTAAGCAGACACGGAAGAGTGTGACCTCTCTTGCGGACCCGTGTAGTCCTCAAGGTCATCTGCTTAGTTGATGATGGTAATGTAGTTGTCGTGGCTGCCGGCAGCGGGGAAGAAGATCTAAGGTGGCGAAAGACAGTCTGGAGAGTGGATCCCTACTGTGGTGAACCCTTCCGTCGTTGGAGCAGCTGAGTTGGGGTGGAACACAGCACCGCAGGAGCAGGACAAACCACACAATGTTTTCTTTGACACATATTTGTAACAGAAGTAATTGTGTAAGGGCTTGTTTGAATTTGAGGATTCTAATAATGCAGGGATAGGAAATAGACAGGAATAGGATAGGAATGCACGTGCAAAACAGAGAATTTTAGAACACGGGATTTCTGCCAATCTGGGTGTTTGGTTCACAAGAATTGGAAGATCACAAGATGCAAAGAAGCATGGTGAGATTATATCAAACCACAAGAAGTGTACAACCTCTTTGGTGAAGCCATGTCGATCTCAGCGTGATTGGGTTGGCCGGTGAGGATGCTCTAGCTGACTTTGCTGTTGGAGGAGGGGAAGTAGATCTTAGGCGTCTGGAGATGGAGCCCGAGGTACTGCTCCGCTGTGATGGAGGGTTTCGTCATTGGGGCAGCTCCGGTGAGTTGTACGACGCCGAAGCTAAAGCAGGACAAGAGAGACAACGTTAACCTGAGTGGAATTCTAATAGCATCTCCAATAGATGATGTAAAATACATAACCACAAAGTGCTAGATGTATACATCCGCCTCTCATCTTTGAACTTAACTGTCGAAACTGAATTTAACTGTTGAAACTAAACTTAACTGTCGAAACTGAATTTTGCTGTCGAAACTGAATTTTACTATTGAAACTGAACACACTAGAGGTGAGGCTACACGTTAGTCGACTTACTTTTTCATCTCTAGTCAGTCGATTTTGCAGCCATTGGATACGAACTCAAGGGCATGCAGTTCATCTTCAATCTCCACCCCCCTGAGCTGCCAGCCACCACCGGCCAAACAACCGCCCCCCCCCCCCGCGGCTAGCGGTGCGCCGCCCTGCCCGCCCCGAAAACACTCCCCACCACCGGTCCGCCGCCGCCCCGGCCATCCCTGTAGGCCCCCCCGTACCGAGTTTTTTCTCCGGCGATCCCCACGCCACCGCCCCACCACTGCTGGCGACCATCGCCCCACCCTGAACCCTAAGATAGTTAGTGGGGTACCTCTCCGGTGAGCCCCCGTCCCCGCTGCGACTGGTTCTTCCTTAACTCTGGCGAGCCCGCCCACCCCCTGAAAATCGACTAACCCAAAAGTAGATTCAGTCGACTGAAGTGTAGCTAAATCGGAGCAACATCACAAGCAAGAGCGAGAGCAGCAGCGCGAGCAAGAGCAGACCATGCAGGGGACCGATAGCAAGAGCAGAGCAGTAGCGCGAGCGAGAGCTAAAGCAGCAGCAGCTCCTACTGATGTGGACGTCGCCGCCGAGGGAGCAACGTCGTGGAGGAAGTGGCCGGCGACGCCGCCGTGGATGGAGCCACGCCGTGTCGGCTCAGGACCGAGCGCCGACAACACCGTGAGATCGAATCAAGAAGAAAATGCGGCGATTAGTGTGCAACCTCTTTGGTGGCGCCAATTAGGCTGCAACTTCATCCAAGGAAACGGTGATGATGATGCTCTTCCGGTGGTGCAGGTGAAGACGGCGGTGTGGGAATGGAGGTGGCACGAAAGACAAGGGGAACGTCGGGGCAGCTCCTTAGACGTGGAGGACGGGGTGGCTGAACCGGCGGGTCGACCAGATCGACGACGGATCCTCATCAGGTACGATGGATGAGGGACATCGAGGTGTTGTTGTGGACGACGTCGTCGGGGAAGAGGCTCCGGCTGGGTGGCGGACGGAGGAGGGTGTGGGGCTTCGCGGTTTTTGCCAGATTCGGTGTACGAATGGGTGTGTGGAAGGGATGGGAATGGGGAACCATGGCTTAGGGACGCGCTTGTCCGAAATGTGGGGTAAGTTACGAAAGTACCCCCACTGATTTGAGGTGGTTCTTTCGGTTCAGGGGTATCACAGGCATTTCGTGTGTCGGGATTTCACATGAGGTGGGAGTTTTCGCGCGCGTCGTAATTTTGGAATAGCAAGGCGCGGGTTGATATGGAGGGAGTTGTCGGAGCACAACGAGACAAAGATATATCTTAAATATTTCGAGCTAACAAGGCGCGGGTTGAAATTTCCGGACAAGCCTAATGTTTACTATACCAAATCAATTCGCACTACAAATGTCATTCAAAACTTTGAATTCATGTTATGTTCAATTAAAATATTTCGCTACGTGTATAATGCATGCAACCTAGTACTCAGATGAGCGTTTTAGTGCATTCCAAACGTATATACTACCGCTTCAATATGAACTAAATTTGAATTCGTTTCTCTATTTGAATAAGATCTACAATAATGATTGTTGTGAAGTTCAAGCATTTGAATTCGTTTCTCTATTTTAATAAGATCTACAATCATCATTATTGTCAAGTTAAACCATCGTTTGTGTATTATCTTCATAGCACACCACATGATTAGTCTCGAGTTACATATGAACTATGTGTACTATATGAACTCGAACTCGATTTTTTGAATCCACTTTATGTTGATTTGAAATCATAGTACATTTCAAGCTCTAGCTAGATCTTCACAAACTAAACCATGTCTCATATGTATAATGTGTTTATCACATTATGTATGGTGCCCCGCCCCCTACGCCTACAAGTATTTAGATGTGAGTTGCAAACACCACACATTAGCACAAATTCAAATAAAATGTGAGAATGTTCGATATATAGTATTGTTTAGATTGTTCGATATTTAGTTGTAAGATGTAAACGCCACACATGATCACAAATTCAAATAAAATGTGAGATTGTTTGATGTATAGTATGGTTTAGATTGTTAGACATTTAACTGTGAGTTGCAAACGCCATGCATTATCACATTATGGTATAACATGTGCAAAACCACAACACGCGTATCACCGCTATATTCATGCATGCATATGTTTAAAACACTATGATCTCCTATTCAAATATATGAATCCACTTTCATATCAAATTATGATCTTTGTTAGTCTCTTACACCCACACAATCCTCTAACCTTTGTAGATACCACTAACTTTCTCTCGTCCATGCACATGCCTTCCTCGCCCTCCCCCTCCCTCAGCATTCTATCCATCGTGCACATTCATTTTTTTTCTTTAGGTCGTTCTCCCACAGTCTCCACAAATCCTTTCCGACACACACCGATCGATAAACCTCTCCAGCGATGTCTGCCTACAACATACACACGCACCTTCAATCTCCTCCTTTATGTGTCCTTGCCTCGTGTTTGTCATATGGTCCCACACATGTGTAAACTCTCACCCGTCTTTTCATCGATCTCACAACCGCACACTCCTCCCCCTATCTAGCTAGTAGCTGGGCCTCTCGCACCACCTCCTAGCTCCATTCTCTCTGTCTATCCATCTCGCCGGGCCTTATTTGCCTCTAACAAATGGACGTACACCGACCGATCTCCCGCTATACATATAGCTAGCTAGGTCATTATACCTCGTTTTTTCCCATGCGTCGATCGATCTACCTCATTAGTTATGTCTCTCCCTTCCTCCGACAAACAACAATTGATCTACCGATCTAGTTAGGTTTGCTTACCAAACACATGGTTCCCCTTCGTCATCCATGGATGTGTCCCGACAGATCTATCACGCATAGGCACACACAGAAACACATCCCCACTCTTATTGATAATATTGCAGTTCCGACCTCAGTTTGTCGAGTAGGCCTCTCCCACCATCTTCGAGAAGCAACTCCATCACCCATCTAGCACTCTACCCATCTCCCTCCCTCTGTATCTCCTCTCTCTCTCTGTCCCATCCTATTTCCCGTCCTTCTGTTATGTATGGATGTCGACCGATCTCCCTCAAGACATAGCTGGGTCTCTCCTTCTCAACACATATACAAGTCGTTCTACCTCTATAGTTAGGCCTCTGCCTACCCCTCCTCCCCCCCTCACCCCCACACACACCGATACATCAAGCGCTCTAGTCATGTCTCTCTGCCACACACAAACTTGAGCTATGCCCTCTGACGTTCCGGTAGCTAGGTCAGTCGCCCTATATCTTTCACTTGCACACACACACACAATTTCGATGGCTCTCTTCATCGATCTCGCACCCACCCACTTGATCCTCTCTTCGACTCTATCGATATCAATGACCCCTCCCTCTCTTCTCGTGGATCGCCCGACCCTCTATATACACTACAAGAAATATGTCAACTAGTGACCTTCTGTCAGTGACCCTGGAAGAATTGGTCATAAATCTATGACCATTTGAGACCAATTGGTCAAAAGCTGTTCGGGGGTCTCCAAACCCTAAACCATTGCGACCATTTTGGCCAGAAAGGTCGTAATTTCCTTGCACGAAATGGTCATAAAGCAGACAACACTAGTCCGTTGCCTTATTTCTAGCTGATCATGACCAATATAGATGGTCATAACCTTGTAAATTGTGGTGGATTGGTATGACTTGGCACCACCTCATCAGTTTTGCCTATGTGTCATGTCCATGTGTTAATTTTTGCCCTAAGTTGTGAAGCAACCTATATTTCTGTCATTCCCAAAATTCCCAAAAAAATCTCATAAATTCTTTGGGTCATATCTTCATCAAATATGTAAAAATCCTTCCTTTCCTACTTCAAAACTAATTCAATAATATTCATTTTCCTATTATGTTCGCAACAACACTTTATGAACGAAGTGCTATTTATATATTCTTGATTGCCCTAGGAATTTTTGGGCACTCTTTCCTATCCAAATCATTACCTCATGACAAAATTTAGCTCCATTTGCCTAGCAAATCTTCCTCGGCAAATTTCCAAAGTTTTTGTCCACCTAGAAGCATTGTGAAGGAAGTACCTTTTTTATATATTGAAATGACATGAAATTTATACAGTTCCTTCATATGCCCAAATTATCACCCTCCTCCAAATGGCAGCTCAGTCAAATCATCTATGTGAGCCCGGGTTCAATTTATATTTTATGGCCAGATTGGCATGTTGCAAAGCAAGTGTTATCTAGACCCCTCCTATTACCCTCAAACTTTTTGGGCACTCTTCCATACCCAAATCATTGCCACACGATAATATTCAGCTCAATTTTCCAAGTAAATCTTTCTCGGGAAATTTCCAAAGTTTCTACCTCGAGAGAAGCTTTGTGAAGTAAGTACTAGCTAGGCTTACCCAAATGATCTGAAAATTGACCAGCACATGGCCATACCTAAGTAACTTACCTACACCAATTGTGAGCTCATTTCATTCAATCCAATCTCTCTCACTAGTTTTCCCAAGTTTCTGTCCATAGAAGAGCATTGTGAAGGAAGTACTACTTTGGCATGTCCAAATGATATCAATTTTCTACAATGCTTTCCTATGCCCAAATAACCATCCTCCACCAAATTTCAGCTCAATCCATTCATTATTTTGAGCCTAGCTTCAACATTCATATTTTTGTCCAGCATGGTACTTTGCAAAGCAAGTACCACCTAGGATCCTCCTTTTGAGGTAAAAATTTGTGAATACATTCTCCTTAGTAGATTATCATCCTCAGCCAAAACTCACGCCCACTGGCCATGTGCATTTCTCGTACCGCTAATCAAACACTTGGCTGCTAATTCATGTTTGAGCATTGATCGGTCTCCTCGTGAGAATCTTATGTTGTAATTTTCTTCCTAGCACCAACCTGGGGAGTGACCAACCCACTAGACATGCCTAGGCCGCCCAGAACACATGGCAAAATTACGGTCGCGCGGTGACCACGCGACGGGCATGCGAGTTTACGCGCTCTAGAGTTGGGGCCCTCGGCCACCGCCCAAACCTCAACGTATCGCCATCAAACCATGTATCTATGACTAAATATGTCCTTATGTAACTAGAAATGATTTTTGGAAAAAATAAATAGCAAACTATGAGGCAGCTGGAGTTCAAATTTGACCTGCTTCCAACTAAATCGGCGGAAATTTGTCTTTTTCACGAGAGGTGGATCAAAAAAATTTACACCCAACCATTTTGTCAATTGTGCATTAAATATGGCCTAGTATTTTATAAAAATGATTTGGTCCAATTTTGCAACAATTATTTGCTAGTTCCTTCACAAAAAACCTCCTTTCGGGCACTCGAAAAATGGAAAGTGGTTTTTTCGTCCAACGAAAATGAAAACTTCCTTAGGCAACATTGTTTTCCATTCCAATATGCACCCTTGTGCACAATATGAGATCATTTGAACAAACTATGCCATGAATGTGGCCATAAGATTGATCATTTGGCTTGAAAGCCATGAATCTTCACACATGATAGCTCATTTCTGAGAACACTTTTTTAAAATAATTATCGTATTACGAGTTTATTATTTTTTCCCGAAACTTGGTCATATATAATGACACAATGCGAAGGTTTTCCAATTTTTTTTGATTTTTTTTGAATTTTTTATGCCCGTTTCAAAATGTGATCAAAATGGCGAGCTTGACCGTTCCTAGCTAGCGGTTGAATCTTGGATTTTTTTGGTGTTTCTCTAATTAAATATATACTTCTGTACCTAGAAATGAGTTTTGTAAAAAATGAAGAGAAAACTACGAGGTAGCTACAGTTCAAATTTGACCCACTTCCAACTGAATCGACGGGAATTTATCTTTTTCACCAGTAGTGGATCAAAACTTTTCACACCCAACCATTTGGTCAATTGTGCATTAAACATGGCCTAGTATTTTAGAAAATTGATTTGGTCCAATTTTGCAACAAATATATGGTAGGTCCTTCACAAAAAAAACTCATTTCAGGCATTGGAAAAATGGAAAATGAATTTTCCGTGCAAAGAAAATGAAAACTCCCTTAGGCAACATTGGTTGGAATTCCATCATGCACCCTTGTGCACAATATGAGATCATTTCAACAAACTATGCCATGAATGTGGCCATAAGTTTGATCATTTTGCTTGAAAGCCATGAATCTTCACGCATGATAGCTCATTTCTGAGAACACTTTTTTAAAATAATTTCCGTATTACAAGTTTATTATTTTTCCTGGAAACTTGGTCACATATAATGACACAGTGCGAAAGGTTTCCCAATTTTTTGTTTTTTTTTAATTTTTTATGCCCGTTTCAAAATGCGGTCAAAACGGCGGGCATGACCGTTCCTAGCTAGTGGTTGAATCTTGGAATTTTTTTGGTATTTCTCTGATTAAATAGATACTTATGTATCTAGAAATGATTTTTGGAAAAAACATAGAGCAAACTATGAGGCAGCTGCAGTTTAAATTTTACCCGCTTCCACCTGAACCGGCAGAAATTTGTCTTTTTCACCAGAGGTGGATCAAAAATTTTGACACCCAACCATTTGGTCAATTGTGCATTAAACATGGCCTAGTATTTTAGAAAATTGATTTGGTCCAATTTTGCAACAAATATATGGTAGGTCCTTCACAAAAAAAACTCATTTCGGGCACTTCAAAAATGGAAAATGAATTTTCCATGCAAAGAAAATGAAAACTCCCTTAGGCAACATTGTTTGGAATTCCAACATGCACCCTTGTGCACAACATGAGATCATTTCAACAAACTATGCCATGAATGTGGCCATAAGTTTGATCATTTGGCTTGAAAGCCATGAATCTTCACGCATGATAGCTCATTTTTGAGAACACTTTTTTAAAATAATTTCCGTATTACAAGTTTATTATTTTTCCTGGAAACTCAGTCACATATAATGACACAATGCGAAGGTTTCCCAATTTTTTGATTTTTTGAGTTTTTTATGCCCGTTTCAAAATGCGGTCAAAACGGCGGGCATGACCGTTCCTAGCTAGTGGTTGAATCTTGGAAATTTTTTGGTGTTTCTCTAATTAAATAGATACTTATGTATCTAGAAATGATTTTTGGAAAAAAATATAGAGCAAACTATGCGGCAGCTGCAGTTTAAATTTTACCCGCTTCCAGCTGAATCGGCAGAAATTTGTCTTTTTCACCAGAGGTGGATCAAAACTTTTGACACCCAACCATTTGGTCAATTGTGCATTAAACATGGCCTAGTATTTTATAAAATTGATTTGGTCCAATTTTGCAACAAATATGTTATTGGTCCTTCACAAAAAAACTCATTTTTGACACTAGATATGGTCTCGGATATGGTCTTTCACAAAAAAACTCATCATAACCAATAAAAATGATTTGGTCCAATTTTGCAACAAATATATGGTAGGCCCTTCACAACAAAACTCATTTTGGGCACTCAAAAAATAGAAAATTGATTTTTCTGTGCAATGCAAATGAAGACCACAAAATCATGATTGTTTGAAATCCTAAGATACACATATGTGCACAATATTGGATCATTTAAACATACAACATGAGGCTAATATGTTGAGTGTTTACCCGAAATAAGAGGGTAAAAAATATAAATGAAAAAGTGACAAAGCACAATTACATATGCTAGATTCTGATTGGTGGAACCATCTGTCACATGGATTGATGACATGGCAGACATCCATCCATCCATTGCTAGCAATCCAACCGTCTATCCATCTGAAGAAACCCACCGTCCCACCGCACCAAACCCTACCTCACTCACCTCTCCTCCCTTCCATCTGCCCGCCGCCTCCCTCTCTCTCTCTCCCCGATCCAGATCGACGCTGTCTCCCTCTCTCTCTCTCTCACTTCCCTTCGCCGGCGGTGGCGCCCTCCTTCCCTCGCCCTCTCCTCCTCCCCTCCTCACGGCACCTCCACCACGCCACGAATCCCGGTGACCCACCCCGTCTCCATGCCCGCCTCGGAAACCACCTCCGCCGCGCGTCCAAGTCCCATCCATGTCCGCTCCGGCTCCGTCTCTGTTTCCTTTCATGGGAGGTGACCCGCACCCGGCCCCGCGGGGGGGGGGGGGGGAGGGGCGGCGGCGGCCTCATGTAGATCCCATCGGGATCACGGTGCGGACGCATGCCCCAGACGCCATGACCCGTCTCCCTCCCCTCCTCAAATCAGGAAGGAGAGGTTAGGCGCCGGCCATGAACTCGCTCTGCTCGGGACGCCGCTCGCCATCAAGGTCACCCCACCCCCTCTTCGATCAGCTCTTCCTCCTTTCCCTGCCCTTCCCTAACGCGCGCCATTTCCTTCCTCACGTAGGGTTGCATGCGATTCGATCAGGTCCGGGTCCATGGCGTCCACGGCCGTGGCAGCGCTCGCGGTGATGGACGAGCTGGCCCTGCCGCTCCGCGCGGTGGGGGACCTGGTGGTGGCCGCCGGCGTCTCGCGGGAGGAGGTCGTCGTCATCATGCAGTGCACCTCGCTCGGTAACCCCCCCTCCCAAGCCCCCCTGTCTCCCAACCCCAAGCTGATGATGAGGAGGCCATCTAGTGCCCAGAACCACTAATTCTCATGCCAAATTCAGTCTATTTACTTTGTTCGTTAGTTTGTAACTTTGTATGGTCCGAATTTCTACAACTAGTTCAACTTTGTTAATTTGCACCCCTGTTTTATTGGTTATGTACCGTGTACAATCTCTTTTCAGAGATGCTTGTCCACATATCTAACTTTGTTCTGCCTTTCTAGAAACATGTATGTTTCTGTGGTGTATCTCTATGGCCGGTTCCCTGTTATTTCTATGCCAAAGTCACTTAGTGAATTCTTAAATCAAGTAATTCAAACTTTGCATCTGCACGCGTACATCAAGTAATTCTTAAAGCGTGTGGGTCTGCTCTTGCTCGCTTACGTCTGGCCTCACTTGCATCTGCAGAGTGCTGCATGGTTGGGAGGCACCCTGTTGCCGTTGGAGATATAATGCAAACACCAATTTTTGCGCCTGCTGGGGCGGGGTGCTATTTTCTGGACCTGGTGCTAATGTTGGGGTAGATAGTCTTTTGTCTTGTTCATCTTAATCCACAGTTTCTAGACAACTTAGTACTTGATATAACCAGTTTTTAAGAAGTGGGCAGGGGCTGGACTATCCAGTGGTATAGGATAGTTGATTCTGATTACACATTTATGTGTCTGTCTGTGTGCGTGTGTCTGTGTCCTGCATGTTTCATTTTTTATGTTGTCAATCGTAGCCAGTTCTCCTGGGATCGAACAATATGGATACAGGTTTGTGGTATCCATTGTAAGAGGTATTTATAACAATTGTGTTCGTTAAAAAATATTTTTGAATGATGCTTGAGATAGGATGGAAAATTAGGCTATATTTATGGTTTTGCTGTATCACCATATTTATCTTCTTTACATTTTGGAATACAGTTTATTAGGCTATATCATCATAATCATGGCCCATAAGAAAAAAGCAGAATTAGAACCCCAGGCCAGTCATGATGTTTTTGTTTATGGAGGTGTTGCGTATTTGATCAGATTTCCTTACTTGCTTCAGGCATAAGAATAAGCTTATAAGAATAGAATATTGATACTCTGCGAGCTATTAGTAGAATGCTCTATCTTCGCGAGTCACCTTTCTTGTATGAATGAGTATCTTCTTTTGACTAGCTGGATAATAAAAGCATTGTTCTAGTTGAATTTATGTTATCATGCTAAATAACTTGTCTTTTTTCGAGTGGTCTCTTTATAATATATTGGCTCCAGTTTTCTAATTCTTCTTTGCTGATTCATGTAACAGGGTGACTGAGGTTGCATGTTGTTCATGACAGGATCAGGTGCCTAGTTTGTAATGCTATCAAAGGAGCTCCATCGTGAAGAATATATCACAGTTGGTAGAGTAGGGGCTCCATCATGTAGAGGTTGTAAAGTATAGTATTAGTTACTACAGTTGGTAGTTGGTAGTGCCCTGTGTGTTGGTAGTGTAGGAGGGCCATTGTATTATGTATTATTTGAAGAGCAGGAGCTCCAGATTCAGCCATTGTATTATGTGTTATTTGTAGAGTAGGAGCTCCATCCCGAATCTCGTTGTTATTTGAAGTATCATTATATGTGTTTTCTGTTTGTGCCAATTTAAATACTGCTTATTTATTTACTGCCAAATTGAAATATGAAGAATATGACCCTGACAGCTAGGACCCACACTTGCTAGAAGCTGACAACTTGGACCCACTTACCACAATTTTAAAACTGGGATAAAAAGGCCACGACCCAACAATAAAAAGGCTGCAATATTGGGCTTGGCCCATGAACACAACCAAATATTGACAGAAAAAACACAAATAGGCTGAATTGTTGGGCTAGGCCCATGTAGAAAATCGAATTGGACCGGGATGAATCTTGTGCCACATCAGATTGCCACGCTGGATGCCTACATGGCCTGGGGAGGTTGCTAGTGACCAAAACGCCACAGTAGACGTATTTTGGTCATAAACGTCTACGACCATTCCAGAAGAAAGGTCGCTATAGTCAGTTTACGACCGCCAGCTTTTGACCTTATGTTTTTGGTCACAAAAGGTCACAAATTGAAAACAGTGACCATTCAGTGACCAATAGTGCTGGTCACAAGTTGACATATTTCTTGTAGTGATATGATATGGATAGGCCTCCATTTCACACACATTGCATGCAACATTTTGTTTGAGATGTCATCGACACATATTCCCACAAATACATTCACGAAATCAACCTTCCCCCCTAAAACAAAAAACACTCACGAACGCACAAGCCATTTTTCTAGGTTTGTATCTCTCTCTCACACACACCCACGTAGGTGGGGGACGTGCACGAAGAGAAGAGGTGCACGCATGGCGCACGTACTCCCGTCTCTTTCCCAACCACACCCGCGCGGGTACACGGCAGAGCTCATTTCTGTATGAAAAGGCAGCCCACGTGGTAATTTGACACGTGTACTAGTTGTCCACTAGATGGAGGGAGGATCGTCTACCATGGGTGAACAAACAAATTACGACTTGACATGTTATGTTAAAAAATAGGCAAACCATGTGGGGCCTACCTTAGAGGCAACTCGCAGTACGCCGTCTCCCCCGCCCACGGGCGTGGTGGCTCGCAGGATGAGGTGAAGTTTGCTTACTACGCCTTACGCACGCTCCCTCGCCCACGCGCGCGGTGGCTCACAGGACGAGGAGAAAATTTTACTAGTACTCCCTTCGTTTACTCCTGGTCCCTACCTTGGTTAGAGAGAATATCATATTGTTTGGAATATATGTCCTTTAGTAGATTTCAATATGAACTACTAGTACATACTCCAGACACTGATGTATATAGACGTATTTTAGAGTGTAGATTCACTCATTTTGCTTCGTATGTAGTCCGTATTGAAACAGATGTAATAGTATGCACTCTCCCTCGCCCCTCGACCCTCGCCACGTGGTGGACGTGCAGCAATTCATTCAATATCATATAGCCAGAACGATATATACTGCAATACCATTATTGCTCGACTTCCCGAAGAGGCGAAGAGCCAATCACAAGTTTAATAGTTTGGAGATGCCAAGCGCAAGGTTTATAGGAGAACGAGTATTAGGTGCCGCGTCATTTATAAATAAAGTTTTTTTCTTCAGTGGCACATACGCAATATAAATAGGTTCATATGGAGAGAAAAGGAAACTGCTCCGCTATATACATAGGCAGGACGAGCCTACACGGTTGCTTGCTGGGGTTGCTCTCTTCAGTTTTCACACTCTCTCGCACATATCCACTATGGCCACATCTTTAACATCCCGGCGGATCACGTCCTCTGAGGGAAGGGGTGGATGCTTAGTGTAGATGCGGTCGCCGTCGCCGACGGCGAAAACCCACTGTTGGCACGTCCCGATCAGGGGTCCCCGCCATTCTCTCTCACAAAGCCGGTGAGGTTGCCTTCGTCAATTTCTCACTGCCGCGACATGGGTAGTTGCCTCCTCCCGCCGCCCTCCTCTAGGTTGAGCTACGTTCCGACATCCCTCAGGTACAACTCCCTTTACAGCTGGCTTGCACCACTGCTCCAGCTGCCACATCACTCCATGTGGATATTTCTCTACTTATTTGCCCCGCACATACCTCTACTGGCTTCTGCATACTGTATTTGTGATGAGTTTATGTCTCAACAACTAGTCCCAGTAATCTTATTCTAATCGCGCTTCTTCAATTTCTTTGCCACAGGGATGCTCATCTCGATTTTGGTGAAACTGCACAAAATGATGCAATGGTCAAAGGGTTGCAAACTTCAGGAAGCACCGACATTGCTAGCAAATTAAAGCCTAGTTAGGGTTTACGGTTCAAAGGCTAGGGACTGCATGGATTGTTTTTTTCTTTCGATGTCTCTATTTCAATGGCTAGGGATTGCATGAGTAGTAATAGTACTGTACGCCTTACGCGCGCTCCATCGCCCACACGCGCGGTGGCTCGCAGGACAAGGAGAAAATTTTACTACTCCCTCCATTTACTCCTCGTCTACCTTGGTTAGAGAGATTATCATATTGTTTGGAATATATACATCCTTTAGTAGATTTCAATATGAACTACTAGTACATACTCCAAATACTGATGTATATAGACGTATTTTAGAGTCTAGATTCACTCATTTTGCTCCGTATGTAGCATAAAGTTGAGACACTTATTTCGGAATAGAGGGAATACATATTTGCTATGATTTGTCAATCATTGAGATGCAATAGCATGCATGTTAGTATCCTTTGTATTTGATGAAATGTTGCAACGGGCAACCTTGGACGCAAGATACATGTAACAGAAGTTGGAAGCTTCATATCATTGTACTATCTCACTGATAAATTACAGTACATACTATACAAGTACTTCCTCCGTTCCTAAATATAAGTCTTTGTAGAGATTTCACCATGAACCACATACGGATGTATATAGATGCATTTTAAGTGTAGATTCATTCATGTTGTTCCATATATAGTCCACCTAGTGGAATCTCTACAAAGACTTATATTTAGGAACGGAGGGAGTACTATGTAAAGAGTTAGGTGTCGCACGGTGTCCATAAAATATGGTGATAGTGTGAGGTGGGCCATGTAATCACTGAGCCTGCGTGTTTTCACTGCTCTTGCACTCCTCCGCCGTAAGAATGGAGAAAATTGTAATCTAGTAGTACCTCCTTTCGCCGAAATCGTGGGACATCCAGCAGTCCTACCACCTCAGTAATAATGACCAATGAGCCGTCAAATCACATAGACCTAGCAGTAAGTTGGACAGACGAACCAACCATCACTCTTGAATCCGCTTCTCCCTTCAATGTAGGCGCTAGTGAGAGGTCGCGCCCGCTCTGCCCAGGCATGAATGCGGCACCGATTCTTTGGAGCGGCGCTGACAGTTTCGGGCGGGAAGCACGCGCGGGCGATGGAGGGGCTTTGGGTGGGCCAGGCTGGTCAGGAGCGAGCGTGGCAGCTGTCCGCCTGTCCCTACTGGATGCCCGGAAACGAGAGGATGCACCGACTCTCGTGGCTAAAATCGTACACTACACACCATCTTTCTGTAGGAGTAGGTCGATCTGTTGCTCTCTCTAACACAAACATGCTGTTAAACACACACACACGCGCGCACGCACATGCACACACAAGTTCATAGAATAGGAAAATCATGCGGGTGCGAAGCCACAGGAAGTGAGATACAAATGGAGTACGTACAAGAAGAGAAGAGGTGACGAATATTCCATCAAACCTGGACTGAGGAGTAGTACACCCTCCGTCTAGGTGTTAAGTCATCCTACGAAAATCAGATATTCCCAAAATGTTTAGGCGTCGTCCATTAACTTTGCATCTCAATCCCCTCCTGGCCTCGTTGCTAGCGAGCGTTGTTAATTAGGGAGCGTTTGGATCCTTAGCAAGAACAGCTTATAGCATAGCCGGGCAAGGTTAGGTGTCTGGAACTGTTAAAATATGTTAGCTTTTGTGGGCCAGCTAGCTTGGGTGGGCTAGAAAAACCTTGCTAGCTCAGGAGAGCCAGATCGGCTCACTTCCGTCGGCAAACTTCACGTAGTAGTAACATAGACTAGTAACATATGCATGTTGTACTAGTCCAAGTTACTCACCACTATGACCAACCTAAGCAATGTAACCAAACGCTCCTTACTCTGCCTTGTTATCTCCCCCAGAAACCCAATGCATGGAGCGCAACTACGCGTTGATCAGTCAAGAAATCAAAGTCGGCTTGCATGCGAGTTAATACGTGGACCTGCATGGTAGCTCTTAGTTGTTTGGATTAATTGTTGTGTTTAGAGATAGAAATCAGGGCTTTGATTGGAGGAATGACCGGTCAAGTTTCTCCTTCTCCACCAATCTGCTTGCACCTTGGTCCTGCTGCACCTACTAACGTGACTTATTACACCTAGACGTAGGGAGTCGTACGAGATACCATTGTTGAGGAAATCATTAACTGGTAGCTGCTCGGTTGGCTAGTGAGTAGGGGATTAATCGGCTAATCGGCAAGTTAATCGGCCATTTAATCAATTAATCGGACGATTTTTCGGTTTATCGGGTACTCGGTGACCCTATGAGCAGGGATTAATCGGCATGTTAACTGGTTAATCGGATGAATTCTTGAACAGGGCGAGATACGGTGGCACACTGACTTAGGTCGAATACAAGTTCCGAAAATTGTGTGCATGTTATAATAAGGATTCACTTAAAATAGTACGTGAGCGAACAGAGGGATCAATTGGTCAGTGTTCCCGAGCAGTAGCGAGATGTGTGAGGTAAGATACACCGCTGGTGCTTGTTGGGGATTGTAGCAGAATTTTAAAATTTTCTACGCATCACCAAGATCAATCTATGGAGTCATCTAGCAACGAGGGATAGAGGAGTGCATCTACATACCCTTGTAGATCGCGCGCGGAAGCGTTCAAGAGAACGAGGTTGATGGAGTCGTACTCGTCGTGATCCAAATCACCGATGACCTAGCGCCGAACGGACGGCACCTCCGCGTTCAACACACGTAAGGTTGGGAAGACGTCTCCTCCAACTTGATATGCAAAGGGGGAAGGAGAGGTTGATGAAGATCCAGCAGCACGACGGTGTGGTGGTGGAAGCAACGGTGATCTCGGCAGGGCTTCGCCAAGCACAGGGAGAGGGAGGAGTGTCACGGGAGGTAGAGGGAGAGGCCAGGGGCTAGAGTGCGGCTCCCCTCCCTCCCCCCACTATTTATAGGACCCCTATGGGGGGCTCCGGCCCTAGGAGATCCAATCTCCAAGGGGGGTGGCGGCCAAGGGGGTGGCTTGCCCCCCAAGCCAAGTGGGGCGCCCCCCCCTAGGGTTTCCAACCCTAGGCGCAGGGGAGACCCAAGGGGGGCGCACCAGACCACTAGGGGATGGTTCCCCACCCACTTCAGCCCATGGGGCCCTCCGGGATAGGTGGCCCCACCCGGTGGACCCCCGGGACCCTTCCGGTGGTCCCGGTACAATTCCGATTACACCCGAAACTTTCCCGATGGCCGAAACTTGACTTCCTATATATAAATCTTCACCTCCGGACCATTCCGGAACTCCTCGTGACGTCCGGGATCTCATCCGGGACTCCGAACAACTTTCGGGTTACCGTATACTAATATCTCAACAACCCTAGCATCACCGAACCTTAAGTGTGTAGACCCTACGGGTTCGGGAGACACGCAGACATGACTGAGACGACTCTCCGGTCAATAACCAACAACGGGATCTGGATACCCATGTTGGCTCCCACATGATCCTCGATGATCTCATCGGATGAACCACGATGTCGAGGATTCAATCAATCCATATACAATTCCCTTTGTCAGTCGGTACGTTACTTGCCCGAGACTCGATCGTTGGTATCCCAATACCTGGTTCAATCTCGTTACCGGAAAGTCACTTTACTCGTACTGTAATGCATGATCCCATGATCAACCACTTGGTCACATTGAGCTCATTATGATGATGCATTACCGAGTGGGCCCAGAGATACCTCTCCGTCATACGGAGTGACAAATCCCAGTCTCGGTTCGTGCCAACCCAACAGACACTTTTGGAGATACCTGTAGTGTACCTTTATAGTCACCCAGTTACGTTGTGACGTTTGGCACACCCAAAGCACTCCTACGGTATCCGAGAGTTGCACAATCTCATGGTCTAAGGAAATGATACTTGACATTCGGAAAAGCTACAGCAAACGAACTACACGATCTTTGAGCTATGCTTAGGATTAGGTCTTGTCCATCACATCATTCTCCTAATGATGAGAACCCGTTATCAATGACATCAATGTCCATAGTCAGGAAACCATGACTATCTTTTGATCAACGAGCTAGTCAACTAGAGGCTCACTAGGGACGTGTTGTGGTCTATGTATTCACACATGTATTACGATTTCCGGATAACACAGTTATAGCATGAACAATAGACAATTATCATGAACAAAGAAATATAATAATAACCATTTTATTATTGCCTCTAGGGAATATTTCCGACAGCGCTTTTATTTTTTCTTATTAATTTGTTTGCTTCACCCTCTGACTGGTGGGACCCAACGTACTATGTGGAGAGAGGTAATGTGACTAAGGCTGCATTATTTCTGCACCAGTGTGGACAGTCTTACCACCAAAGCCACATGACACGATTATGATTTAAATCCCAATGACTCCCACACACAAAAAAACACGACATGCTTGTCACACGAATGCAGGAATGTATAGAAGGTTATTTTCCTCTCGTTGAACATAACGGGAGGGTTGTGTAGGTGGTTAGCCTGTTCGCTCATCAAACTTGAGGTCTCGGGTTCGATAAATACACTTGAGCATAATTCGTGCCATGAGGATTCTTTGACTGTTCAAAACTGATGGATACGGAGCTATACGATCTCGTAGTGACTGTATAATCACCTCATCATGTTTAAGCTGCAGCAGAGCAGCCTCGGCGCTTATTTTCTAGGGTTTGCACTCTTCACACTCTCTCCAGTATATATATACACGCTGGAGCCTCAGCGCTTGTAGTTGCTCTCTTCACACTCTCTCACCCTCTCCAGATCTAAACAAGACTTCGTTGGCCTCTCTCTCTCTCCCCTCACTGTTGGTCTGCTTGTAGTTGCTCTCTTCACACTCTCTCACCCTCTCCAGATCTAAACAAGACTTCGTTGGCCTCTCTCTCCCCACACTGCTGGTCAAAGAGCCGGCAGGATCCGTCCGCCAGGAAGGGAAGGAGGCTTAACGTTGTCGCCGTCGATGAGGGAGGGAATCCACTACCGGTGCAGCTGTTCACTTTCACCCAGTGGCGGTGCGGGAGAGCCTCTGACCCCTTCTTCTTCGCCGTAGTACATAGTGTGCGTCAAACGGCCTCCGGTCGCCCACCGAACCATACCCCAAGAACCTTAAGGTATAATTTACTTATTCCACATGCATTGCTCTAGCTGCATGTGGGCTTTTTCCGCTTCTGCACTCGAATCTAGGTGTTGGATCAAAGAGGAAAGTAGTGGGGAAAGTTGTATACAATGAATCTAGGATGTGGTTCAAAGAGGAAAGGAATGGGGGGAAGTAGTGGAAAAGTTGTATAGAATGAATCTAGGATGTGGTTCAAAAAGGAAAGGAAGGGGGAAAGTAGTGGGGAAAGTTGTATCGCATGAATCTAGGACGTGGTTTACAGAGGAAAGGAAGTGGGGAAAGTACTAGTACAGACTGGCTATCTAGCACCTACGTTGGTCGAAAATGGAAAACAATGACAAACATAGTACACACATCTGTAACGAACTGATCTTTTGTTTTGGGGGACAAGGTTGTAGAGTTTGAGTAGGAGTAGATTTGCTGCGCTCACATAGGGAAAGGTGTCTAAAGATAACAAAACTGGGACCAACACAAATATGCTCCTTGGTTGTTCGTTCTTTGTTGTAACAGACTATGCATCACCCTAGTACATCGGTAGATGCACATGGTGCTGGTGCGTCCACTGTCCCATGCAACTCTTTAGCTGTTGTTAATCTAAGGCCCTATTTGGTTATAAACTCCCTAGTCCCTGCCTGCTTGGTTGCAGGGACTAAACATGGACTAGAGGTTATTAAATGACATGCTAAAAGACCATGTTACCCCTAGTAATGAACTAATAGAGACAAGGTGCAATGCGTGGTAGGGGCAACTGTTGGAAAAAGTCCCAAAAAGACTCTCCCTTGGGGTCTTCTTTCTTTAGTCCCAAATGCCCACTTTTAGTCCCTAAAAGTCCCTCCTGTTTGGTTTAGATGGGACTGACACAGAGTTTTTTTAGTCCCTCCACCAAAATGTCCTTGTAAACAAGCACCCTCTAATAATGCCGCTGGAAAATTGATGCAATGCCACAATTAAAAGCAAAATACATGTTTAACGAATTTTATTGTTAATATAATCTCTCTATTAATATTAATCAATGCCACCGTTTGAGAAATGCTACTGTCTTGCTTTCTTTCCCATTTAGATAAGGTAGTTGCTTCTTTTTGTTGGCTTCTGGGTCATCCACCGTTATTGACCACTAGTTGTTTCCTTTGCACCTCTGTGTAAACAGGGTTATCTACTTCACCTTGTTGCCATTGTGACCTTTTGTTGCACTGCACAAAACACTTTTGTTTTAAGAGTGTTTTGTGCAGTTCAACCAAAGTGTCACACCGACAACGTTGCTTGATTGCTTGATCTTAGTGGAACTGCACAAGAGGAGATCTTGCTTCCTATCCGTGTTGGCAAATTTGGTTCAAATCTTCTTCTTGTGAGTTGTTTGAATTCCGCATCATGAGAGGTCTGTACTAGCCTTCTTTCACATGATTCTGTAGTGTGCTTTCATATGTTGTGCTACTTGTACGGTAATGTTGCCAGATTTTAGTGAACTGCACAAATGGAGACAAGACTTCCAATCTGTATGTGCACCGCAATATCCCATTGAGGTAAGATAAGGATATTTCACAACTGTTGGCCTGTATTTTGCCACTTTCATCAGAAAATTAATGTCATTGTTTAGTGCTATACTTGTGCAACCTAATTGACATGCCAAATCTTACATTGAAGGCGAAGCTTGTCTGTTATTGAACCAAGTGATGAAGGGGAAGAACAAGCGGAAGAAAAACACAAATCAACTCCTGGTGCTGTAATGAAGCACTGGAACTGTGATGACACAAGTAATGATATAGTTTTGCATCTTAATTTATTGCTATGGCTAGAATGAGCAATTGTTTTGCCACTGATTTGATGCCACTCTTAATGTAATACGTAATTATCTCTACTTGTGCAAACCGGGATCTTCTTTGAAGATACCATATATTTTAGTGGAACTGCACAAGAAGATGTTGGAAACATTAATCTAATCGAGGAGTATATAGTAAGCATGGCCACCACAGTAGATAGCAAGAGATGGTTCCGGAGAAGTGCTTCATATGTATGCTCTACACAATAAGACTCCTGACAAAGGTTGGTACTCGCCCACTGATTTCATCCATATGATTGAGCTTTGTCATCTCTATTGGTGTTGTGCTACTGTTTAGATACTGTCATCAAAAATTTGTATTGTCCTTGAGAAGTGCTTCATCTGTGCTGTTTTAAATATTTCCTTTCCTTTTTTTTCGAGCAAACAGGATGCTAGCATTTAGTTATCCTCTTGTCTTTGCACAACAGGATCATCCTCCTCTCAAGAAGAATATGGAGTACGTGAAGTGACTAGTTCCGATTATGCCAGGATGAAGAAGCCTTGTCTATCTTCTCATTAGAAGGAGCAGTTGAAGGATGGTTATAGTACCCCCCACAAGACCAAACTAACTTCAGCTCAGAAGGACTGACAAATCTCCATTTTCTTGCTGTGATGCGCGAGTACAATGTTGTTCTAGGATTCTTTCTGGTGAGTTCCATTTTTCTAAAAGTGTGATCTACATGGACCATGTGGGTGCCTGTTTAAAATGTCAATTCATAGTAACTTTGCTTTATACTAATCACTTTTTTGTATTTGTGCAAATAGGGGTGCTCAGCTTGACTTCAATGGGAACTGCACAAAATGTTCATGAATACATCGAATCATTCATTTCCACCACAAGAAAGGAGGTGCCTATAAGTTCAAGGCGTTGCAACATATAAGGGCGAAATCATACAAGCTACGCGCGAATTTGGTTGATTTAGGTGGAACTACACAAAAGAACAGCTGGTTTATTTAGCACGAGGTGCCATGTCAATGTCCGAACTGATGGCAAACCCTGCCCATTCCACAATCATAGGCATTTGATATTTTGGAATGGGGAAACCTTGTCAAATTTTGCTCATTGATTTTAGCAAGAAGACATGTGTTTGATATTTTTGAATGGGATGCCCTTTGCTGTCAGCACCGTCGATCCATTTTTTTATTCTTTAGTTGTGAAGTAAATATTGGCTCTGACATGTGAATCACTGAGATGCATAATCATCGATTGTTTTGAATATTCTCTATGAATTGCTAGGCCTATGTGTTTGATTGCAATGTATAGGAACGCTAAAAAGCTGCTCAAACTCTTTGTACTCCTTCTATTCCTTTTTACTTCGCACATTGTGAAAGTGCATACTTTTTTCTATCAGATTGGTCAAAGTAGAGATACTTTTTCTGCAGAAAAAACTTGTATGCAGACTAGAAAGGACTGGAGGGAGTACATGTGAAACTACTGCAAACGAGGTGATCACCCTGGGAATAATGCTAGTACATATTGTTTTGCATATTTATCCAATGCCAGTGATACAAGAATTCAAACTAATTGAAATAAATTCATTCATACACGGCCGGATTTTATATGAACATGTCGGATTTCATTACATTTCATACATTCTTCAACTAAAAAGGGGTGCGCTGGAGGTATAATTAATTAACCGAAGCTACCCACCTGTGTCCGGCTGAGCCGAACAGAAGCTTCAGTGACTTAACTGCAGGTGCAATTGCGTAACTGACATGTGGCCTAGATGCCTACTGGACCCACGTGTTAGTCAGCCAACTGCACCAGCAGTTAAGTAGAAGCATCGTCCTTCTCCAACATAGCTCTCCGACTCAACGTCACCGCCAAGAAGCCAACCGACCGTCAGTGGTCAACCCGCCTATCTTGTCATAGCGATTAGGGCAACTAGGAGCCCAATGATCAGGATTCCCACATGACAAACACCTTTCTTCTTGTCATTCTTCTTCTTGAAGTTCGTGTGATGCACAACCTTGTTCTTCCCATCAAACTTTGCTTTACCATCAAACTTGCCCTTGTTCTTGAACTTGTGGGGATGGAAGTTCTTCTTCTGTACCAGATTGGCACTAGATCCTCCCCAATTCCTCGAGCACGTGTGTCCTTTGCTCTAGCCTTTTCTTCCACATCAAGAGTGCCTATGAGATCCACGAAGGAGGAAGCTTAGTGATGATACCTCCGGCAATAAACTTTTCCGGTAGCATACAACTGAAGTGCTCAAGTTCTCTAGCAAATGACTGTATATCATGAGCTTGCTCAACCACGGAGCACTCTTCAATCATCCTGTAATCATAGAATTGCTCCATGATGTACAGCTCAGTGCCAGCAACCGGAGGGTAGCATCGGTGGCCTTACTTGGACCCAAGCGGCGGCGACCTACCATGTTCTACTCTTCCTCATTTCCTGTGTGGCACGGCCTCGTTGGCAGCGGGGAGGGGCCTCGGCGAAGTCGGCGATGTCCTCTGTCTCGTTGCCGGCGGGCGGCGCCTCGGCAGAGCGAGGGAAACCCTCCCCCTCGTTGCCAACAGGGTGGGCCCTCGGTGGAGCCAGCGGTGTCCTCTACCTCGTTGTTGGCGCCGCGGGGCCTCAGCGGAGCAGGGCCTCGTCGACGCCAGCGGAGCGGGGACTCGTCATAGCCGGCATTGTCCTCTGCCTCGTCCTCGATCTCGCCAAACAGCGCCTCACCCGCTTTATCGCCCTCTTTGTAGGTGGCCGCAGGCTCCGCCACCCGCATGCCGTACCGCCAGCGCTTGAGGCGGCCCTCGCAGGCGGAGCGGTACGAGTTGAGAAGCGCCTCCAGCTCCGCCCGCTCCGCGGCGATCTGCTCCTCCGCCTGCAGGTGCTCCTGGAGGAGATGGTGGTTGTAGGCGGCGTCAGCCTGCGCCTCCCGGAACTGCTCCTCACGCTTCTGCTTCACCGTGTCCATATATTGGGCACGGGCCTCGCCGACGGTCATGGTGCAATGCACCAGCGAGGATGGCGCGGAGGAGGGGGTTGGCGCCGGATCGTCGACTACCATGTTCTCCATTGGGACGTCGTCGTCCTCTGGCTGCCTGCCGGCCAGCCAGTCGGCAGCAATGGCTGCCATCTCCTTGTGGTCCGTCGTCCGCCCGTCCCAAAGAGCGCTGGAGCGCGAGGAAGCCATGGTGGGCAGTAGTGGTGTGGACAGGAGAATAGGAACGGATGCGGATGACTATGGCTATGGCCGGCGCAGCAGTTTATATAGCAATGGTGAGCGGCGGAGGGACGGACATGTGGCGCCGGAGTAGCCGCCTTGGCAACCGCATATCATTAATGTGGGTGGTAGAAGGACGGACGGACAACACTTGTGTCATTTGAAGGCGGAGCAATCGCATGCACCGGGAATCGGGGAGGGCGGCACTGACCGTTTCGGGCGGAAAGTGCGCGCGGGCGAGGGAGGTGGTCTGGGTGGGCCAGGGTAGTCAGACTTGTGCTTGGCAGCGGGTCACTCCAGCAGCCAGACATGCTGGCTCACCAGCTACCTCGCCGAGCTGAGCGACGATAATCATACGATGGACGTCGTTTCCAATCAGGAGCCGGCGCCACTGTCCAAGCCGGTTCATGCCATGTTCACCATAGAGCAGGTGCGACCGCACTTCGACACCCTAATGTTAGAAGAGCTACCAGCGCAGGAGGACCTGTGCTGCAACCTCCGTGTCCTCAACGAGCACCGGTGAACAAGCGAACGACAATGCCTTCACGGACATGTTGCCCTATGATCCTGGCTTCCCGAATGAGCAGCGGCCGCTTTATCAGACCATCCGTAGGGCCCGCGAGGCCCTCTCCACCATCCTTCGAGTTATTGCGCTCACCGTGACGCTGCCGTCTCGTGTTGTCAACATGCTCAACGGACATGAGGATGAGGAGATGACTTTACTTGGAGAGGATGACAGTGGGGACCCACCAGGGCCATAGCCGCACGTACGCAAGTGCCTCCTTATTAGTATATAAAACTATAATTTTTTTTGCTTCCTCCTAGTTTCGTGACATCACGGTCCCACACCATTGTCAACCTATGTAGTCAATAAACGAGAGAATTACACAAGAAGCGGCCGACAGCTGGGACCAAGCAACTCGAGCAGTATTTGTGTTTTTGAGGTGTGAGCACTGCAGAGTTTTCTTGAGCGATGTTTAGCCTAGATATTAATTTTTCTCCTATGGACAACAATGAAAACATCGCTGCAGCTATTAACTGGGCTGGCTGTGGCCCGTCTAGCCCAGGCCAGATATCTAGTCCAGATATTATTTTTTTCAAGCTAAAAATGGCTAGCCCAGCTATACTTTTTTTAGGAATAACCAGGCAAGGTCAAGTTGTTATTCTCCGCCCCGCTGGGCTGCAAATCTTTCCTAGGAGGGATGCATTAGGCTTAACAAGTAAATGGGCTTTAAGAAATAATAAATGGGATGTAACTATAAAAACTGGGCAGTAACTATAAAAAATGCACCAAACACGTAATTACTTTATAAAATATTATTTTTGGATATTGAAAATTTTAATTTCATTAATTGTTGCGATCGCAATGTTTCGTTGGATTTAGAAGTAATATAAATTTATATTGAAATTGTATTTAATCTGATTAGAAATTTCGAGATAAAAATATTTCAGATCCCATCAAAATGTGGGAAATTTTATTGAATTCTGTTTCGAACGGTTGGTTGAAATGGGCTGTACTTTTAACAAACTATAAATGCGTTGTAGTAAATTCCACTAAAATTCAAAAATTGGCTGCACATTCTTACAAATCTCAAATGGGCTATAAGTTCTCTGCCACACACTTGTGGCCTTACTAAGTTGACGCGTCCCGTCAAAAAAAGAGTTGACACGTATGCAAGGCTTTGTCAACTTATAGTCAACACACGGTTCTAGCAGCAGTGGCCGTTGGATGTCCATCCAACGAATGCCATGCTTCTTCTTCAATCTTGGATATTCTAGCTTCACCCGCCCAAAAAATGATTCCTCCCCCTGACATCTAGGGCGCACGGTTTCGGAAGCTGACATGTGGGCCTACTAAGTTGATGCGTACCAAGGGCTTTGTCAACTTAGTCAACATAAACGATTCTTACTGCAGTGACCGTGCGATGTCCATCCAACGGCCGTCGTGCTTCTTCAACCTCTGGTCTTCTTGCTCCAGCCGCCCAAAGCAGCACCGGTCGTGCCGCCTCCTCCTGCCTCCTGTGACCGGCTGTGTTGCCACATAGGCCTCAATGCCCCCTACTACTCCCACCGCTGGCCAGGGCATCCCTCCACTCGCCCACACCCCCTGTTATTCTGCAACGACGGTAGCCTCACACCGCAGCCAAACCAGTGAACCCTCGTACACCTCTTCGTGTGGGCATCCATTGCCGCGTCTTCCCCAGCTTCACGTTGTCCCCTTCCTAGGCATCGCCGTCGTCCACCGCCCTAGTGCTCTCGACGCGGCATGGTCAACATGGTCAAGGAACGACTTCCATCAAAAGACTACTGTACGTGGAGAGGCTGACAGCTGGGTCCACGGTAGCCGCAAGGAAGTGCCTCCTTATTACGCGGAGAATAATTATTCCTCCACCTGACAGCAGGGACCCACCGGACGGGCCACCATATTTGGCGAAACAACGTATCCCCCCTGACTGCTGGGACCCACCGGATGAGCCAACGTATTTCGTGAAAAAACGTTCCCCCCGCTGTCAGCTCGGACCCATCGGAGGTGCCTCCTTATTACACACAGAAAAATGAATACCCCCCTGCTAGTTGGGACCCACCTTGGTGGGAGGCTGACTTGTGGGCCTACAAAGTTGACGGGGACGGAGTGCTTTGTCAACTTAGTCAATATGAACGATTCTAGCTCTAGTGACCGTACAATGTCCATCCAACGGCCGTAGTGCTTCTTCAACCTCTGGTCTTCTTGCTCCAGCCGCCCAAAGAAGCACCGATCATGCCGCATGCTCCTGCCTCCCGTGGTCGGCTGTGCTGCCACAGAGGCCTCACGGCCCCCTACTATTCCCACCGCTGGCCAGGCCCTGTAGCGACGGCAGCCTCACACCGCAGCTGAACCAGTGAACTCTCTTACTCCTCTCCGCGTGGGCTTCTACTGCCGCATCTTCCCCGGCTCCGCATCGTCCCCTTCCCAGGCCTCGCCGTCGTCCACCGTCCTGGTGCTCTCGGCACGGTGTGGTCAACGTGGTCAAGGAACGACTTCCATCGGAAGAGTACTATCAGGACCCCGATTCCATGTCACATCGATCTAGCATGTAACACCTCATATCGCTTTGCGGCCTCACGCACGGTATTCCCACGGGTGTCACCTTACTATGGCCCGGGACCATTTGCGTCTTTTGGCTCACGTATATGATAGTGTCGCTAGCATCCATATGACAGAGAACTCGGGCCGACATGGCTAGTCGTGAACCCAAAGCGGCACAAACCAATGGGGACAGGCATACATGTATCACATCGAGCATGTCGGTCAGCAGCGTGTGAATCCGGCTGTAGCACTGGGCTAACAGGACTCCGGGAACCCGAGCTGTAGCAGGCTAGGCAGGGCTCCGTATGTCACCGCGTGACATTTCCCCGAAGGGACAGACACAGGAACAAAGTGAAACACATGCCGGCCAGTCAAGTGTCCTGCGCAGTAGTGCTGGGCTAGCAGGACTCCGGTGAACCGGGCTGTAGCGGACTGCTATGGCTCATGGAAGCACAAGACTACATTTCCCCATAAGAGAGGCTACCAAGGATAAACAACTAGGTTGTCGGATCCCACACATACCAAGCATTTGAATCATACACACAATATGCTCGATATGTGTAAATACAACATGGCATCACAACATAACTCTACGACTCAAGTATTTATTCATTAGGCTCCGAGGAGCGAGATATTACAAACATGGGTCTCATGACCCAACATTCAGAGCATACAAGTCAAAGCACATGCGGAAGCTTAACTTGTCTGAGTACAGACAACTAAAATGAAGAAGGCTGAGGAGCCTGACTATCTACCAGACCCTCCCAAGGGTACAAGATCGTAGCTGAGGTAACAAGCTAAACGTTGAAGCCCACATGGAACTACTAGCGAGATTGAAGTCTCTCTGCAAAACATAAAATAAGCAAACGTGAGTACAAATGTACCCAGCAAGACTTACATCAGAACTAACTACATATGCATCGGTATCAACAAAGAGGGTGGTGGAGTTTAACTGCAGCAAGCCAGCTTTGACTCAGTGGCTAACCTGAACTACGACTGCAAGTAACTCTTTTGAGGTGGCGCACACGAGTCCACAAATTCACCATACCAATACACCACTATGGATCCGCTCCCGTCTCCCTGCGAGAACGCCATCCATAGCACTCACGCTTATATTGCGAGTTTTAGAGTATCCACTTTCACTTGTCCATGAACTATGCAAGGGGTCCAAGTTTCCATATCCGAGGAATCCGGCTATTCGAATAGATAATGATAACCCTACAGGGGTGTACTTCTTCACACACGCTCTCGCCACTTATCGCCCTGTACACGTCATGTACCTCGACAACCTTCAAGCGGAAGCCGGGCGAGGGAGTCGGCCACGACCTGACTAACCAACAAGTCTCTAGTCCAGGTTTATCGCCTATTCGGGTTCCATCCGCAAGGAGATCCGGCCGGGGTGTCGCTCACGGCCCCAAACGATGTGTACAGGGTTCCCAAGCCCACCATCCGGGTGCCACTTGGTACACCGGGCCACTGTGCCTAGTCTGTCCCAAGCCCACCTATACCGGGTGCCACTTGGTAGACTACTAACACTACCTACAAACACCAGAAACTAGTTGCAACTCCTGGACAGAGATCAAGTTGATTAATAAGTTGAGAGAGCTTGGAGCGCCCAGAGCCCAATGTGTGGTAGTAACTATTCATGGATCACAAACACAGAACTCAGTTCCTGAGGACGGTTTCAATGAGACAACCCACCATGTACTCCTACATGGCCTCTCACCACTACCTTTACCAAATCGTGTTCACACACTTAGCTCTCAACAGTAGGACATGTTCACCACATTCCAATTCATTCCCGATGAACCAGACCTGACTCAACTCTAAGCAGTAGCAGGCATGACAACAAGCATGAATGAGTAGGCACATCAGGGCTCAAACAACTCCTACTCATGCTAGTGGGTTTCATCTATTTACTGTGGCAATGACAGGTCATGCAAAGGAAAGGGGTTCAACTACCGCAGCATGTACCATTGAATCATTGTTGTCCTAATGCAGTAAAAGAGAGCAGGAGCGAGAGAGTGGAATTGTATCAGAATGAACAAGGGGGTTTTGCTTGCCTGGCACTTCTGAAGATAGTATAGTTCTTCATCGGTGTCATCGAATTCATCGCTGGATTAACGTCTACTGAGGGGGGACAAACACCGGCAACTGAGAAAGAACTCAATCAACACATGACGATATGCAACAATATGATGCATGCTATGACATGGCAATATGAATGTGTTTTGGGCTAATGCAAGCTAGAACATATTGAAATGAGTCCATTTGAACCAAGGATTCAAATGCAAACCCATTTTACGAAGTCATATAAGTGCATTAACTTGTTTCACCTAAACAGCAAGGTTAAAGTGTTCTAACATGCATGAAACTAGCATAAATGGATAGATTGGATTTTTCTAATAATTTTTCATATAAAATTTATCTTATTTGGAGTTATAGATAATTTTCTATGATTTTTAGAAGTTTTGGGCATTTTCTGGAATTTTCTAATTATTTTAAATCCAGAAAATCAATTACTGCATCAGCATTGCATCTGGGTGACGTCAGCAGGGGCAACAGGCCGGTCCAGGTCAAACCTGACCAGTGGGGTCCACTGGTCAGTGACCCGGGGTCATCACTGTCACGGACAGGTGGGTCCGGTCAACGGCCATGTCAGCAGGGTCAACTCTGACTGGTGGGGCCACGGTTATTAGTTAAAACTAATCAGAAACTAAACTATGGTTAATTAAGGGCGTGGGGCCCATATGTCGGTGTCACTGGAGGGTTAATAAGTGGGGCTGTTAGCTACTAATGATGGGCCACGTCATCTCACCGGAGTTCAACCGGCGGCGACCACAAAACACGGCGGGGCGCACCGGATTTGCGCTAGAGGCGTCGGGTTAGTGCGCTGAGGGCACCAGGGCATAGCCCTTGCTCGCCCACATCAAGAGGAGGCAGAGTTGGGCGCGGGGCTCGCCGGAATCAATGCCGGCGACGAGGTTTGCGGCGGCCGTGGTTCGGTCAAGCTCGGAATCAGCGTTGTAGTGCACCGCGGTTCGAGCGGTGGGGTGCTTCGTGCTCCTGCAGACACGTTGAGCATGGTGACGCTCTCAGGCTCGAGCTGCAGTGGCTACAACGATGACGGCGACATGGCCGGCATCAGGGGAAGCTCGGCCACGGCGGTTACGGACGCTGGAGGTCCAAACGACGAAGATAACGAGGGGGAGAAGACAGTGAGCTCACAGCGGTCACGTAGACAAGCTCAGCGGGCTCGGGGACGCTCTGGACGAGGCGAATCGATGGAGTCGATCTCCAGGCACCGGAGGTGAAGACGACGATGCTCTGGTCGACTGGGCCTCTTCTGGTCGCGTGCATCGGTGTGTTGCTCCACGGGGTCGTGGCGGAGCTCGGGGACGCGGAGAGGGAGCGAGGGAGTGGCTGCAGCCAGGGCGAATGGCGTTGGTGCGCTCCGGCTCGTTCGGTCGGCCATGGGAGAGAGAGCAGAGGGGAGGAAGAGGTTGCGGGCGAGGGAGAGAGAAGACAGGGGTCTCTGGCATCTCCGTGGCGTCGTGAGGACAGGGCGAAGGGGGAGCAGGAGGTGGAAGCAGGAGGTGGAGCTCGGTTGCGTGCGCATTGACACGGCGTCGTCCTCCTGGCAGAAGCTAGGAGACGACTGGCAGGGGTTGGTGCGCTGGGCCAACTGGGCCAGCTCCAGGTAAGTGGGTGGGCTTCTCTCTCTCTCTCTGTCCTTTCTAATTTTATTCTGTTTTTCTATTTTTCTGCTTTATGTTTGCAAATAAAATACCAACCAAAACACTTTGGTTAATTCTGTAAATTTTTGTGAGGAATATTTGAATTATTTTCAAACCACACAATAAATTTCAGAATATTTGGAGCAACCAATATTTAATGGTAACTTTTAAACTCCAACTCAAATACCATAATGATTTAATTCAATGACCAAAATGTCCTGGAAAAATATGCATCATCTCTGGTAGAGGCTTTCACCTTTTTCCATAAATCATGAACATTTTTAAAAGGATATTTTGAGGTCATTGAAAATATTTTGGTTGAACCTATTTGAATTGCATTTGTGCTAGGGTTTATCAATCCCCATTTCAAATTTATTAAATTGAACATGATGACATGAATGCTTATGAAACTAAGTGCAATCAAACTCTAGGGCTGTGACAACTCACCCCCACTAAACAAGGATCTCGTCCCGAGATTCAAGACGTGGGGTAAGAAGACAGAGGGAACACAAAGCTAACACAAGCTTCTCGATCCAACTTGCACTGCTTTTAGAGCGTTGATTCGATCACCATCATTGTCTCAATGTCCTGCTCTGAGAACTCCAACCAACATGGCAACGAGAGGAAAGGGGAAACTCTAGAGGGATCGATTTTCTCGAAGATCGAGCAACTCAGGATTAACTCACGGAATGAGCCATAGATACATCTCACGAGCTGAGACGCGAAGCACACATCAGGAGTGATGGAAAGAGGTAGATGACAAGGTTCTACTGGTAGGCAAAAATCCCACGCTGAAACGGGTGGGGCAAGATCTCAAGATAGCGATGAAATAATCACCATGATTCTATAATGGGGCACCTTAGGGGAGGTGACTCGTAGAATTATTTCCTTAAGTGGCAAAAAGAATTACTTTTGATCCATAGATCATTAAAACTCTTCATACCAGCCTAAGGTAATCACAATCGATTGTTGGAAGGGGTTCGAAAGAATGGCATACTCCGACAAGGATGGATGATGTGGACTACCTTGTTGAAGACAACGCAATGGATGATTTCTAGCTTATCATTGGAAATGGATGGGACCCATGGTAAGTCCACTTTTGAAGATGATCCTGGACAACAACTACTGAGGTGCAAGCTGGGAACAAAATGCAAATGTTGGGAATGATTCTGGTAACTGGGGAAGAACTCAACAGTCGAGAGTGTTTCCAACGTTCCAATGGTTATAGAATCATCGAAGAAACTGAGAGCACAAGGATCCCTAAGGGACAACTTCAAGAATAGGTCACACTAAGTCCTCATGGAGAAGATGGTCAGATAGCTCAATCAAGATACTACAATGATAAATCTTCTAGCTAGGTGTGTCGGCCAGAGCATCAACCTCGTCGGGACCTACATCATAGATCTTGGAGATGTTCCAACCATCATATCTGCTTGAGATTCAGATCTGGTTGGTAACAGGATATTTTAGACATCATGTCTGGAAAAGAAAGTTTGCAGCACAAATCGACGAGATGATGTTGCAAGATTCTCGGGAAATGAACTACGATGGCAAGCTCCAAAACATGAGCTGGTTCTGCTACACACATGGGAACACATTGTCCAAGACAAGCATGACCACGTAGAAGTCTTACAAGAAAACACTACTGAGTTTTGGTTGGGGACCATCAACGAGGGTATCCAAGTCCTTGCATAAGGCATGCTCTTAAGAAGGAACTTCTTCTCCTTGAACAAGTCAATCAGTGGCTTGGTGTGCTAGGAACACATATGGAGTGGAGGTAATTAATCTACCAAACCATAGAATACTTCGCACGAATGCATGACTGACTTGGGATGATTCCAGAGGAAACAAAACAATCCTTTCTCAAATTCATGGCGGCAACTTACACCTAATGCACGTGAACTTAGAGAAAGTCACTTCTTTCACCCAAACATATACCTCATGAGCTGAACACGAAGGCAATGATTGTAAAAGTTCCAACACTAGCTCAATGTTCAGCATGAATCATGGAGGAGACAAGATGCTGCTGATGGGCACAACAGCAACTCATCGGAATTTCCATATCACTGGAATTCCACCATTGTGTGAACAATGTGATAGTATTGGTCAGACCAAAGGATGTAATGGTGTATGCTCGAGGAACAACCACGAGTAAGACAACATTATGAATATCGTTGGCTCTAACTTGATTTGACGATAGCCCACACTCAAATCAAGGTTTGGACAAGATGATAGATTCAACAACCGATCACGAGGAACAATCGATGAAGGTATCATCTCTCGTCAACACACACACACAAGATATCCCCTTTGGAGTGAACTAAGTGGATTAAGCTTTTTTCTTCCAACTCTCCAAGTTGTTATTTAGCTTGACCAACTAGCTCAGGGGTATCCAACACAGATTCTTGGAGAAGGAGTGGTTTACAAGAAACCAACTTGATCACGAACTCAACATAGCGGTCAGGTGACAACCTGGTAACACTTCCGAGAAGATATTCGGAAATTCACGAACCACCGATATGTTACGAAGCTCGAGAACAATCTTGCTTTGCGAGGCAAGACGATGTGACCAATAGAGCAAGGGTTTGACACAATCCTAACTCATTGATCGAATAGTGCACCAGAAATAAGGACAAGGTAGCACGATCAATCCTAGAATAGTGATTCGATAACCAACACGCTAAGAATGATAATAATGTCCATAACTACCAAGCAACACAGTTGCTAGGAGTATTGATTTCACACATCATGGTTCACTTGTCGGTACTCTGGTTGCAACAACACGGAACCGAGGAGAGAATGATGATGGCGAGAAGTATCACTGCGTCAAGAGTGCATAAGAGATGGTGCAATTCTCATGACAATCCTGACATAAAGGGGGTAATACTCCAGGATAGAACAGAGCAAAAGCTGGATTGGCATTTGATCTGCAGAACAGAACACAACTACTTTGACCCAATCCTGTATATGGATGAGATACTGGAGTTTGTTTCTCCTAGTCATTCCGGAATAGAATGGCTTGACGGACCACAAGAATAAAAGGGCATTGATGAACACAAATGCACACATACTCTTTGCTATCAACTGATAGAGGATGGTCGGGATACAACTGAAGAGGAACAACTCGAGGAACATATAATTTTCTGAGTTGTGGATGCATAGATTAGTATGTCGAGCAAAGCTCAACATTTCTTCCGGACAACCCATGCAGAACGGTAGGACTGGCAGAGTCACAATATAGAATCGAGAACTCATCAAGAGCTCTGGTCGTGATCTTTGGTTCAAGAACTTCTGCCATATTGGTTCATGGTACTGGAAGAATGATGTACCACGAACCTCGAGGTCTATCACAAGGTTTACTAATGTCCTAAGGAACTAGCAAACACTATCAACATGAAGCAAGTAGAGTGAATCTCGGGTTCAAGTACCCAGGAATAGAATACCTACTACTAAGTAGCATCACGGGATGCTTTTGGAAATGATGGCCAGATTCATCACATCGGGAACACAAAACATGGCTAAATTACTAGGTGACTCCCTAAGACACCTAGGGTCATAATAATAGCTCCAACATATATGTCGAGGCAATAGAGTACCTCAACTCATGGATTAGTGTGGTTGAACTGGCCCAAAGGGACATCGGAAATGGGATGAAGAGATTTGCAAATGCATCAGACTGTTTAGAAACATGGGATGACTCGGACAGCATAACGACTGTAAATGCTCAAAAAGATTTGAGGCATCCTGCAAAATGGTGGCATAACCACTCAGAAGCACAAAATCAAGGTTTTAAGACCAACTATGAACACACGGGGGTGGTAGAAACTGAACTGGGGCTTAAATCCATCAATCCTATAAGTCTCTAGCATAGTAACTCGTCATCCTGATAGATAGATGAGAAGGCCTAGTTCTTAATCCCCATAGAAAGGAATAGGATGACTCAGATCAGAGGGCATGAGGTATAAGGAGTAAAAAGAGCCTTACGTTCCCTTCCACAATCAATTCCCTTATATAACTAAAGCATTTCTAGACACGACTTCGACCAGTTTGGCTTGGTAATCCTACAGGCAGTCAGGCTCTGATACCAAAGCTGTCAGGACCCCGATTCCAAGTCACATCGATCTAGCATGTAACACCTCATATCGCTTTGCGGCCTCGTGCACGGTATTCCCACGGGTGTCGCCTTACTATGGCCCGGGACCGTTTGTGTCTTTTGGCTCACGTATATGATAGTGTCGCTAGCATCCATATGACAGAGAACTCGGGCCGACATGGCTAGTCGTGAACCCAAAGCGACACCAACCTATGGGGACAGGCATACATGTATCACATCGAGCATGTCGGTCAGCAGCGTGTGAATCCGGCTGTAGCATTGCGCTAACAGGACTCCGGGAACCCGGGCTGTAGCAGGCTAGGCAGGACTTCGGATGTCACCGCGTGACATTTCCCCGAAGGGACAGACACAGGAACATAGTGAAACACATGCCGACCAGTCAAGTGTCCTGCGCAGTAGTGCTAGGCTAGCAGGACTTCGGTGAACTGGGCTGTAGCGGACTACTATGGCTCATGGAAGCACAAGACTACATTTCCCCATAAGAGAGGCTACCAAGGATAAACAACTAGGTTGTCGGATCCCACACATACCAAGCATTTCAATCATACACACAATATGCTCGATATGTGTAAATACAACATGGCATCACAACATAACTCTACGACTCAAGTATTTATTCATTAGGCTCCGAGGAGCGAGATATTACAAACATGGGTCTCATGACCCAACATTCAGAGCATACAAGTCAAAGCACATGCGGAAGCTTAACTTGTCTGAGTACAGACAACTAAAAATGAAGAAGGCCGAGGAGCCTGACTATCTACCAGACCCTCCCAAGGGTACAAGATCGTAGCTGAGGTAACAAGCTAAACGTCGAAGCCCACGTGGAACTACTAGCGAGATTGAAGTCTCTCTGCAAAACATAAAATAAGCAAACGTGAGTACAAATGTACCCAGCAAGACTTACATCAGAACTAACCACATATGCATCGGTATCAACAAAGAGGGTGGTGGAGTTTAACTGCAGCAAGCCAGCTTTGACTCAGTGGCTAACCTGAACTACGACTGCAAGTAACTCTTTTGAGGTGGCGCACACGAGTCCACAAATTCACCATACCAATACACCACTATGGATCCGCTCCCGTCTCCCTGCGAGAACGCCATCCATAGCACTCACGCTTATCTTGCGAGTTTTAGAGTATCCACTTTCACTTGTCTATGAACTATGCAAGGGGTCCAAGTTTCCATATCCGAGGAATCCGGCTATTCGAATAGATAATGATAACCCTGCAGGGGTGTACTTCTTCACACACGCTCTCGCCACTTATCGCCCTGTACACGTCATGTACCTCGGCAACCTTCAAGCGGAAGCCGGGCGAGGGAGTCGGCCACGACCTGACTAACCAACAAGTCTCTAGTCCAGGTTTATCGCCTATTCGGGTTCCATCCGCAAGGAGATCCGGCCGGGGTGTCGCTCACGGCCCCAAACGATGTGTGCAGGGTTCCCAAGCCCACCATCCGGGTGCCACTTGGTACACCGTGCCACTGTGCCTAGTCTGTCCCAAGCCCACCTGTACCGGGTGCCACTTGGTAGACTACTAACACTACCTACAAACACCAGAAACTAGTTGCAACTCCTGGACAGAGATCGAGTTGATTAATAAGCCGAGAGGGGCCGAGTCCCGGAACCCAATGTGTGGTAGTAACTGTTCATGGATCACAAACACAGAACTCAGTTCCTGAGGACGGCTGCAATGAGACAACCCACCATGTACTCCTACATGGCCTCTCACCGCTACCTTTACCAAATCGTGTTCACACACTTAGCTCTCACACAGTAGGACATGTTCACCACATTCCAATTCATCTCCGATGAATCAGACCTGACTCAACTCTAAGCAGTAGCAGGCATGACAAACAAGCATGAATGAGTAGGCACATCAGGGCTCAAACAACTCCTACTCATGCTAGTGGGTTTCATCTATTTACTGTGGCAATGACAGGTCATGCAGAGGAAAGGGGTTCAACTACCGCAGCATGTAACAGTTGAATCGTTGTTGTCCTAATGCAGTAAAAGAGAGCAGGAGTGAGAGAGTGGGATTGTATCGGAATGAACAAGGGGGTTTTGCTTGCCTGGCACTTCTGAAGATAGTATAGTTCTTCATCGGTGTCATCGAATTCATCGCTGGATCAACGTCTACTGAGGGGGGACAAACACCGGCAACTGAGAAAGAACTCAATCAACACATGACGATATGCAACAATATGATGCATGCTATGACATGGCAATATGAATGTGTTTTGGGCTAATGCAAGCTAGAACATATTGAAATGAGTCCATTTGAACCAAGGATTCAAATGCAAACCCATTTTATGAAGTCATATAAGTGCATTAACTTGTTTCACCTAAACAGCAAGGTTAAAGTGTTCTAACATGCATGAAACTAGCATAAATGGATAGATTGGATTTTTCTGATAATTTTTCATATATAATTTATCTTATTTGGAGTTATAGATAATTTTCTATGATTTTTAGAAGTTTTGGGCATTTTCTAGAATTTTCTAATTATTTTAAATCCAGAAAATCAATTACTGCATCAGCATTGCGTCTGGGTGACGTCAGCAGGGTCAACAGGCCGGTCCAGGTCAAACCTGACCAGTGTGGTCCACTGGTCAGTGACCCGGGGTCATCAGTGTCACGGACAGGTGGGTCCGGTCAACGGCCATGTCAGCAGGGTCAACTCTGACTGGTGGGGCCACGGTTATTAGTTAAAACTAATCAGAAACTAAACTATGGTTAATTAAGGGCGTGGGGCCCATATGTCAGTGTCACTGGAGGGTTAATTAGTGGGGCTGTTAGCTACTAATGACGGGCCACGTCATCTCACCGGAGTTCAACCGGCGGCGACCACAGAACACGGCGGGGCATGCCGGATTTGCGCTAGAGGCGTCAGGTTAGTGCGCTGAGGGCACCAGGGCATAGCCCTTGCTCGCCCGCATCAAGAGGAGGCGGAGTTGGGCGCGGGGCTCGCCGGAATCAATGCCGGCGACGAGGTTTGCAGCGGCCGTGGTTCGGTCAAGCTCGGAATCAGCATTGTAGTGCACGGCGGTTCGAGCGGTGGGGTGATTTGTGCTCCTGCAGACACACTGAGCACGGTGACGCTCTCAGGCTCGAGCTGCAGTGGCTGCAACGACGACGGCGACATGGTCGGCAGCAGGGGAAGCTCGACCACGGCGGTTACGGATGCTGGAGGTCGCAAACGACGAAGATAACGAGGGGGGGAAGACGGTGAGCTCACAGCGGTCACGTAGACAAGCTCAGCGGGCTCGGGGACGCTCTGGACGAGGCGAATCAATGGAGTCGATCTCCAGGCACCGGAGGTGAAGACGACGACGCTCCGGTCGACTGGGGCCTCTTCTGGTCGCGTGCGTCGGTGTGTTGCTCCACGGGGTCATGGCGGAGCTCGGGGACGCGGAGAGGGAGCGAGGGAGTGGCTGCAGCCACGGCGAACGGCGTTGGTGCGCTCCGGCTTGTTCGGTCAGCCATGGGAGAGAGAGCAGAGGGGAGGAAGAGGTTGCGAGCGAGGGAGAGAGAGGACAGGGGTCTCTGGCATCTCCGTGGCGTCGTGAGGACAGGGCGAAGGGGGAGCAGGAGGTGGAAGCAGGAGGTGGAGCTCGGTTGCGCGCGCGTTGACACGGCGTCGTCCTCCTGGCAGAAGCTAGGAGACGACTGGCAGGGGTTGGTGGGCTGGGCCAACTGGGCCAGCTCCAGGTAAGTGGCTGGCCTTCTCTCTCTCTGTCCTTTCTAATTTTATTCTGTTTTTCTATTTTTCTGCTTTACGTTTGCAAATAAAATACCAACCAAAACACTTTGGTTAATTCTGTAAATTTTTGTGAGGAATATTTGAATTATTTTCAAACCACACAATAAATTTCAGAATATTTGGAGCAACCAATATTTAATGGTAACTTTTAAACTCCAACTCAAATACCATAATGATTTAATTCAATGACCAAAATGTCCTAGAAAAACATGCATCATCTCTGGTAGAGGCTTTCACCTTTTTCCATAAATCATGAACATTTTTAAAAGGATATTTTGAGGTCATTGAAAATATTTTGGTTGAACCTATTTGAATTGCATTTGTGCTAGGGTTTATCAATCCCCATTTCAAATTTATTAAATTGAACATGATGACATGAATGCTTATGAAACTAAGTGCAATCAAACTCTAGGGCTGTGACAAGTACTGTACGTGGAGAGGCTGACAGCTGGGTCTATGGTGGCCGCAAGGAAGTGCCTCCTTATTACGCGCAAAATAATTATTCCTCCACTTGACAGCAGGGACCCACCGGACGGGCAATTGTATTTCATGAAAAAAATGTTTCCCCCTGACAGCTGGGACCTACCAGCTACATCTTCGCACACAAGGAAGTGCGTCCGGGCAAAAAAATGATTCGCCCCCCTAACTGCTGGGACCCACCCTCTACATCTTCACAGGCAAGGAAGTGCTGGACAGTCAGGACCCACCTGGTCGAAGCGTACGTAGCGTTTTCATTCTGGTCGCGAACATGTACGTACATACTTGTCGATGTACAGGCGCGCACATATCATAGTAGAGATAGGCATGTAGCATGTACACGTACGTACAACGGCCAGTGTGCAAGAAAGAAAATACGACCACATACATACATACAGGTAGGGTCTCGAACGCCTACTCGCACATACGTACGGCCAGGGCTCATGTACATGGCTGGGTCAGAACAAAGAAACAACATCGATGTCGTGTTCATGGGGAGCCAATTGGCTGGGTCAGAACGAAATGCATCGTCATGTTCATCGTGAGGGCTTGGATGGAACAGCCGATGGAAACGGCCTTGTGTTCGACCGGCCACGGTCGAAACGGGATCTTGTTCATCAGGAGGGGTCTGGTGTACCGCAAAACGGAGGAAACGGACCTCCTACGGTCGAAACGAGGGTCCTGTTGATCGGGAGGGGTGTGGCATACCGCAAAACGGAGGAAACAGACTTGTGTTGGAGCGCTACGGTTGAAACGGGGGTCCTGTTCATCAGGGGGGTGTGGGGTACCACGAAACAGGACTCCACGTGATACTGTTTATCTCCACCGTTGACCCCCTCCAGCCTCTATGGGCTATTGTTCATCCACCATCGACGTCCTCCAGCCTCCACCTGCAACTGTTCACCCACGGGCTCCTGTTCACCCAGCCTCCACCACGCGCTACTCCACCAGCTACTATTCAACCAGACCTCTCCACGGGCTCCTGTTCAACCACCCCTCCACGGGCTGCTGTTCATCCAGCCCTCCACCATCTACTGTTCATCCAGCCCTCCACGGGGTGGTCCTGTTCATCCTGCCCTCCACGGGGTCCTGTTCATCCAGCCCCAACCGGCTTGATCGATCGGGGTCCTGTTCATCCAGAGGCAACACCACGGGGTCCTGTTCATCCACCCCCATCGCGAACTGTTCATCCAAACCCCCCAGCAACGCTCACTGTTCATCCAGAGGCAGCATCGATCGGCTTCAGTTAGCAGCAGTAGCGAAGGAATCGCTCGATCGGGTTCAGTTAACAGCCATCGATCGATCCCTCGGGTTCAATAACGCGTAGCCTGCAGTGAAATCGCTCGGGTTCAGTTAGAGCCCAACGCCTCACTTGGGTTCAGTTAGAGCCCAACGCCTCGCACCCACACGCCTGCGTGTACGAGAGAAACGCGCATCGCTCGGCCCCAACCACCCACCGTAACCGGGAACAACACGATATTTTCCTCGCCCTCACCTCTACCACGGTTTTTTCCATCATGGACGGCCCAAAGAATGTCATGCAGCTGCGTCTCCGACCCGCCCAGGATGAAAAGCCCATTTTCTGTCATGATTTTTTGTCATAGAAGTAGGACCCCACCACATCTATGATGATACCAGGTTTTGTCACAATTATCGTCATAGAAGTGTCATAAGTATGACATAATTTATTTTCGCTCGGCCCAAAATGTCACGGATGTGTCTTTTTTGTAGTGTTGAGTCTAGCATGGTCAACCCCAAGTTTGGCCTTATTGGAATTGAGCACACGAGAGACAACAAGAGCATGATCAAGATCTTTCTTTAATTTAGCATGATAATCGTTGTGAGACTCCTCAAGAGCCAAACGATGACCACGCTCTTCCTCAAGCGCATTAGAGAGATCCGATATCTCATCGGCATAGTCACAACTATGCCCTTCCATCTTAGAGATGGTTTCTTCGTGAGCCTTGATCATGTCATTGGCTTCACCAAGTTGTTCCAAGAGAGCAATGAAGTGCTTCTTGGGTTTACCCTTGAGCTTACTCATAAAAGACTCAAATTCATTTTCCTCCTCCTTCGCCCCCTCGCTTTCATCAATGCAACCCGTCAAGGAAGGATGAGTAGTGATGGTAGTTTTGATGTTGGAGGTTACCTTGTTCGTGGCTTTAGCCATGAGGCACTTGGCGGTGATGTTCTTGTTGGGTGAATCGACGAGGGACACCTGTGGAGTTTTTGCAATGGCAACGGAGGCCATGGCAACCGTCTCACCATCTTCATCATCCTCATTGTACTCTTCTTGTGCCACCAACCCCTTGGGAGGAGTCTTGTTGGTGAAGTTGTTCTTATTGGGGAAAGACGTGGCCTAGTCTTTTTGGAAAGCATGCCACCATTGTCTTCCCTCTTCTCATAAGGGCAATCCACAACAAAGTGACTCACACTGCCACAATTATAGCATGTCCTCACACATTGCTGGCCCCTGGCGCCACTTGAGTTGTTCTTGTTGAAGTTGGGCCTTGTGTTCTTCTTGTTTCCCCAAAATTGCTATGAAGCAAGAGCCATGTGCTCATGATAGGCATATTTTGTGTCTTCGGGGCAACTCTCCTCTTCTTCCTCTTCATCCTCTTATTCCGCACTAGCCTTGGCCTTCAAAGCAAGGTTGGGCTTCTTTGATCATTGAGAATGCAACACCGCATTGTCGGCGGTCTTTTCCAAGATCCTCATTGCAACAAACTCATCCAACACATCACTTGAGGACAAGGCGTGAAAGTCTGGCCTTTGACCGATGACGGAGGACATGGCCTTATGGTAGGGCATCATGGGCTTGAGAAACTTGCGCTTGATCCAATTGTCATACGTATCCTTGCTCCCATGATCTCGGAGTTAGACCGCAAGAGTGGTTAATCTTCGGTAAAGCTATTGAGGTTCTTCATCTTCAATCATTGCAAACTTATCGGCTTCATCTTGCACCACTTCAAAGTTTGAGCGTTGATACGTCTCCAACGTATCTACTTTTCCAAACACTTCTGCCCTTGTTTTGGACTCTAACTTGCATGATTTGAATGGAACTAACCCGGACTAACGCTGTTTTCAGCAGAACTACCATGGTGTTATTTATGTGCAGGATCAAACGTTCTCGGAATGACCTGAAACTTCACGAAGGCACTTTTCCAAAAATAAGAAAAATACCTGCCAAAGATGAAGGCCAGTGGGCCCATCGTCTTTCCACGAGGGTGGGGGCGCGCCTGCCCCCCTAGGGCGTGCCCCCTACCTCGTGGCCCCCCTGTTGCGTCTCTGACTCCAACTCCACCTCCATATATTGAGTTTTGATGAGAAAAAAATCAGAGAGAAGAAATCATCACGTTTTACGATAAGGAGCCGCCGCCAAGCCCTAAAACCTCTCGGGAGGGCTGATCTGGAGTCCGTTCGGGGCTCCGGAGAGGGGAATCTGTCGCCATTGTCATCATCAACCATCCTCCATCACCAATTTCATGATGCTCACCGTCGTGCGTGAGTAATTCCATCGTAGGCTTGCTGGACGGTGATGGGTTGGATGGGATCTATCATGTAATCGAGTTAGTTTTGTTAGGGTTTGATCCCTAGTGTCCACTATGTTCTGAGATTGATGTTGCTATGACTTTGCTATGCTTAATGCTTGTCACTAGGGCCCGAGTGCCATGATTTCAGATCTGAACCTATTATGTTTTCATTAATATATGAGTGTTCTTGATCCTATCTTGCAAGTCAATAATCACCTATTATGTGTTATGATCCGTTAATCCCGAAGTGACAATAATCCGGATACTTACCGGTGATGACCGTAGTTTGAGGAGTTCATGTATTCACTATGTGTTAATGCTTTGTTCCAGTTCTCTATTAAAAGGAGGCCTTAATATCCCTTAGTTTCCGTAAGGACCCCACTGCCACGGGAGGGCAGGACAAAAGATGTCATGCAAGTTCTTTTCCATAAGCACGTATGACTATATTCAGAATACATGCCTACATTATATCAATGAACTGGAGCTAGTTCTGTGTCACCCTAGGTCATGACTGTTACATGATGAACCGCATCCGGCATAATTCTCCATCACTGATCCATTGCCTATGAGCTTTCCATATATTGTGCTTCGCTTATTTACTTTTCTGTTGCTATTGCTATCATCACTACAAAATACCAAAAATATTACTTTTACTGCTGTTACCTTTTGCTACCGTTATCACTACTATCATATTACTTTGCTACTAAAAACTTTGCTCCAGGTGTGGTTGAATTGACAACTCAGTTGCTAATACTTGAGACTATTCTTTGGCTCCCCTTGTGTCGAATTAATAAATTTGGGTTGAATACTCTACCCTCGAAAACTGTTGCCATCCCCTATACTTGTGGGTTATCAAGACCATTTTCTGGCGCCGTTGCCGGGGAGCATAGCTCTATTCTTTGAGTCACTTGGGATACATATCTGCTTATCATTATGAAGAACTTGAGAGATCCAAAAACCAAGATCTATCCCTCAACTACGAGGGGAGGTAAGGAACTGCCATCTAGCTCTACACTTGATTCACCTTCTCTTTTGAGTAAGCTTGCGACACCTACACCTGCTTCTGCTATTCGTTCTGATATGTCACATGTTATTGATGATGCCACTTCTGCTATGCACGATACTTGTGATGAAACTACCTTTATACCTGATACTACCATGTCACTTAGTGCTTTTCTTGATGAACAACATGCTAGGGCTAGAGAAATTGAAAATATTGAATCTGATGATACTGATGAAAGTGATGATGAACAACCACTTGCTATTCGTGAGGGTTATGTATTTGATCAAGATGCTTCTTTAGCTATTTTAGCTTGCAGAAATAGAACTGAACTTAAAAATTATTAGCTAAATGGAGTAAGCAATCTCTAAATGATAGAATGAAACCTGACCCTGTTTTGGCTACTTCACCTATCTTTGTTACTGATAAGGATTATGAATTTTCTATTGATCCTGATATAATTACTTTGGTTGAATCTGATCCTGTTCATGGTTATGAAACTGAAATTGTTGTGGCACATCTACTAAATTAAATGATATAGCTACCCTATTCACTAAAGATGAGAGAACTCCCTACTTTTACATCCTTCAAATATTTCCGTTCTCATTAAAGGGTGATGCTAAGATATGCTTTAATTCTCTTGATCCTAGTTGTGTGTGTAGTCCCTAGGATATGATTTATTACTTCTCTGCTAAATATTTCCCTGCTCATAAGAAACAAGCTGCTTTAAGGGATATATATATATAATTTTGTGCAAATTGAAGAAGAGAGTCTCCCACAAGCTTGGGGGAGGCTTCTCCAATTACTTAATGCTTTGCCTGATCATCCTCTTAAGAAAAATGAAATACTTGATATCTTTTATAATGGACTAACCGATGCCTCCAGAGATTACCTGGATAGTTGTGCTGGTTCTCTTTTTAGGGAAAGAACACCGGATGAAGCTGAAATTCTATTGAATAATATGTTGACAAATGAAAATAATTGGACACCTCCGGAGACAATTCCCGAGCCTATTTCTAAACCAACTCTGAAGAAGAGCGGTATTCTATTTCTCAGTCCTGAAGATATGCAAGAGGCAAAGAAATCTATGAAAGAAAAGGGTATTAAAGCTAAAGATGTTAAGAATTTACCTCCTATTGAAGAAATAAATGGTCTTAATTTACCGCCTGTTGAAGAAACATATAATCTTAATCCTTTACCTATCGAAGAAACTCATGGTCTTGATAACCCGACTCAGGTAGTAAAGGTAAATTCTCTCTATAGATATGATAAAGCTATAATCCCATTTACTAAAATTGCTAGCCCATGCTTAGATGAGTTTGATAAATTTATGGCTAAGCAAGAAGATTTTAATGCTTATTTTGGTAGACAACTGAAATACAATTCAAATATGCTTGGACACTTGGGTGATTATATGGCTAATGTTAAAGGTGAACTTAAACTTATTAGTAAACATGCTTCTATGGTTACCACTCAAGTAGTACTTAAAGCTCAAAATGTTTTGCTCAATGAATTGAATAGTAAGGATAATGATAATGCTATTAGAGTGGCTACTAGAACTGGTAGAATGACTCGGGAACCTTTGTATCCTGAAGGCCATCCTAAGAGAATTGAGTAAGATTCTCAGAGAAATAATATAGATGCACCTAGCTCTTCTAAAAAGAAGAAAAAGAAAAATGATAGGACTTTGCATGCTTCTAGTGATCCTATTGTTGAAACACCTGAGAATCCAAATGATATTTCTATTTCTGATGCTGAAACACAACCTGGTAATGAACCTGAAACTAGTGATGATGTTAATAATAATGTCCATGATGATGCTCAACCTAGTAATGATAATGATATAGAAATTGAACCTGATGTTGATCTTGATAACCCACAATCAAGGAATCAACGTTATGATAAGAAAGATTTTGTTGCTAGGAGACATGGTAAAGAAAGAGAGCCTTGGGTTCAGAAACCCATGCCTTTTCCTCCTGGACCATCCAAGAAAAAGGATGATGATGATTTTGAGCGCTTTGCTGAAATGATTAGACCTATCTTTTTGCGTATGCGATTAACTGATATGCTCAAAACTAATCCTTATGCTAAGTACATGCAAGATATTATTGCAAATAAAAGAAATATACCGGAAGCTGAAATTTCCACCATGCTTGCTAATTATACTTTAAAGGGTGGAATGCCAAAGAAACTTGGAGATCCAGGAGTACCCACTATACCATGCTCCATTAAAAGAAATCATGTTAAAACTGCTTTATGTGATCTTGGAGCCGGTGTTAGTGTTATGCCTCTCTCTCTATATCGTAGACTTGATTTGAATAAGTTGACACCTACTGAAATATCTTTGCAAATGGCTGATAAATGAACTGCTATACCTGTCGGTATTTGTGAGGATGTGCCTGTTGTAGTTGCAAATGTTACTATTTTAACAAACTTTGTTATTGTTGATATTCCCGAGGACGATAGTATGTCTATTATTCTTGGAAGACCCTTTTTGAATACTGCAGGTGCTGTTATTGATTGCACTAAAGGCAATGTCACTTTTCATGTTAATGGTAATGAGCATACGGTACACTTTCCGAGGAAACCACCTCAAGTTCATAGTATCAACTCTATTGGAAAAATTTCATCGATTATATTTGGAGGTTTTGAATTTCCTCTTCCTACTATCAAGAAGAAATATGATATTCTTATTATTGGGGATGTGCATATCCCCGTTGAGGTAACATAGTGTTATTCGAAATTTCTCCAGTTCCATGTTATTTGGAATGAGTTCCTTAACAAGACTTGATCAACCTTGTTAGTGGATTCCTTTTGATGATCATGAGATGGATGAAACTAGAAGGCACAACCTTCTGTACCCCACTTTTACTTTCTATTATTTACATTAAATAAAATAAAAATAAATATTTTTCTGTCTGTTATCTGATTATCCGTGCAATATAAAAATACCTTGAAAATAAAAGTTCTCCAAATGCCCTGAAAATTAAATATGATTTTTTCTAGAATATTTGAGGATTTATGGAACAAAGAACACACCAGGGGGCCAACCACCTAGCCACGAGGGTGGAGGCCATGCCCACCCCCTAGGGCACGCCCCCTGCCTCGTGGGCCCACGGTGGCCCTCCTCCACTTATTCTTGCACCCACACACTTCATCTTCCTCCCCCAAACACGAATAACCAGCTCAAACCCGAGTCCAAGCTCGTTTTGCTGCCATTTTCGATCTCCTTGCTCAAAGCATCTCTCACAAAACTGCTTGGGGAGATTGTTCCTTGGTATGTGACTCCTCCATTGGTCCAATTAGTTTTTGTTCTAGTGCTTTATTCATTGCAAATTTTTGCTGCTTAGGTGACCCTATTCTTGAGCTTGCATGTCAAATTTATATGGCCAAAAGTAGTTTTGATGCATGATATAGGCCCTAGGCACTTGTAGGAGTGGTTGCTATCAATATTATTGAGTTTGGTTTACTTTTATTTTGAAGTTACTAAAAATTTCAGAATTTTTCAGAAAATGATGAGGAGACTTTTGAGGGGCTCATCGAGCCAAAGCTCGAAGGAAAAGGCACCGAGGCCTAAGTATAATCTGCCTCGCACCGCGGAGGTTCGGGCATGTGAATGGCCTTCCAAGGATTTCTTAAGAGCAGCCGGGATTTAGGAAGATTTTCATGAGTTGGCTCAGACTGCAGGCCTTACCGCTTTCCTCCACGACCAATGCGATCAGTACGTCTTGCTCACAAATACCTTTGTGCAAAACTTTCATTTTCATTCTAGGAACTCACCACCTACGGTGGAATTTCATTTATATGATGAGCATAAGGAGATGTCACTTTATGATTTTGTCGGATCTGTTTAGTCCCTTTTGGCGGCAAGACAGAAGAACCACATCGTGATGATGTGGAGGGATTTATTGACACTATCACTGTAGGGGAAACAAGGAAGGTTTCCGATGCACGAATCACTAGCATACATTTTCCTATTTTACGCTACTTTACTTTATTTGCTAGTCGTTGCTTAATTTGTCACGGAAACTGTGGAAACCTGAGTATCCCTGATATTATTATTTTGCACCACGGTTTATAAGGTGATAACTCTTTTAGTATGGGCAGCATTATTGCCAAACGGTTAAGTCTGAACCGTACCAAGGGCCCCATCTTTGGAGGCATCTATGCTACACGCCTAGATGCACATTTTAACATACCTATTAGGCATGATGAGAAGGAAGAAAAAGTGCTGCCCCGTGTTTATCTAGATTATAAAAGTATGGCGGCACATGATTTTATTATTAAGAATAGGGAAGGAGAGCTTAAATATCAATTGTTCTTTAATAAACATCATCCTGAGACTATTACCTTGCCCGCTCCTTCTTTGTTTGATTTGACTGTAGGCACGTACCTTGTTCTGTTGACGGCTATCCATGCCTACCGGAACCCTGCACCAGCCGAGGAGCCAGAGCCAGAACCACAATTTGATCCTTCACGACAGTCTAATTACCAGTGGGATCCGGAGATGATTGTCAGCCAGTGGCAATCTGAGCCTTCTTCTTCCTCATCATAGTACGACCCCAGCTATTATTATGGATATCCGCCAGGCCAGCCGTGGCCATAGACCAACTTAGGCCAAAAGCCTAAGCTTGGGGGAGTATGTATTTCCCACCGACATTACATTTATGCTCACCCACTCATTGCTAGATGTCGGTGTTCATACTTTTTCATTGTATCATCCATGCTAGTTTATTTTCCTTTTTTATGCTTTCTTCTTGTGTGTTAAATAAACCTTAAGAAAAACCAAAAAAATAGTTATAGCTTTTAATTAGTTTACTTTCCATGCTTGTAGTAGTGATTAAAAAGAAAACCTAAAAAGATTTCCTGTTCTTCTTTTGCTTGTTGGGAGCTTTCCCGTGTAAATAGTTTTATTTCTTTTCTTTTCTTTGGGGGTCGATAGGAGAAGACCATGAATAAATTGTTGAAGTGGCTCTTATATGCATTATTGTTGATCTGACAAAAGAGCCCATATTGCCTTGTCTTCTCCTGTTTATTGAATGCCTGCAGATTCCAGCTTAGTCCAATGCACGTGCACTATTATTATTATTCACATCGTTCGGTCGTGCAAGTGAAAGGCAATTATGATGATATATGATGGACTGGCTGAGATGAGGAAAGATGGTATGAACTCGACCTCTTTTGTTTTTGTAAATATGATTAGTTCATCGTTCCTGATTCATCCTAGTATGAATAAACATGTTTGCAATGACAACTAGAGATCATAGTTTCTTGTGACATGCTTGATTAGCTATGAGTTATAATGGTTTACCTTGCATGCCAACATGCTATTGAGATGGTTATGATGTGGTATGATAGGGTGGTATCCTCCTCTGAATGATTTAAGTGACTTGACTTGGCACATGTTCACGCATGTAGTTGAAACAAAATCAACATAGCCTTCATGATATTTATGTTCATGGTGGATTATATCCTACTCATGCTTGCATTCGATGTTGATTAATTTTAATGCATGTTCATGACTGTTGTCGCTCTCCAGCTAGTCGCTTCCAGTCTTTTGCTAGCCTTCACCTGTACTAAGCGGGAATACTGCTTGTGCATCCAAACTCCTTAAACCCCAAAGTTATTCCATATGAGTCCACTATACCTACCTATATACGGTATCTACCTGCCGTTCCAAGTAAATTTGTATGTGCCAAACTCTAAACCTTCAAATAAATATCCTGTTTTGTATGCTCGAATAGCTCATGTACCAACTAGGGCTGTCTGTATCTTCCATGTTAGGAGGGTTATTCTCAAGAGGAGTGGACTCCACTCCTCACTCACAAGATAAATGGCTGGTCACCGGGATGTCCAGTCCCATGCTTTATGCAAACTAAATCATAATAATTGCAAACAAAACTCCCCCTGGGACTCTTGTTAGTTGGAGGCACTCGTTGTTTCAAGCAAGCCATGGATTGATGCTTGTGGTGGAAGGGGGAGCACAAACTTTACCATTCTATTTGGGAACCGCCTATAATGTGTGTAGCATGGAAGATATCGCCATCTCTTGGTTGTTATGTTGACAATAAAAGTATACCGTTCAAAATATTATTCACCTTTCTTTCAAAACCGAGCTCTGGCACCTCTACAAATCCCTGCTTCCCTCTGCGAAGGGCCTATCTATTTACTTTTATGTTGAGTCATCATTCTCTTATTAAAAAGCACCAGTTGGAGAGCACTGCTATCATTTGCATTCATTATTGTTAGTTTACATTGAGTATGACTTGACTGGATCTCTTTTACCATGAATTACAATGTCTAGTCAGTCCTTGGTCTTTAAAGGTGCTCTACATTTATGTTTTGCGGTCTCAGAAAGGGCTAGCGAGATACCACTTTTTATATCATATTATGATTGTTTTGAGAAAGTGTTGTCATCCGAGTTTTATTATTATGGCTCACTAGTTGATTATGCTATTGATATGAGTAAACTTGAGACCTATGCGTTATTGCAAATGTGGTTAGTTATAATCTTTGCTGAAAACTTGAATGCTGGCTTTACATATTTACAACAACAAGAGCAAACAGAGTTTGTAAAAGTTTTTCTTTATCACTTTCAGTTTGTCAACTGAATTGCTTGAGGACAAGCAAAGGTTTAAGCTTGGGGGAGTTGATACGTCTCCAATGTATCTACTTTTCCAAACACTTCTGCCCTTGTTTTTGACTCTAACTTGCATGATTTGAATGGAACTAACCCGGATTGACGTTGTTTTCAGCAGAACTACCATGGTGTTATTTATGTGCAGGATCAAACGTTCTCGGAATGACCTGAAACTTCACGGAGGCAATTTTTAGAAAATAACAAAAATACCTGCCAAAGATGAAGGCCAGGGGGCCCACCGTCTTGCCACGAGGGTGGGGGTGCGCCCCCTACCTTGTGGGCCCCCTGTTGCATCTTCGACTCCAACTCCACCTCCATATATTGAGTTGGGATGAGAAAAAAATCAAAGAGAAGAAATCATCGCGTTTTACGATACGGAGCCGCCGCCAAGCCCTAAAACCTCTCGGGAGGGCTGATCTGGAGTCCATTCAGGGCTCCGGAGAGGGGAATCCGTCGCCATCGTCATCATCAACCATCCTCCATCACCAATTTCATGATGCTCACCGCCATGCGTGAGTAATTCCATCGTAGGCTTGCTGGACGGTGATGGGTTGGATGGGATCTATCATGTAATCGAGTTAGTTTTGTTAGGGTTTGATCCCTAGTGTCCACTATGTTCTGAGATTGATGTTGCTATGACTTTGCTATGCTTAATGCTTGTCACTAGGGCCCGAGTGCCATGATTTCAGATATGAACCTATTATGTTTTCATCAATATATGAGTGTTCTTGATCCTATCTTGCAAGTCTATAGTCACCTATTATGTGTTATGGTCCGTTAACCCCGAAGTGACAATAATCGGGATACTTACCGGTGATGACCGTAGTTTGAGGAGTTCATGTACTCACTATGTGTTAATGCTTTGTTCTGGTTCTCTATTAAAAGGAGGCCTTAATATCCCTTAGTTTCCGTAAGGACCCCGCAGCCACGGGAGGGTAGGACAAACGATGCCATGCAAGTTCTTTTACATAAGCACGTATGACTATATTCGGAATACATGCCTACATTATATCAATGAACTGGAGCTAGTTCTGTGTCACCCTAGGTCATGACTGTTACATGATGAACCGCATCCGGCATAATTCTCCATCACTGATCCATTGCCTACGAGCTTTCCATATATTGTGCTTCGCTTATTTACTTTTCCGTTGCTATTGCTATCATCACTACAAAATACCAAAAATATTACTTTTACCGCTGTTACCTTTTGCTACCATTATCACTACTATCATATTACTTTGCTACTAAACACTTTGCTGCAGATATTAAGCTTCCAGATGTGGTTGAATTGACAACTCAGCTGCTAATACTTGATGATATTCTTTGGAGATCCCCTATACTTGTGGCTTATCAAGCGTTGAATGCTTGTGCTTCCCTTGTAAATGGAAACAACATGCTGCCATGCTTCCTTGGCCACGGTGAAAGGTCAGAGGTGCGCAGTATCTTCGAGAGGAATGGCTTCTTGAAGAATGAAGAGAGCGGATTCGTTGAATTGATGAACCGCGGCTTCTCAAGGAGTGAAGTTGCTTGGGTCGTGCAGGTAGAAACCTTGCTCAATAATTCTCCAAAGATTAGTAAAACTATGATTTAAATGACGTTTAAAGCGATACACCCAAGAGGCAAAATTCTCATTTTTTACAAGCTTAGGAGGATGACCCACATGATTCATATGCGCGGAGGGAAATGGTCCTCCATAGGTAAGTGGAGGTTCAACATGGGCAAAGATGCCACTCCCACTTCTACCACTAGGCAAAGGAGCTTGATCACTAGTAGCTTCCCCCTTATTGGAGTTAGCATCCGTCACCTTGTTAGCGGGGTCAACCACTTCCAACGGTGCGGTGGATAATTTAAGGCATTCAAGAAACTCCTTAAACATGCCTTTAACCTCGGTCTTCATGGAGGTTTCAATGTGTCGAAAGCCGCATTGAAATCCTCACAAGAGACCGAGGATTCCCCATCGGCCACATACAAGGTAGGACTTGCACCGGAGTGCTCCTCCACCTCGTTTGTGGTGCCAACCATACTCTTCAGACGGCAAAGTCCTTAATAAAGAGACGAGGCTCTGATACCAATTGAAAGGATCGATAAGGTTGAATAGAGGGGGTGAATAGGCAACTAACAACTTTTAGCTTTTCTTTACCAAATTAAACTTAGCATCAAAATAGGTTGTCTAGATATGCAACTAGGTGAGCAACCTATATGATGCAACAACAACAAGCACACAAGCAAGCAAGGGATACAACACAATATAAGCTTGCACAAGTAAAGGTAAGAGATAACCAAGAGTGGAGCCGGTGGAGACGAGGATGTGTTACCGAATTTCCTCCCCTTTGAGAGGAAGTACATCTCCGTTGGAGCGGTGTGGAGGCACAATGCTCCCCAAGAAGCCACTACGGCCACCGTATTCGCCTCACGTCCTCACACAATGCGAGATATCGTGATTCCACTATTGGTGCCCTTGAAGGCGGCGACCGAACCTTTACAAACAAGGTTGGGGCTATCTCCACAGCTTAATTGGAGGCTCCCAATGACACCACGAAGCTTCAACACCATGGAATATGTCTCTGCGGTAACCTCAACCGTCTAGGGTGCTCAAACACCTAAGAGTAACAAGATCCGCAAGGGATTAGTGGGGGAATCAAATTTCTCTTGGTGGAAGTGTAGATCGGAGCCTCCTCAACAATCCCTAGAAAATCAACAAGTTTGATTGGCTAGGGAGAGAGATCGGGCGAAAATGGAGGTTTGAGCAACAATGGAGCTTGGGGAGGGAAGAGGTGGTCTTCTTGGGGAAGAATACCCCCTTTATATAGTGGGGAAAAAGATCCAACCGTTACCCCCTCACTCAGCCCGCGCGACGCGGTGCTACAGCACACATCCGCGGTACTACCGCAAAGGGTTGTGGTACTATCGCTGCAGGGTGCGGTACTGCCGCTTGCGCGGTAGTGACTAGACGAGGGCATGTTGCACAGGACAACGAGCGGTAGAACCGCCGGAGTGGTATTACCGTGCGCCCTTACAGTACTAGCATAAGTTAGGCTCAACTGGCGCTGGAAGTGCACAGAATAAATAAATTACTTCTGTAACTACTTCCGCTGAGTTTGGGATCGTGCAAAAATCTGGCACGGTACTACCGCTCACAGGGAGCGGAAGTAAAAAATTACATCCGCGCCTACTTCTGCATGCTTCAACGTCAGGGCTGGAGGCAACAGTACTACCGCTCACCAGGAGCGGTACTACCGCTGGACGCAGTACTACTGCTCGCTTGAGCGGTACTACCGCAAGCCTCTACGGTACTACTGCTCCCTTGAGCAGTACTACCGCACACCACAGAGGCTTTAGCATTTGGCAGCCTTCATATCACAGAGAAATGGATAAATGGGAGGACCTCCATCGAAGCGAAGGAAAGGTGGTGCAATGGAACAGATGTGTACATGTTGATTCCACCCTAACCTTTTCGAAGCGGACCCCCTCTTAATAGTACGGCTGTCCTACGACTTAAATCAACCGAAAAGAAACATAGAGAACCGCCGTCTTCGATAGGCTCCAAGGGGCACTGAATCTTCTTGTGCGTAGACATGAGATATCTGAAATGCTCAATGCACACGATTAGTCTGCAAATACACTGTCATCAATAACCAAAACCACTTAGGGAGAAATATGCCCATACAACATATAAATTTCCTCTAGATCAAAAACAAGAAATCTCTTGAGATTAAATTTTGGAATACCCTCAATTATATGTTTCATTTCTTCATACCCCAAAGGAAGACTAAGCTATTTATGATGCTCAAGGGTAATCAAGTTATCACAATTTCTGGACACGATTTGATCATGAAACAATTTGCATTGGATGTTTAAATGACCACGTTCATTGCAAAGTTCGCATGGATGGTGAGAAAAAATAAATCTTTCGGCACAATCATCTAGCCTCTCTTGCAACTTTTTCGTTTCTAAATATTTATGCTTCTTACAAAATCTATCCTCCCTTTTTGGTGTGCAATTGCACTCCCAATTCACTCCGCAAAAATTGACATTCTTATAGGAGACATCATTATCATGACTAATGCAATCATCATTAACATCATGGATATTCAAAGAATTAATACTAGCAATATTGCAATCACACTACTGCAGGATGGTCCAAACACGACACTGCGATCAGTGACCCTTCGACGAAACTATGTGCGATGCCATAATCGCAAACGGTGGTGTAAAAGAACCATCAAAATGGTGCAAAAACTTTGTGATGGTGGAGATATCAAACACGGTTCACATTTTAGTTGCGTGTGTGATGCAGGGCATACGGTTCAGCTCAATGAACTATTTGCGATGAGGAGGAACAAAATAAACGGGCAGCCTGATGAAGGCGTGTGCGATATAGAGCATACAGTTCACTCGGGTGAACTGTTTGTGATTAGGCAACACAAAAGAAACGGGCAGCCAGTATAGTCATTGAAATAAACATCCAATTACATAAGTGACTATACATATCATTCGCACACACCTCAATAAACAATTGCATGCATTCTAAAGTAGGAGAAACGATCGTCTAGTCATCTACTTCTTGTGATGCTCTCGCCACTGCTCTGTGGCTCGATCCCTCGTCTGGGTTAGTAAGAAGACAATTCCTCATGTCAATGATTCGCCTGTACATCTCGTAGCTTGTGTACGCGTCCATGGCCGCGTACTTGACATGTTGTTCATCCAGTCTCTTATGCCACACACTGTGCTAGGCGTTCCTGTCCTTATTGCTCTCATTATTCATCTTCATGTAGTAGGGGTTGATGATGGACGAGGCGAGGTCAACCAGGGAGTTCAGTTTGTTTTTGTCGCTCCCCAGACCTTGTACTAGATTTGGATGTTGACATGATTCGGGCATTTCAAGTCCGAAACCTTGAGCGCTTTTAGATCATTGGTGTTGTCCACCGTAGCGAAACTGTAGTCAGAGCTGTTGATAAACCTATAGAAACACTCGCAAGGCCTTGTGGCAAGGTGGTAGTGGTAGACGAGGACGTCATGCTGCGCACACAACTGGGCGACGACAACCTTCTGATCATGCCTGGCGCGACCGCTGGTGTACTCGAGGTCGAAGCCGACCACTCGGTACTTGTCCTCGGCAAGGAACTGCTCCATAGTTTGGATGGAGCTCTCCACCGAGACCGGATCGTTCGTGTACACCACCGAGAGGGCCTTCCCCCTCACGTGGGTGTCCACTACGTGATGCGTGGTGAACTGCCCGCCGGTGTCGTCGTCGGCCGCTGGGAGCACCATTGGAGCCACGGGGAGCGCCATTGGAACCGTTGGATGTCCTCTCTGTATGTGTCCTCATGGGTGTGCTTATTGTGTCATGTGAGATGAGAGATGAAGGTAAATGGCCGCAGGAATAAAAGGGGGCCGGGCGGCGTGGATTCTTGGCGCATCCGTATTGCAGTTTTTACAGCGGGTAACTGCATCATCGCGCCGTGCCCGGTGCAATCGCGTGCACACGAACGGGCGTGATCGTGCGCCGGCCCCAAACACTGGTAGCGCACGTGGAGGGACGAGGGCAGAGCACCCGTAGGGACGCGAGACTAGAGCACGCGCGGCAGGACGTGGGCAGAGCGCACCGCGGCCGCCTGAACCGCAAGCAACCACACACATAGTGCAGTTGAACAGGCAGGAAAATGGTCGCCTACAAGCCGGCCGACAGTTGCATCGCTACGTAGAGAGAGGCCGCGTGCTACCACCTCCATCTAGTCTATAGTCTCCTTTATATTTTGTGCCATACTTTGCCCTCAAATTTAACCAACAAAATGTTAATGCATGTTTTAAAAATTATATAATTGGAAACTATGCTGAAATACAAATCCAACTATATAATCTTTGGCGACATGCATTAGTATTTTATTAGTTAAATCATACTTATAAACTAGGACGGTGGTATAGTTGGTAATTAAATCACAAACGTTCTTTTATTAACTGTATGTGTACGTGGCCTTTCGTCCTCCTCTCGCACGTCTTGTCACCTCGCTGCCGCAAACGGCTTACAGCGCAAGCTTGCGCAGCGCGCGGGGGTGTTCTTTTGGCCAAACGGTGGCGCCAATGAATCATCGATGAGCCCGTTACCGCGCAACCTCGCAGGTTCCCGCGCAAGCTTCTCGCCCGATTTGGTGAAATCCCCCAAAATCCCAATGCTTACCGGCCTGCTATATAAACCCTCACGGCCGGCGAGTCCCGCGTCGCATTTTCCCCTCCCTTCGTGTAGCTTATCTCGTTTGCTTCTCCCACAATCGCCAATGGCACTAGTCCATCGTCGTCGCTCAGCCACTCCACCGTCATCAGAGGACAGCTACAGCTGGGAGGCTACACCGAGGCGGCGGCGCAGTCCCCGGCGTAGTGTAGTGCATGTGGCGGCCCCGTTGGGTGTGAGCGGCACACCCACCACACGCTCCGCCGCCGGTGCCCATCGGCAGCTGTTGCCTGCCGCTGTTGCCGCCACACCACCGTCGAAAGCCAGGGGCATCGCGTGCTCCGCCACCACGGCTTGAAGGCGGGAGGTGGCCGTCCTGGCCTCCACCCCACTGCCGGCCACTATGGCCATCACCCGCTCCGCTACCACGGCCCGAAGGCGGGAGTTGGTGGTCGCGGCCGCCACCCCGTCGTCGGCCGCCGTGGTCGCCAGCCTATCATCGACCGCCGGGGTCGTCACCCGCTCCGCCACCGCCACCCGAAGGCGGGAGGCGGAGGTCGATGCCCGCACGTGCGTCAGCGACCTTGCGCGCTACACCGAGTTCCTGCGGGAAGAGGAGGAGCGCCTCGTCGAGCATGCAAAGAGCCTTACCGGCGCCATGGCCGCGGCACATGCCGCCTCAGAGGCAAGGAATCAGGAGATCTACGAGGAGAACCACCGCTTCGAGAGGGGTCATCTGGAGCGGCAGAGGGCGTTCGAGGTGAGCGTCGCTAAAGCTACAATAGCAGCAGGCACCGTATTGCGGTTGCCCAGATCGTCAGTAGGCTCCTCCTCCTCCGCCTCTTACTGAGCACGCTCGGCAGAGGAGAGGCAGCCGGAAGTAGTACAAAGCCCCTCCGCAGTATAGTAGTAGTATTTAGGGGCTACTTTGTTTAGTTCATCTGACTATAGATGTGGTGGAACTATACACCGTACTTAAAATTAGCTAGTATATATAGTTGAACTAGCTATTTCAGTACGTGGTTGGCAACAATTGGGGAAAATTTTGGTCGGTTCAGCTGTCGAGTTGAACTGTTTGTATAAATTAAGAATGACTGCTTAATCTGAATGAAATCTATGCTTAATTAGTGAATTTTAGTTGCAAAAATTAGATACTGCTAGTGATTTTTAGCTTCATATTTTGACAAATCGCAGTGTTACAAGGATTGACAAATCTTACCAAATTGTTTGTATGTGGTTGCACACGGGTCATCCAAAACAACCGTTTGCGTTGAAGGGATGCACAAATCCTGCACTGCTCTCACTTTGCGTACGGGTGTTCTATCTAAAATGTTTGTGATCAAGAGCAGCAGAAATCCTGCTCGACACGTTTTCATTTTGCTTCCTGGGGAAGCTGTCGGTTTGCATACGGGTGTTCTAACTACAATGTTTACGATGATTTTTTATATTTAAAAAGCCAATTAAACTGCGGCTTGGGTGTCATTAATGGAGAGGATGCGAGCAAGGCGGGCGGCCAAGGAAGTCAAACGGCTCGCTTCCCAGTGAACCTGCGCAGTGTACAACTCGCACGCTTCCTGGTGAGCCTGCACATTTGAGGACAGCTTGCACGCCTCTCGGTTAGCCTGCGCACCGGACGGCGCTCGCACGCCTCCCGTTCAGTCAAGGCCAAGCAGCTGTCCGCATGGCACCTCCTACAGCCATTAAAACCAAGACACGTGGCGTCACGTGAATGGTTAACAGAACGCACATGGTTTGAATTATACAAACGTTTGAGATATTAAAGTGGCAGCTATTTTCAAAATGCCTTTGTTGGCTGTCATTATTCGAGTGCGCCTTCTCTCAAAATGGTCACAAAATACCACAACATGTCGGGTGCCATTCCATGATAGCATGCCAAGTTTCATGAATTTCAGATGAGTTTTGGATTTACTAGAATTTAAAAATGAGGCATCACAATGTTTTACCGGCAATCAATGGTGCCCTGGTGTTTGAAATTCATTCCCATTTCTTGCATGGGACCTAAGCATGCACCCAAGGACACAGGTTTGATTTTTCAACCAATTTATATGCACCGCAGCATGTGCATGTAGTTCAAATTTGAATTATGCACATAAATGCATTGAAAACTCAGTTAATGCATAAAAATGTCCAAATGAACCCCGAAAATCACAAAAAATCACACAACACTTCTGTTGTTCTATGTTGACACGAGAAAAAATTTGAAAGCAATAAGAGGCAATGGATATCGTTTCGTCCCCAAAGGTGGGACATTCCCTACCGAAAACCGCCATGCTTGTTGTGAGAAGCTCCGGTTTATGAGAAGCATATACCCAAACCTGCCCCAAAAGGGATAAATTTTTACCACGGCATGTTGATGCCGCTCCCTGATAGCATGCCAAGTTTCATGAATTTCAGACGAGTTTTGGATTTACTAGAATTTAAAAACTAGGCATCTCAATGTTTTGCCGGCAATCAACGGTGCCCTGGTGTTTGAAATTCATTCCCATTTCTTGCATGGGACCTAAGCATGCACCCAAGGACATAGATTTGATTTTTCAACCAATTTATACACACTGGAGCATGTGCATGTAGTTCAAATTTGAATTATGCACATAAATGCATTGAAAACTCAGTTAACGCATAAAAAATGTCCAAACAAACCCCGAAAAATCACACAACACTCCTGTTGTTCTATGTTGACACGAGAAAAAAATTGAAAGCAATAAGAGGCAATGGATATCGTTCCGTCCCCAAAGGTGGGATGTTCCCTACCGAAAACCATCATGCTTGTTGTGAGAAGCTCCGGTTTGTGAGAAGCATATACCCAAACCTGCCCCAAATGGGACAAAAAAATTTACCATGGCATGTTGATGCGCTCCATGATAGCATGCCAAGTTTCATGAATTTCAGACGGGTTTTGGATTTACTAGAATTTAAAAATTAGGCATCTCAATGATTTGCCGACAATCAACGGTGCCTTGGTGATTGAAATTCATTCCCATTTCTTGCATGGGACCTAAGCATGCACCCAAGGACACATATTTGATTTTTCAACCAATTTATATGCACTGGAGCCTGTGCATGTAGTTTAAATTTGAATTATGCACATAAATGCATTGAAAACTCAATTAATGCATAAAAATGTCCAAACAAACCCCGAAAAATCACAAAAAATCACACAACACTCATGTTGTTCTATGTTGACACGAGAAAAATTTGAAAGCAATAAGAGGCAATGGATATCATTTCGTCCCCAAAGGTGGGACATTCCCTACCGAAAACCATCATGCTTGTTGTGAGAATCTCCAGTTTGTGAGAAGCATAGACCCAAACCTGCCCCAAATGGGACAAAAATTTTACCATGACATGTTGATGCCACTCCATGATAGCATGCAAATTTTCATGAATTTCAGACGGGTTTTGGATTTACGAGAATTTAAAAACCAGGCATCTCAATGTTTTGTCGGCAATCAACAGCGCCCTGGTGTTTGAAATTCATTCCCATTTCTTACATGGGACCTACGCATGCACCCAAGGAGATAGATTTGATTTTTCAACCAATTTATATGCACGGTAGCATGCACATGTAGTTCAAATTCGAATTATGCACATAAATGCATTAAAAACTCGATTAATGCATAAAAATGTCCAAACGAACCCCGAAAAATCACAAAAATTCACACAACACTCCTGTTGTTCTATGTTGACACAAGAAAAAAAAATTGAAAACAATAAGATGTAATGGATATCGTTTCATCCCCAAAGGTGGGACGTTCCCTACCGAAAACCATCATGCTTGTTCTGAGAAGCTCCAGTTTGTGAGAAGCATATACCCAAACCTGCCCCAAATGGGACAAAAATTTTACCACGGCATGTTGATGCCGCTCCATGATAGCATGCCAAGTTTCATGAATTTTAGACGGGTTTTGGATTTACTAGAATTTAAAAACCAGGCATCTCAATGTTTTGCCGGCAATCAACGGTGCCCTGGTGTTTGAAATTCATTCCCATTTCTTGCATGGGACCTAAGCTTGCACCCAAGGACAAAGATTCGTTTTTTCAACCAATTTATATGCACTAGAGCATGTGCATGTAGTTAAAATTTGAATTATGCACCTGAAATGGCTAGAAAACCAATTTAACGTATAAAATGTTCAAACGAACCCTGAATAATTCCAATTCTTTTACGACACACATATAGTTGCATGTTCACTCCACATAAAAGGTCTAGCAATTCAAACACCGTCCATTGCCGCTGTGACCCCATTATGTAATTCAAATCAATATGAAAAATCATGTAGATCGCACACAGTTTATTATCAGCAACCGTGTGAGATGCAGCACAAAATATCCTGGAGCACCGTCGTTGTATAGTACTGTTATGGCTTACGCGAGAAGGTGCGTCGGCTACAGTCCACAGCCGGCGTCTCAAGCACACTAGCTCACTCCCAAATATCATTTCACTGTTCAATCGTCGCCGGTGAAAGATGGGCACGTGGACCAACATCGTGCGAGAAACTTCGGTAGCCCACTCCGGCGAGAGAACAGCCGCAGCCGCCATCCGCGTGCTAACAAGGTGCATGAGCGCGACCGCAATCTGCAATCAGGCGGCAAAGGCAGCCCAAACGGCCGTTGTTGCTTCTCAGGTGGCGGAAGCAACATCTGCCTCAGGGATAGCAACTGGCGAGAGCGGCTCAGCAGCTGTCCGTTTTGCAGCGGCGGCCTTAGCCCTGATGGAGGCCGCCCACGCTCAGCTCCTAGCGGTCATCGCACAAATCAAACGAAGCTTCTCCGGCAACGGTCGGCAACCCATGGCCCAAGAGCTAGCAATCGCTGAGAGCGTTCGAGAAGCCGCCCGTTCCTCCGTCGCATACCTTGCGACGATGGAGCCCGTCCAAGCCCAGATCACGTCTGCCCACGCCCAGCTCGTGGCGGCCTTTTACAAAGAGATGGCGTACGCGGATGGCGAGATGCTTGCCGAGTATGGTGCGATGGATGCCATGGAGCCCCTTCCCAAGGAGACCGTCGGGCGCGAGCTGGACATGTGTTGGAGTAATGGGCCACGGGTAGGCTAACGCGAGCCCTAGAACCTTTCAAGACATCGGGGCAGGCTGCGCCCCTCAAGACCCTAGGACGAAGAGCCGCCTTCTGAGAAGTCGGCAGCAAGGCGACCGACTGCCCACTCGCGGCCGAGTCCCGGGGACGACTTCAGGATATGCCGACTCCTGCCTGGTGACTTCCAGAGAAGCCGGCTTTGGGGAGTCGGCCCGCGACTCCAACAAACCCCATATCCTCATGGGGAGGGACAGGACCAGGGAGTGGCTACAGTAAAGCCCGCTCCCGCCCCTTACCAGGGGCAGGCATGGCCACAGCACGCCGTACCCGGGGAGATCTCCGTGCGGCATGGCACTATTGCCGAGCCGGCCCTGACATCAGCGCCGAAGGACCAAATCCTGCGCCCACGATGGCTTGTCTGTACGACCCTGGGGCGGCGGGTCCCACCAGCAAGTGGGACCCCAGGAGACGGCAAGTGCGCCACCAGTCGGCCCCCGAGAGTTGGCCAGACCCTCCCCTGGGGCCCACGCGCCATTAAACAGATGTGACGGAGAGTGGCAATAGTGATCGCCCGCCGGGCGGCGGTGCTGTTGCCACGACTCCATGACCAAGCCCGCATCATCAAAAGCACGGCTACAGTAATCAGCAGCCGGCAAGACCCGCCCGCGGCGGACGCGGTCTGTCGGTTCCGTACCTAGCCAGTCGGCGGGGCCCACCAATCGGCGGGCCCCAGCAGTTGGCGGAGAAGACGGAGGCCGGAGGCACTGATGGCTGGGCCCGCGTCCAGCTGGATTACCATTGTACCCCTGGGGGGTAGGCCTATATAAACCCCCAGGGCACCCATGCAAAGGGTTGGAATCCATTAGCTCTAGACCAGATCATATAGGAGGGAGAGAGCTAGCCTTGCCCTCTCCTACCTCCAGGAAACAACTCAAGGAGCAATCGTGTAAACACTTTGCCATAGTGATCATGTGGAGACCCCGTAGAGCAGCAGTAGGGGTATTATCTTCCCGGAGAGCCCTGAAGCTGGGTAAGATTCGCCGGCGTGCATGTCTACGCCTCATCCCGTTTCCAGGCACCGGCGACATTCTACTCGCCCCCACCATGATAAGCCATCATTTGGCATATGTCGCACCCAACCCCCGACAACATGGAGGCGGCGGTGGAGATCGACGAGCACCAGCCGTAGTAGTACTCTTTGTTTTGTTTAATTAAGAGCGTCGGTCTTTAATTTGTTATAGTAATGTTTAGGTCAGCTAGCTCCCTTTAATTGCTGAACTTGCTCGATTAAGAAGTGTAGGTGTGTTGTAGTCTCCTTTGTGCACCCAAATTATGCAGTGACGTGGATGACCACTGTAACCATGGAAATTCGAACCAAAACTTTTGACGTTCAAACTCATCACACACGGGTGAAGCTATCTGAATCGTTTTTTATGTCCACATATCGTACACAGTTCTGAATAAGGGACCGTGTCTGATGACACTTTGTGCGGCAGTTTTTTGGCTGAAGCGATTCCAAATTTTTGGCTTCCGCGGAAATATCTACCTCCTCGCCCCCTCCCCCTTACCAAAAGCCACATTTCCCCTCTTTCCGCCTTCCTTTCCAAGTTGAAACCTTCACTCCTTGCTTGCAGCGCTGCCTCCTCGTCGGCGACCCTCCTTCACACTGCTCGGCCTCGTCTATCCAGGTAGGTAATCCACACCCGAGCCCCATCCTCCTCCTTCCACATCCCACATGCCCCGACCGCCGGTGTGAGCGCGATACCTTCCACCCAAATCACCGATCCCTCCACCAAATAAGCGCCACCCTAAGCCATGGTGCATTTGGCAGGATCTCAAGGAGCATTTGGCAGCGGAGAAGAAAATCGCGGCCGCACACGCGGATGAGGTCACGATGGCTGCAATTCGCGCCGACCCCCAGATCTTGGAGGAGCACCTTGCCATTTGCTAGCTACGCCGGTTAAGCATGCTCGGTTTACCCGTTGCATGTGCTGCTCCTACCTTTCCTTCAAAAATTCTAGTGAATTGTGCTATCTAATTTTACCATGCAATCTGTTGCTCTGGTGTATATGTTCTATATGTCGTGGAGTGTGATGCTCACTTATTAACTGTTTTGTTAATTAGTTGTCGTCTTCAGTTAACTGTTTGGTTCAATTCTGCAAATGTGATGTTCAATTCTTCAGGCTCCAATTTTGTATTGTCTTCCATGTGAGAAATAAATCGAATTTATCTTTATAAAATACATCAGAAACGAATACAATTGCTATATTTCCAAGTTGTCAAGCATGCTTGGTTTGGTTATACATTGTGCAATGTGCTGCTTAGTTCACGTTTATTTCATTTGTGTAGTGGTGTTTAGTTAACTGTTTGGTTCAATTCTGCAATGCGATGTTCAATAGTTGTGGGTGCATTCTGTTATTGTATATTATGTGAGGAATAAATTGAATTTGACTGTAGTAAATACATGAGAAACAAATACAATTGCTACAATTGGCTGTAGTTAACTGTTTGGTTAACTGTCTGATCTTCTATTAGGAGTATGTTATATTGTGTGATGTGGTGCTCAGTTAATGTTTGGTTCATTTGTTGTGGTGTTTAGTTAACTGCTTGGTTCAATTCTGCAATGCGATGTCCAATTGTCGTGAGTAGAATTTTGTATTGTTGTGCATGTGAGGAATAAATCGAATTTGGCTGCACTTAATACATGAGAAACATATACAAGTGCTATATTTCCTAGTTCTTAATCATGCTTGGTTTGGGTAAATGGGTTTTCCATGTGGCTTGAATTAATCTGATGAATCTGCAATGTGCTTATTTTTCAACAACATATTTTACTGATAGCATGCGAACCCTTACTTAACCTGATGACTAACTACCTTATATGTGTTGCAGGGAAACAATGGGAAGCACTGAGGTTTACAATCGAGGTTAGCACGTGCATGGTCCATTCTCTAATAGCACATTATTGTGCAATTGTAGGAACCATTCTAATATTTTGGTTTTTAACAATTTGGTCTTGCACATGTAGGTCCTGCTGTCAGAGGTTTTGACCCACTGTTCGTCCCTTTTTGCATGTGGGGAAATGAGTTGTCCATGAATATCAATCCAATCAAGAAACTCAGAAAGATTGTTAGGATAAAGAAATTAGCGACAAGAAACAACAAGATCTTTGTCTGCACAATGAAGAAGACATCAGTTCACCACAAGATGGTACTAACTATTATACCTTGCCTTTTTATTCCTTTGCCCCATTTCCAATATAGAGAAGATATTTATGCACATCCTTGTTTTCAGGCCTTTCCAAAGCAGTTCACTGATGATTACCTCTCAAGCCACCTCTATGGTCAGGAGGCGACGAAGGTATTCATACAACACCCACGTTTCAATATTGAAGTGTTCCTAAAGAGGACGAAGGACAGACGGTCAATCATCCACAGGCACTGGCCTAAAGTTGCAAAGACCTTCAACATGAATGAAGGCTCAATATTCGCCTTCTGCTTCAGCAGTTTTCCAGATGAGATGCATTTGTCTGTATACTGTCTATGGTGCTAATTTCGAAAGGTTCTACATGTTGCACGTGGAACTTGCTGCTAGTGCAGTTGTGTAATGGGGTAGCTGAGTGATGAAGCTATATCATGTTGTACTCTGGTGTATTTCAATTATGAAATTCAACTTCCTTAATATGGAAATGAAATATATTGTGTGCTTAATATGAAATGTCAATTATATTAATAAATGGATTATGAATAATTGGATAATTAACTTGCTAATGGCGAATTAGCCTGCTGATTGGGTTTTGCTATTCCAAACGGTTGTTGAAAAAATATCGTGGGCGATGACCTCGGGCAACGCACACAGTTTCTAGGAATAAACCATGTTGGATCAATGAACAATCACACACGACTTTCTCTTGAAAACTGTTTGTGTTAGGCCACCTTGCACAAACGTTTATCACATAAAAACTGTGTGTGATGGACAGCCTTTGCCACACGGTTTCTTCTACGGACCGTGTGTGATACATTCAATAACGCAAACGATTTAACGAGAAAAATTGTGTGTGATGTACCTATGAACGGAAACGTTTTCTTTGGAGCGACTGTGTGGGATGTACATACGAACAGAAACGTTTAGCGGGGACTGACTGTGTGGGATGTACTTGCGACCGGAAACAATTTCGTCATATAATTGTACTTTTTTAGCTCTACTGTATGTATTTCTGTATTTGACCGCTCACCGGTCGCACACGTTCTCATTTTGCCGAGCGTGCCTGCCAGGAGGGCATATCCCCAACGGTTTCTGGGTCGTGTGGGAAGGACCCTCCTATCGCCCACACTCACTTGGCGACGGTTCCGAATGCCGTCGCAGAAAGGGGTTAAAAACTGTTTGTTTAGGACCGACGCGCACCAGTGTCATGCCCATCATCCAACGTTTTTATGCCATAAATTTTGTTGAATTCTTTTTCTAGAAATTGAGCACAATTATCGGAGTCCTTATTCTCAAGATAGACATTATAAAGATAAAGAACAACCTGAGGTAACCCAATCTCTGTTTTTTTTCCTTTTTGTAGTTTTCTACTATAAAACCAAACTAGTGATAAAACAAGAAACTGAAATATTCAATTGTAAGATCTAATGATATACCTTCAAGCACTCACCTCCCCGGCAACGGCGCCAGAAAAGAGCTTGATGTCTACTATGCAACTTTATTCTTGTAGATACACGTGCTGGGCCTCCAAGTGCAGAGTTTTGTAGGACATCAACATTTTCCCTCAAGTGGATGACCTAAGGTTTATCAATCCGTGGGAGGCATAGGATAAAGATGGTCTATCTGAAACAACCCCGCAACCAAATAATAAAAAGTCTCTTGTGTCCCCAACACACCAAATACAATGGTAATTTGTATAGCTGCACTAGTTCGGCGAAGAGATGGTGATACCAGTGTAATATGGATAGTAGATATTGATTTTTGTAATAGGAACAATAGAAAACAGCAAGGTCGCAATTGATAAAACGGAGCACGAACGGTATTGCAATGCTTGAAAATGAGGCCTAGGGTCCGTACTTTCGCTAGTGCAATATCTCAGCAATGCTAATATAATTGGATCATATAACCATCCCTCAACGTGCGATGAAGAATCACTCCAAACTTCTTATCTAGCAGAGAACATAAGAAGAAATTGTTGTAGGGTACGAAACCACCTCAAAGCTATTCTTTCTGATCAATCTATCCTAGAGTTCGTAATAAAATTACACCAAGCTATTCTTTCTGATCAATCTAACCAAGAGTTCATACTAAAACAACACCATATGATACACATCAACCAACTCTAATGTCACCTATATACTCCAATGTCACCGCGAGTACCCGTGAGTTGATTATACAATATGCATCAAACAATTTCAGATTCATAATACTCAATCCAACACAAAGAACCTCAAAGAGTGCTCGAAGATTTCTACCGGAGAAACAAAAGACAAGAACGTCCATCAACCCGCATAGATTACCCCAATGTCACCTCGGGAATCCGCGAGTTGAGTGCCAGAACACATATCAAGTGAATCAATATGATACCCTGTTGTCACCATAGGTATTCATAGCAAGACATACATCAAGTGCTCTCAAATCCATAAAAGTATTCAATCCGATAAAATGAAATCTCAAAGGGAAAACACAATTCACAACAAGATAGAGAGGGGAAAACACTATATGATCCGACTATATTAACAAAGCCCATGATACATCAAGATCGTAACATCTCAACAACATGAGAGAGAGAGAGAGAGAGATTAAACACAATGCTACTAGTACAAACCCTCAGCCCCAAGGGTGGACTAATCTCTCCTCATCATGGTGGCCGCCGGGATGATGAAGATGGCCATCGGTATTGATTTCCCCCTCTGGTGGAGTGCCGAAACGGGGCCTAGATTGGTTTTTCATGGCTACAGAGCCTTGCGGTAGCAGAACTTCTAATCTAGGGTTACCCCAAGGGTTTTTGGAATATTTGACAATTTATAGGGCAAAGAGGCGGTGCAGGAGGCCACCGAGGTGGGCACAACCCACCAAGGCGCGCCTGGGCCCCCAGGCGCGCCCAGGTGGGTTGTGCCCCCTTGGGGCACCCCTTTGGTACTTATCTGGCCCATCATGGGTGTTTTGGTCCATAAAAATTCTCCAAAAAGTTTCGCAGTGTTTGGACTCCGTTTGATATTGATTTCCTACGAAGTAAAAAATAAGCAAAAAAACAGCAACTGGCACTGGGCACCATGTCAATAAGTTAGTCCCAAAAAATTATATAAAATTGCTATAATATGATTGTAAAACATCCAAGAATGATAATATAACAGGACGGAACAATCAAAAATTATAGATACATTGGAGACGTATCAGGAAGCGTTTCTCAACGCGGTTGATGGAGTGGAACTTCTTCGCGCTTCAACTGATCAAGTGCCGAACGCACGGCAGCTCCGCGTTCTACACACGTTCAGCTCGGTGACGTCCCTCGCCTTCTTGATCCAGCAAGATGTCGAGGTAGTAGATGAGTTCCATAAGCACGATGGCGTGGTGACGGTGATGGTGACGTGATCTCCGCAGGGCTTCGCCTAAGCACAACTGAAATATGACCGAGGGAGTAAACGGTGGACGGGGGCGCCGTGGGAGGGGGAGGGGAGGCAGCCAGGGCGTGCCCTAGGGCTGGTCGCTGGCCCCTAGGGCCCCTGCCTTGCCCTGCCCCCCTTCCATGTATAAACAAGGTGAAAGAAAAGAGAGGGGGAGAGGGAAGGAAGGGGGAGTCCTACTCCACACTTTCCTTTCCCTCCCCTCTTTCCTTCTCCTCCTCATAGGTCGGCTAGCTATGGGGGCGCACCAGCCCCTTGTGGGCTGGAGTGTTCCTTCTCTTGGCCCATAAGGCCCATATCTTTGCCCAGGGTGCTCGAAAGTCCTTTACGGTGACCCGATAAGTACCCGGTACCCCCGAAACACTTCCGGTGTCCAAATACCATCGTCCTATATATCAATCTTTACCTCTCGAGCATTTCGAGACTCCTCACCATGTCCGTGTTCTCATCCAGAACTCCGAACAATATTTGGTCACCAAATCACATAACTCATATAATACTATATCATCAATGAACGTTAAGCGTGCGGACCCTATGGGTTCGAGAACTATGTAGACATGACCGAGACACCTCTCCGGTTAATAACCAATAGCGGGACCTGGATGCCCATATTGGTTCCTACATATTCTACGAAGAGCTTTGTCGGTCGAACCATTATGACAACATACGTAATTCCCTTTATCCATCGGGATGTTACTTGCCGGAGATTCGATCGTCGGTATCTTCATACCTATTTCAATCTCGTACCTGACAAGTCTCTTTACTCATTCTGTAATACATCACCTCATGACTAACTCCTTAGTCATTTTCTTGCAAGCTTATGATGTGTATTACCGAGAGGGCCCAGAGATACCTCTCCGATACTCTGAGTGACAAATCCTAATCTCGATCTATGCAAACTCAAAAAACACCTTTGGAGATGCCTGTAGAGCATCTTTATAATTACCTAGTTACATTATGATATTTGATAGCACACAAGGCATTCCTCTGGTATCCAGTAGTTGCATAATCTCATAGTCGAAGGAATATGTATTTGACATGAAGTAAGCAATAGCAATAAAACTGAACGATCATAATGCTAAGCTAACGGATGGGTCTTGTCCATCGCATCATTCTCCTAATGATGTGATCCATTTATGAAATGAAAACTCATGCCCATGGTTAGGAAACCTTAAACATCTTTTATCAATGAGCTTGTCTAGTAGAGGATCACTAGGGACACGGTGTTTGTTTATGTATTCACACATGTATTAAGGTTTCCGATCAATACAATTCTAGCATGAATAATAAATGTTCATCATGAATAAGGAAATATAAAATAACAACTTTATTATTGCCTCTAGGGCATATTTCCTTCACAAATATATTTGAATGGCCATATATGCTTGGATCTTTCCCCACCACATGATACTTGCCAACTAGAGAATAATTGAGGTTAAAATGAGAAGGAATACCATTCATTCTTGCATAAAAGTAAAATATAGGCCCTTCGCAAAGGGAAGCAGAGGTTTTCATGCGCTTTTTATTTTTGGATGTGCAAGCCCTTAATGCAAATGAACGTCATGTTATATTGCCCTTTGTGATAGCAACCTTTATTATGCAGTCGTCACTTTTATTTCTTTACCATCACAAGTTCGTACAATGCTTATTTTCCGTTATAATAGAAGAGCATACATATTTAGGAGTAGTTTTTATTGCTTTTTGCACCGATGACAACTTACTTGAAGCATCTTATTCAATCCATAGGTAGCTATGGTGGATACTTATGGCAAGAGACTGGGTTTAAGGGTTTTTGGATGCATAAGTAGTATCTCTACTTAGTATGAATTATTGGCCAGCAAAAGATCGTAAGGAAGCACCACATGTTGGAGGATCCATAAAAATATAACTTGTATACAAATATACCCAAACATAACTTATTACATTCTCTTCCTTGTCCAACTTCAACTAATTTGCTCAAGTTTGAAAATAACTAGCACATACGCCCGTGCGTTGCACCGGGAGAAACAGATCCTCGCATGCCTCAAGAAACTCATCCATTTTGGCCAGAAACTGTAATCAATTGTAATATGGATCGCCATCTACAAAGACTTACAATTAGAACAGACTTCAAGAAAAAATCATTGGAACAAATACCAATGGAAACCCTGGGACAGAAAAATACAGGTTTGAGAGAGTCTAGAAAATATTAATTAATTGGATAATAAAAAACAAGAATGATACCCTTGAGGGATACTTATGGATTGGAGGAGCGGGGCAACATGTTTTTTGGAAAACATACTAAAACAATGAAACTGAATTAGTGTAAAAAAACTTGTGAAACCAAATGATAACTTAATGTGAAGAGCAACATTATATATCTCATGTTTTAACTATGCGTTAAGGCACACCCCCACGCATGTCCTGAAAGAGCAACTTCATGTTAGCAGATCATGAGTAAGAATAATCATGTAGAACACAAATACTCAAAAAAGTAGTAGGAAAACATTAATTGTTTACACTAATAAATGGCACAATTTTCTTGGACACTGGTAGCTGCTGCCGGCAACCTTGAGGTGGCCTGACAACGATCCTAATCTGTATGCGTGCTCTCTACTATTTCGAAATCAGTTGAAAAAATTACCAACATTATCAAACAAAACATGGTGAGACTAATAAGTACGTACCAGGAAAGCAATGACACCGTATGGGCAGCAATTTTTGGCACCACAGCTGCAAGCAGTGCCCTTCAGGCCATGCTAGGAAATAACCTATCTGATCTCTAGTTGTTGTATATATGAGGCTATCAATCAGAAGTACATACTTAAGAAACACCGCCTGCATGTCCTAGAAGACGCATTATTATGAGTTTATTAGGGCTCATGCATCTGTCTAGCGCTATGGCCATCCTAGCTGTGCAAAACGGAATCTTCTGAGGAACTTGGACACCATGTTAGTAATCGAAGTCATAGCCATAATCTCCCATGTAAAGTTAATCATAGCTTGACATTGCAATGGACCTGATCGCCTTTCCTCTCTGTATTCCTCAAGTATCATATTGATGACGGCCGCTATTAGACGCCGGCTCGCGTGGTCGCGCCACATAGTTACAATCTCCTGCTGCACCAGAAATGGTGCCTTGCCGATGTGCCTCACAATCTCTGCAACTGATCATGGCCTATTGTTGTCTACCCCTCCGCCCTCTCCTCCCCAACCTCCTTATCATCGACTCATCATTGCCTTCCACGATCACGACCTCCAGCAGCCAACATTCCTCTCCTTCCATGGAAGCTCCACTTATTCAACTCCACGACCGCGGCATGCAACACATGCACCAACGACTCTTGTCGCGACACTGGTGGTGAGGATGCAAGTTCCCGCCACAGTTAGAATACGACCAACGACACGCCCGCACCCCACATAAAGCTAGCCTGCTCTTGTCAGATTGTTCATGTCGCTGATGTCACCACTGCCGCCGCTGCTGTGCAGCTTGTTCCTGTCGCCGCTGTTAGTTCAACTACGATCAACACAGCACAAATGTAGCTCCCGTCTTTGGCAAAGCTGCCGCTAACTTTAGGGTTCCATGCCCATAATGGTTAGAACGCCACTGACGACAACGATGATGACGCGGTGCGCACCCCACATAGAGGAAGCCCCCTGCTCCTGTGAGATTGTTCCTGTCGCTGAATTGAATTGGGGCTTCGGTCGAGGACTCGAGGGAGTTGAGAAGCCTTTATATGTGCCTTCATCGGCATGTGGGCCAAAGGAGTCCCCGCCGATCACCCCATGGGCGCGTGCGTGCTCGAAGAGAGTTTGTGTCGGAGGAGGCGACCGGCGCACGAAGGATTGGACGAAACAAGATGTTTCTAGATCAAAATAGGAAGAACTTGTTCGAGTAGAAAGGATATCGGGACACCTGGCAACATACCTCTTCGGTGGGCTAAGGCCCAAGTAACAGCCATGGAGATCGAGTCAGACAACTCAGGTATACGAAGTGATATATATAGATAGATTAGTACCACCTTGGATTTTGGAAAAAGTATGGATGTATTGAAAAAAAACTGAAAGCGTAAATTCACGGGAAGAAGCGTATTCTGACGGTGAACCCACGGAGTCAATCTGTGCTTTATTATTAGGGACAGATTAATGGGGCTCACAATCATAGAAGATGTCCAAGATAGTATATTTATATATGAAATCTCTCTTCCTTCAATATTCTTTCATGAATTGTTCAAGTTACCAATGTTATGTTTGCTAAATTTCAATAAATTTTACCACCTATACTTCTTATATGTGAAGTCATTACTCCCCATGGGATAAGCATATGAAACATATGTAATTTCAGATTTATGTTATTCAATTCATTCAACATGGCAAATCTAGTCTGTTTTCTCTGCTGCGAGCTGGACCATGGATTCAGTGTGGTGGGCGTGATGGGCTACTACAGACGTGGTGTGCAGCCGGCTCGGCGTGACAGCCATCATCGAGTTCCGGACTTCTCATTTGAAGGAAAACAAGGACTGGCGTATACGGCGCTCTTTGGACACCTTGATTGGATAGGGGATGGCCGTGTGCACCCGAAACATCAGAATAACTAGGGTATCGTGAAGCTATGTTTTTGTTGACACCTTGGGACATGTCTGCAACGAGATTTCCAAGGGTTCAACACATGCAGAGAATTCCATGGTGTGATTGGACGACCTGCAAATGGCGAAGGCGGGGTCTTCGATGCGAAGAAGACCTTGCTTCACAGGCAGTTGTTCATACTTGGCTTGCGGAATATGTTCCCGGCAAGACCGGGCACGAGTTCCAGTGAGCATGGTGGTACGTGACTTGTAGTAGTAGCCTTCGCAAGTGGGGGTGGTAGCAATGGAGGACTTCTTTGTTGGTGGTGCTCTTTTGGGTATCGAGGCGTGATTTTCCAGGGTGAAAACCAACGGTTTGGCCTTCATTGGTTGTGCTTGGTAGTGACCTTGTTGAAGGCATTGTTTTGGGAATGCTGTCTTTCTTCAGGGTGAAAACCTACGATCTTTGATCGGGGAACGACAACGCTTGTGCATTGTTTCCTTCTTGGAGGCGTTGCTTTTGGAGAACCTTCTTTCTAGTCTGGGTGTTGTCTTTGGTGGTGGTTAGGGTCTTGCTACTGTAGGTGATTGATCATTGTGACAGGGTCATTTTTCTTTTTTTTCTTTTCTTTTTGGATGCGTGCATCCTGGATGTTTTTAGGCATCTTGTTTTTGCAGAGGCTGGGTGTATTTGGTATATACATGATATTAATATATTCCCCTTTTAAAATGGTACTTGCATGGTCCGCTCATGATCGCCTCGTACGTGCAGGACACGTGCTTTGGTCTACGCTCGTACTTGGCTTTTTTCTGTGTTGCGTGTCGCGCTCCTGCCCAGTTGTGGCCGCCGACAGCCTGTCCTTTCGCTTGAGCCCGTGGTTCTGGCCACGCTCGTGCGGATTGCCTTACCCTTTCTGCTTGCGAGCCCTTCTAGCTGCGTATGGTGATGACCGATGTGGACAACCTCCTCGCCTCTGGCTAAGATGTTTGTTATTGTTTAGAGGGATGCTATGTCGGGAAATTGTCCTTGCACCCTCTTCCTACTGATCTTATGCCTCAGCATGGGGTCTAGTGCTTCGTTGACAAATGCTTCTATGGTTGTGGCATCAGAAATGTTTGGTATTGTGTTTTTCTTCCTGAGCTAGCGGTTCTTCTGCTCCTTGCGTGATGTTGTAGAGGTGTATGCACTGGTACACCAGGGTTCTATACACATGGTTTTTAATCCCTTTCCATGATGGCATTTTGAACTGTCGTCAAGTGAGTGACTGCGATAGGGGGTCCTTCCCACATGACCCAAAAATAGTCGGGGATAGGGAGCCATGATGCATACAGTTGTCCCTATAAAACTGTTTCTGGTATATCGAATATCCCAAATGCTCCATCCTTGCAACTCGTTTGTGCTCACATTGCTATCACAGTGGGTATTCTGTGGTGCCACATTTATGATGCATGACCCATCACAGAGAGTTCACGAGTATAGAAGCAAACAATCACACACATTTACTTTTCCTCGATTGTATGTGATTCGATGTAAGAGTGCATACAGTTGTCCCTATAAAACTGTATGTGAAGCTTGAATACATCCCACATGATTCATCCTTCGTACCTGCGTCGGATGAAGACCTATCGCACGTGTTCTTCTATGACAAAACGTTTGCGATGCACACAACATCATAAAAATCGATAATTGCGAAGCGTGTGTGATAAGGTGACTTTCGCAAACATTTAATAAGAAAGAACTATGTGTGATGTTGTTGTTAATCGCACACGTTTTTTCTTGGCTGATCGTGTGTGCAGTAGAGATTGATCGCACACGTAGTGGATCCGAGAAACGTGGCTGATCTCCACGTCTATCGCAGATGTTTCGCTTTCACAAACCATGTGCAGTGTAATCCCTAATTTAATCCCTAATTTAAAAATCACATTTTTTTGAATTTGAAAGCAGGCAATCACTTATTTCATAGCCAACCATATTTATTACAAATATAGGTTCAACCATGAATGCATAATTCGATGCACACGTACATATACTGAAGAACTATAGAAGCACCAAATAAAGAATGATGAACCACAGTTGTACTAAATATTGTGCCCTCCTCCATGTGTAATGCGTGCACGACTCTAGGCCAACCCCTTGTGATGGCTGCCTGTCCATCCTTTACTCTCTTCATTAGGACTTCTCGATGCTCATTGTAGTCTGGATGAAATACTTTCACCTTCATTGTGTGTCCACCAATCATGTACTTTCTTAGGCAATCTTGAGTGAACTGCTTCGGGAACCACTATGAACGAAAATGATTCACACATTGTTGTCTAACAACTCATTATGAGCAGTAAAAAGAGAAGGCTGCAGAATTTTTAGTTACCATCCTACAACTCACTATTGTGTTGGATAGAGCATAAACAAATGATTTGCTTGCCACCGTTCGTATCTTTTTGCCAATATTCTTATCAGTTTCCTCACTTGATGCTTGTTCATGAATATCTCATTGCCCCATACGCAAAAAAGGTCGATGTGTGGTTCCTTGCCAAGGGCATATGTACCTACAAGCAACAAGTCAATATTAGAAGCTAACAAGTGTCCAGACCTAGATCTATATGCACTACATTATGGAACGACGGGGGGAGTGCAAGCCGAGGGATGAAACTAACATCGGCGGAAAATGGTGTCCACTCTCGTTGTTGTCCTGCATAAGTAGTGGAAAGGCATGATAAGTACAACAGACTTAACATCAAATAAATATAGCAAAGGTAAACAACAACATCTCAAAATGATAGCTTGAATGTGTTGGTTTCAGCATGTTGTTAAAGCAGATATAAAATGGAAGGGAATGTTACCTACAACAGGCTCACCAGCCATTAAATATTGCAATTCAAACTGGTATTGTTGAAAATGAATAGAACGTAGGTCATGCTTAAACATCACACTGGATAAATGTATAAAACTGAAATAAAGGGCATGTGTTAACTACACCAGGCATAACTGTAACCAAATATAGCCGTTCAAACTAGTATTGATGCAATCGAGCAGCACAGTTCCGACTTGCACATAATGAACATCACATTGTGAATGACTGAAATAAACAAGGCATAAATGATCGGTATAACAACCAAATAGAGCCATTGAAAACTGGACAGAGTCTCACTGCAATCAACCTAACAAGCAAATACAGATAAATAGGGCATATGCTTGAAAACTGGCCAAATGCTCACTGCAACCAACCTAACAAGCAAATACAGATAAACAAGGCATCTGCTTGAAAACTGGACAAATGTCCACTACAACCAACCTAACAACCAAATACAGATAAACAAGGCATCTGCTTGATAACTGCACAAATGCTCGCTCTGACCAACCTAACAACGAAATACACATAAACAAGGCATCTACTTAGTATAAACAACCAAATATATCCATTCATGAAACTGAAGTGGACAATTCAAACTTAAACATCACATAGCCCTATTGAACAATACATTTTTACATAACTGGAATAATTAAACATGGCACAGTTAAAACACTGCATGACAAATGCTACTACAACAAAGGGTACGGGTTGGCAAGCTAGAAAAGGTAAGATTTGCTGATAGGATGTTGCCTCACATGTCATTGACGGGATCCTTCCAGTTGGAAGACACAGACCCATGGTGCGCTCTCTAATGTCACAGATGGGTTGTTTCACCTTGGAAGAACCTTTGTGGGTGCCCTCCTCGTGGTCGTGGTCGATGAGATCTGACTTGGCAATTGAGGATCCCAAGCCGCCACCATAGAACATATCCTTCAGAAATGACAAAATGGGCTCGATGGCGTACAAGGATCGCAAATCCTTGTCCACATGGCGGAGGAGATCAGTGGCATGGCCTTCGAACAGATCAACGACGGTTGAACCAAAGGGGTTTTGGATGGACCACTTAACCTGTGACATGGCCCGCATGAAGCCATCGCTGTCGACGAGCTTGATGTCGTAGCCAGCTTTCCCGAGATACAATAATACGTTAGCCCACTGACGTGAAGCCTTCGGCACAACAACGTAGTCAACATTTTTGTCGGTTTCCGCGGTGAGATGTTGCTCCGGGATCGACAGGTCAGGGCGAATGGCAGCCACCTCGTCATCGTCCGCCGGAGAGGCCATGATAAACCTCTTCTTGGCTGAACACTCGTCCGGCTCCCCTGGATACGTGGTCGAGTTTAGGCCGTGATATTCTAGAGTAGGGGATGTGGATCTGGTGGGGAGGGACACGGCAAGCCTCTTCTAAAAACTCAAGGAAGTGGGGCAACTGTATGGGAATAGTTGGGTAACCTGAACTTTATTACCTAAGCTAGGAGGAACGAGAAGACCGGCAGGGGTTGGCGGTGGTGGTGGCGGCGAGCTAGGGTTCGAGGGGGGAGAGGCCGGGTGGGGGGACTATGGAGGGGGGTGTTTGAGGATACGACGCGACTACTCAAAATTTTAGTAATGCTGGTGGACGAGGGAGGGCAACGATTCAAATGCCTCAGCTACTGCAATTTTACTATAAGGTCGGTGCTGGAGGAGTGTGGGCGATGGTTGAAGTACAATGGCTACTAAAATTTGGGTAAAGGAATTGATGCGGGGCGGTAGAACCCAAGATCATGACGGCCCAATAAGAATATGCGAGTATGATAATAAGGAAAAGCGACGGAACCGCCGATTTTTGCAACGCTCAAGGCGGGTAGTTTGTTTTTATATTTCTAACTAGGTGTTCTATCGCACAAGATTCGTCCTAATTTTCAAACGTAGACGTGGAATTCAATATAAATAAACTACCCGCCTTTAGCTTGCACAGGTGGTGATTTTATAGCGCACTTGTATCGCAAACGGTTAAGCCATTATACACGTGTCCGTTGAGCATCATCAGAGTCTTTGCGGCAAAAAAACGTTAAATAGGGTCAGAAGAAAGCCACACTAGAATGTGGCCCAAATATATATATATATATATGTGTGAAAAGGGTGGTCTGTGATATTCAAAATTCCAATGCACAACTTTGACCACGCGGGCCTACGGTTGGACGCATCGTCGAAGAATGATGAGAGGAGCCAGAAGTCAAGAACCACCTGGAAGTGGCCAAATATATGTAGGAATATAGGGTGTGATGTTTAAAACTTTAAATACACAATGCACAACTTTGATGGCACCTACCTCGCAAACCCAAAAGCACCCTTGGATATATCTATAATGACATAATGTCATAGCTAGCTAGGGTGCTTGACCCACCTCCCACTTTGTGTCAGAGGGGCGGATGCACATAATGATACTTTGGTCATACATGCATGTCGCTTTAGGAGATATGCCCGAGAGGCAATAATAATTGTTATTATTTATCTCCATGTTTATAATTAAGTTTATATTCCATGCTATAACTGCTATGGTTCTTGAGTCTACAATAACACGAGGCTCGGAGGAAGACTCATATGCACATGTGGAGTAATAAACGGTAAATTGTATTCCTAGTCTAGCCTATAAGACTAGCTCAAGTGTTGCATTATGGTTCTGTTTTCCTGATCATGGGCATGACTATGCCAGCAACTTTGAGGACACAATGTTAGAAGAACACTTGTGTTCAAACGACCCTATTGATGTTATGCTATGAGATATGTTTGTCGCAAGTTAATGGTTAATAACACAGAGAAAGTTAATGTTTGCACAATTCCTTAGACCATGAGAGTATCGAGTTCCTTCATTCTTGCTTCATGAACTTTGGGGTTTGTTAAACTTCATCCGTAACAGGGTGGCTACTACGACGGCTTACGGGTTCATGGAAAAGTATGACAAGGAACTAGATAGCTCAAGATTGGGATTTGCTTCTCCGACGACGGTGTGATTTGATCACAAGGAAGCCGGAACACAGGAATGAGAAAAGAGAACAAAACTGGTAACGAGGAAACTGGCATAGTGAACAAGTTGTTGATTCAAGGGGATGCCACTAAATATCACCTCGGGTTTTGTAACATATCATGAAGCAACAGGAATAGCACACAACAACTACAGGTTCAGTTGAATATTCATTCGTGTGGGTATAGGGATCAATATGGATGTCCACGGTTCCGCTATTGATCATTGATTGGAAAGAGTTCCAGTCATGTCTATACTTCACTAAACCTATAGGGTCACATAGTTAAGGGTCATCTATCTTCTAAGTAATAGACAGGGAGTCCGGGAGATTGTTTCCGCAAAAGTTTCGGAGACGACATAAAAGTTTCAAAGAGTAAAACTGGAAACGTTTCAAAGACAAACTACATATCGAAAATGTTTTGGAATGAGTCAAGATATTTTAAGTGGGTGCCGGAAATGTTCTGGACCATTTGGAATTTTTCGGACACCAAAAATATTTCATCAAAAGTTGTCATGAATAGTATAGTGAATAGTGTAACACTATTAGGGTACAACCCCCTTTTGGTGGCTTTTTGGAAAGCCATCTTTTGGGGCTTTGTCCCTAAAGTTGTGGAGCATAATTTGGGGAGGTGGGGGCCACTTTGTGGCGGCCCAAAATGTCCTTGATATGGGGGCACACCCAAGGGGCTTCCTCCCCCTTTTGGTGGCTTTTGGGTGGAAAATATCCAATGGCTTTTTAGTATTATCGAGTGGTCCTCTACCCCTTGCCACCCACTATAAATAGAGGTGGAAAGAGCTCACCATTTCACTCAATCTCTCTCAACACTACAAAAAAATACACTTCCGTGATCATACGTTTTTGTCACAGTAGGTCATGTTTTCTATCATGCATGTACATCCATGACCATTTTATGAAAGAACCAAGATAGTCATACATGTGTTATCGTAGAAGTGTTCCTTGACATTACCCAAATTATCATCACAGAAATGTCCACTTCCATGTCGATAAATCGTGTGTCACAGAAGTGCTTTCGTCAAGGGTGACCGACACATGGCATCCACCATAACGGGTCGCCGTTAAAGTATCGGGTTTCGGTTTGGATCCAATAACCCGTTAACAACCCGGACCAATGGGGATTTTCCACGTGTAAAATTCTCAATGGCCAGAGTAACCACGTGTCAGCTCACCGTTGGGACAGATGTCATCCACTCATTGGACCCAAGGAGCCTATGATTCATCGACACGTGGGACGGCCCAACAGAGGCCCATTCTAGTTAAAAGGCCGACCCGTTTGACTTGGTCAAAAGGTAGCGGGCCGTCCCACGAAAAGCCTGTTAACGGCCTATTTTCCTATAGCCCATTTACAACCCGCTAACACACAGCCTACTGGAATTTGGCCCAGTAGCATCATTTGGGCCATCCAATATGATACCAGCCCATTGTAACTTCTGGCCCATGTATGTCCCATGACGTCTTTCGGCCCATAGGAGGCCCTTTGTAACTCTGGGCCCATTAAAGGCCCGAGATGAAACTGGCCCATCATGAACAGTGTAACGCTTTATACCCATTAACGACCCATTATTCCGTCGGCCATTTCCAGCCCGTGTTAACTTTCGGCCTCCTAAGGGACCATTTATTCTTGGGCTCATTTCTAGAATTCGGTCAGTTATGGTTCGTTACTGGCTTGTTCCGTTTGTGGGCCAAATTCAGCCCGTGGATACATTCGGCCTGTTTGTGGCCCGTTAACCCGTTGGGCTGTTTTCATAGCGTTATCAAATATGGCCTATTAATAGCCTGTTATGGTCCACGAATAGTACGACCCATGTTTGGCTAAATGATTATACGCCCTGTAGAAGGCCCATGGGTCCTATGGCCCGTAGAAGGCCGATGGATCCTACGGCCCGTAGAAGGCCCATGGATCATATGGCCCGTAGAAAGCCCATGGATCCTACACCTCGTAGAAGGCCCATGGATCCTACGGCCCGTAGAAGGCCCAGGGATCCTAGGGCCTGTAGAAGGCCCGGGGATCCTACGGCTCATAGGAGGCCCATGGTTACAACAATTCGTGTGTTGCCATGGTTATTGTGGCCTAGATACCAAAAATAGGTTATTGTGGCCACTAGAAAAACGCGGAAAAAGAACTGCAGTGACTACAAGCAAACAACTAAACAAGACAATAATAAGGAAATAAATAAGCAAGCAACTAACACTAGGCTATCACGGCTATTACACATATTACATCCACTGGGCATCAAAGTTCGCCACCAGTGCAAATGTAGGGAACAAAGCAGCATATTACATACACTGGCCATCTAAATTGGCCACCAGTGCAAATAAACGCAGCAGCAAAACAAGTCCATAACTGAAACAACTTCAGAAGAGCTCAAGAAACTTTATCCTGGATATCCACCATGCTGGTAATAAGCTTAGAAAGTATGCATCTGAATGCTCCAGGGACTTTTGCAGTCCTTCCGCTTCTTGTCGCAGCACAGCCGATCGATGTCTTTCAGCTTGTAGTTGAGACTCAAGAAATCGAATTGATTCAGACAGTGAGTTTGAATAGCTTGTGCTAGCGGTAGTGGCCACTAACTCAAACACTAAACCACGACAGGACTTTGGGGCTGTCTCACTATCTTCAAGATAGTTTTCCTTAGCTGTTTTATCAGCTTTCTTGGAGACCAACAAGGATGTATCACTATCTTGAACCTTATCTGCATTACTTCCTTTACCATTGCTTAATAAGGCACTCTTCCCCAATATTCTGTCAGCATTCTAAAAGACGAAACAGGCAGACACATAACAGGTTTAGCATGTACTAGTATATGAAACTCATTTCGGTGAACAAATTCATTATTAAGGTGGACACGATTAAACTACCAAGTCTTCTATTGCCAAGTAGTACATTGTAAAAGCATCAAACAAACATATATCTATGTCCTATGGTCACTTCATTGTCTTGCCAAATCAAAATAGAGACATGGTTCACATCATATCAGTTCAAGAGAAAGCAACACTGAAGGAATACAAAGCGTGGGAAACTACACGGCACAACAAGATTTCAGATGGGTACTATCGGTGCAACAAACCCTGGGTTTGTTGCCCAGACTATGCATAGGTACGGGGACAAGATTGAAGCACCAGCCCAAGTCAGAGTACAAGGGACTAAGAGATTCGAAGGACCAACGTATAGATCAGAGGGACCAAGATCAAGCCATGGAAGCAAGATACCATCAGAGGAAAGGCCTCCTTTGCCGGGCAGGCGAGCCTGGCAAAGGTCGAGGCCACACTCGGAAGCAGATAACCAAGGCTTCCCGACAGGGCCTGCCAGGACTCACGGAGGTGAGACCACCTCACCAACCACTCCACCACGACCCACATCATCGATTAGTGCGGTGTCAAGCCGCAGAGTGACTAAGTGGCAGCCATTTGTCACATGGAAGCCTCTCCCTACAGGAAAAACCCACGGATGACACCCGTCCTACGATGTGTCGAGCGAGCAGGCGTGGAGCTGGCAAGATGGCCCGGCAAACCTTGCTAGGAAACCAACAATGTGACGTTGAGCGGTGCATTTAATGTGCCCTATCGGCCCGCAGAGTTATGTATGATAGCACTGTTTGCTATCTTACCAGTGCATAATGACTACTTTGCCATTGTGTTAACCCCTTGATCTATAAAAGGAGGCCCATGGAAACCATAGAAAGGGTTAGAAGGTTGGATAACTCACACCCCCATACGCGTGTAGCCACTGCCGCTCTGAGGCAACCCCTGCTGGGCAAGTGTACTATGCTCCACCACCACTCTTCCACCATCAATCCACCAAAGTAGGAGTAGGATTTTATGCCTCACGGCAGCCCAAACCTGGGTAAAATTGCCTACATGATGTCTGCCGTGCTGCCCCACGCTCGTCTGCTGTTTGTGCAAGGCGACATCCCCCTGTCGAACTAGCAAGGGGCCTTCTGGTCCCATAGGTGGTCGTGGTTTCCCGCGACTGGTACCACGGGTCTACATGTACAACAACACTATTAGCTCTATTTTGATGCTAGTAATGTGCATGATATGAGAAGCCAACTATATCCATTTATGTCATTTGCTTGGTACGTCAACATCGTAGGTGATGGATTTTGTGCCAACCACGTAGCAATGTCCTCGATGGATCCTTGTGCCAAACGATTCTTCAGCCATTTGACATAGTTCTTAGTGTGCTCCTTCATCTCCACATCTGATGAAGCACCATTGGTAAGAAGCTTTGGTGTATCTCCGCCAAGTGTTCTTCGGCATAAGCGCTGAGAACTGGGTTGTTAAGCAGTACCGTCAAATGGGCTTTCTCTGCCAATTCTCCGGGTGCAGCCATTTGCGTGCCAGCAATGACTGGCTTACCTTTCAGCCTTCCCTCATGGCGAGAGAGGGGCAAACCTATAGGTCTTTGTTTCATGTATTCTGTGCAAAACTCAACCACCTCCTCCACGGTATAACCTTGCAGGATGCTTGCCTCTCGATGGTTTTGGTTCCGACAAAAGCGCTTCAGTATTCCCATGAACTGCTCAAAGGGATACATGTTGTGAAGAAACACAGGACAACAATACTTTATCTAGTCTAAAAGGTGCACAGTGAGATGGACCATGACATCAAAGAATGACGGCGGGAAAAACATCTCAAGGTTCAACAATATTCTTGCAATATCATCTTGCATATGATCCAACTCTTCAGGATCTACAACTTTCTGCCATAGTTAGTTGAAGAAATCACAGAGGTCAATGAGTGTGTTTCTTATATCTATGTCCATCATATTCCTGATGGCCACCGGGAGGATTTGTGTCAACATCACGTGGCAATCATGTGACTTCATGTGTCCCAACTTCATTTTACCTGAGCTCACATCCACGAGACTTCTGATGTTTGCGTAGTAGGAAGAGGGTGTCTTAATTGACAAAAAATAGGTGAAGAACTGTGTTGCTTCTTTTGTACTGAAATTGTAACTCTGGCGAGCTTTGATGAATTTGTCATCATCTTCTCCTTCACTCTTGCATTTTGATTGATCAGCAAGCATATCGAGCCGTGAATCGTCACCATCCTTTCTTTTACCTTTAATCTTGAGTAGAGTACCAAGGATGCTTCCACGTACGTTCTTCTCTACGTGCATGACATCGATGCAGTGACGTACACATAGAATCTCCCAGTAAGGTAATTTCCAGAAGACCGATTTCTTCTTCAACACTTGACCCCTAGGTGTTTGTTTCACCGCCAAAGGCTGGTTCTTGCCAAGCACGACATTAATTTTTTTAGCCATGTTGTGGACCACCTCCCCTTCATAGGGTCTTGGGCCCACACCTGCCTCTGTCGTACCATCAAATTTAGCTTTCATCTTTCGGTATGGATGATTTTTCCGTAAGAACCTACGATGATGCAAATACACGGTTTTGTGCGAGTTGGGAAGTCTTCTGCTAGCTGTCCTATCCATGCATGTGGCACACCCTACATCTCCCTTTGTTTTCTGCCCTGATGTGTTGCCTAATGCCGGCATATCTTGAATGTTGTGCACCAGCATCGCATGTAGATCGAAAATCTCCTTTTTGTAAGCATCATAACATTTTACAGCAGGCGCATCTATCCACACTGTTAGTAGTTCCTCTACCAGTGGCTGAAAGTAAATGTCGATGTCATTTCCAAGTTGCTTCAGGCCTTGGATAATCATTGACATCATAATGTACTTTTCTTCATACACAACCAAGGAGCCAGGTTATATATGCACAAAAGCACCGGCCATGTGCTGTGACTGGTGCTTATATCGCCAAAAGGATTCATCCCATCAGTACACTCCCTGAGCCTTATACTTCTAGGATCCTTGGCAATTTTTTCAAAATTCTTGCCAATTAATTCCCACCGAACCCCATCTTTTTGGTGCCTCATAAACTTATCTTCAATTCGCTCATCATGATGCCATCGCAACCTCTTTGCCTCTCTAGGGTTTGGAAACAAACGCCTCAACCTTGGTATTAAAGGCAAGTAGCAAACAACCTTGAGCGGGATTCCTGTCTTGATCTTGTCGTCCAATTTGTACTTGTCATTTGCTCTCCTGCGCTTGTATCGTGCATGCTTGCATGTGGGACATGCTCGTAAATCTTTGTACTCACCACAGTACAATATACAATCATTGACACAAGCGTCTATCTTCTGTACTTCAAGTTCCAATGGGCAAACAATTTTCTTCGCTTCATTCATGCTTCCGGGGAGCACATTATCTTCCGGAAGAATTTCTTTGAAAAGACCTAACATCTCTGTGAAGCCCTTGTTTGATAGACCATTTGCTGCTTTAAATATGAGAAGCGCCAGGGTGGCACTCAAGTTGGAATATTTCTTTTTGCAACCTGGATACAATTCTTTCTTGGAGTCCGCATCAATGGTTGGCAGATCCTTGTACCCAATCATATCCTTTTTTGGGCCCTCGAAATCTGCAATCATAGCAGCAAAATCTGGCATATCAAGATCATCGTCATCTGCCTCGACGTCTTGGTTTTCCAGTGGGCGTTTCAGCTTTCCAGTGTTCCATTGGTAGCTTGACGCCTCTGCCCCGATGTTAGATTCAACATCCATGTGACACTGATCAGGGTTTGGCATCTCGCTGCCCTAGGTATCTTCATTCATGACCTCCTCTTCATCGTGTCTGGTCCAACGTGTATATCCATCCATGAATCCCCTAGGACTAAGTGCAACTGGACATCTGCAACTTCATGTGACTCTGTATTGGCACAATCAGTACATGGACACAGGATGTAATCCGCATCACCAATTCTCCTCTTTGTACTTTCAGCCAAATTCATGAACTCTGTCACGCCACCGATAAAATCTGGGGTTTTCCGATTCTTCATCCATCGAGATTGTTCCATCTTCACCACAAGAATGGTAATTAAAAACAAAACAACAACATTAATACACAAATTAACTGTTGCCCAAAGATGTGTGCATAAATCACAAGGTTTTATTTTCATAATTACTAAGGGCGCTCCATGTTGTTATCTAGACGTGCAATGACAAAAATTAATGGCCAGTCAATTTACACGCAGAGTACTAGTACAACACTACCCTTAGGAATTGAATACCTTAATTAAGCCACTCACGAAAACAATACCTTAATTAAAAATGCTCAAATTCAAATACATAAAGATTTAAATCAAAAAATCCATAGATGACCTAGAAATATGTTCATCATTTTTGGCAGAGATTTCACCTTTATCAGAAATCATGAACATTTTCAAAGGCATTTTGGGTTCTTTGAAAAAGATTTTATTTGAACCTATTTGAATTCCATTTGGTGCTAGGGTTGAAGACACCCCAATTCAAGTTTCTGAAAAATTTAAACATGATGCATCACTCTAATGCAAGGACTAAGCATTACCAGAACTAGGTATGTGACAACTTTAGCCGCGCGGTGACCTCCACTCAGCAGACAAACAAGCGTGATGCGGCGGCACGCCGAGACAGCAGGGTCGAGGAGCAAAGGTTAGTGCGCCTGCCGCCTGAACTTCTACCTCCACTATCCCTCCATCAACCGTAATGGATGTGCTCGAATCACGCCGCCGCCGACCTCAATGGTTGAGCTCCTCCTATCTCCCGCCGTAGACCGAGGATTGACCTCCTATGACGCCGCCACCGCCCACCGACCGAGGATTGATGTAGCGACCCGACCTCAGACGGTCAAGTCTCTGTGCTTAAGTGTCATCCCTGGATCGGTATTGCTGACACACAAAGTACTCAAGGAATTATAACAGAGTTCAATCACACACTTATTACATCGAGTGTCTCATAAATAGTACTTATTACAATAATATGGCTGAAGGCCATCTAAATAAGATAACTGTGGAAGCATCAAAGATAAATGAGTCCATCCAACTCCACGACAATACTGAGTGCATGACAATGACCTAGCGCACCTTACTCTTTGTCTGAAAATTCTGCAACATAATACGTTGCAGCCGTGTAGGTCAACACATGGAATATGCTGGCAAGATAACACCATAGAGCAATGAACAAATAAGAGCTATCACCACATGCATATTTGGCTGGTGGAGGATCTATGGTTAACATTTGCATAAAGCTATTTTTTCCCTACAACAAAGGAATATATTTTATTTAACTACAAAGTTTGTTGAAAATATTGAGAAGGTAACCCTAACTCAATCCCAAAATTAAAATTAATAACCCGAAAAATTAAGTAAGTAAAGTGATGAGATCAACATAGTAATTCAAGTACCAGATACTCAAGATGTCCATAACCGGGGACACGGCTAACCATGATTAGTTTATACACTCTGTAGACGTTTGCGCACTTTTCCCCACAAGACTCGACCACATCCATGATTGGAAGATCGAGACATAGCCTTTTTGAAGAGGTCCCCTTAACCGATAGATAGGCCGGTACACCTACAATCCCCTACATCTTCTAGCATATCATGGAAAGGATTCCCACAACTTACTCAACTATGTTAGAGCCCATAATGGCTTGTGGCTGCACATGGAAGTTTCCAGCATGAATCCCTTTGAGCCTGGGTGGCGAACCATAGGATGATCACATGGGTTCCTCGGGATCTCCTAGGACAACACTGCTATATCCCCAGGTGCCCATAACCAATCCACCCAGTTGTGTGTTATAATTAGCCACCTTAAGTTAAACCTTAATTAACAATAACTCTCACATCTTTCATGAATCTCAAAAACCAATCCACGTCTACGAGCCTAGCATAGCAGTATAAGCATAGCGTAGTAACACCCAGGGTTTGAATATAAGACAATAGGTTCCTACCTCATCATCTACTTCCCAGTACCCACATGTTATCAAGTCCTACTCATGCAATTTTGGAGGGTTGAAACTAATTCATAAAAACTAGGTAATAAAGGGATATGATCAAAGTGTTACTTGCCTAGATCACAATCGAAAAACCCTAGAGATTCATAGTAGCAAGCCTCGCACTGCGGAAACTCTATCGTGAACAAACAATAGCATACATAAGCACTCAAATCACGAGATGCAAAGGTAAAACCAAAAGAAAAGATCTAAACTGAAAGTTCAAGAGAAGAGCTTCGATTTGCAAAAAGAATCAGTCAAATCGAGGCTACGAAACTCAAACTACGATCAAAAGAAGTTTAAATTCAAATCTGCTTGAAACCAAATTTTAAATTTTCAAAATCATGTTCAAGTTGGTTATCTGGATAGAGGGGAACAAGATGAAGATTTTGGTGTTGGCGTCGCTGGATTTGGACAAACAAGCAAAAAGTAGTGAGGGTTTAAAGATCAAGAACTAATCCTGCAATAAAAGTGATTACGTAAAGGTCCCTGGCGAAATTAAAACAGAAAAAGAAAAATCTATCGGACGAACGTCCCCTAACAGAGACTAATGAACGAATTCGTTCGCTAAAAAACGAATCGGGTGAACGTTCGCTATTTAATGAACCCTACAAAAAAATAAAACCGATCTAACAAAAAAAACCAAAAAGTAACCGGCGAACCGGGACAGTTTTTACCGGTTAAACGGGGTTCGGCCGACGGCGGTCAATGGCGAGCAAGGCGGCAGCTCCGGCAAGCGGGGCGGCATGGTCGGCGTGCGGCAGCGGTGTGTGAGGGAGGCCTGGATTAGGGGGTGTTCGGATAGCCGGACTATACCTTCAGCCGGACTCCTGGACTATGAAGATACAAGATTGAAGACTTCGTCCCGTGTCCGGAAGGGACTTTCCTTGGCGTGGAAGGCAAGCTTGGCGATACGGATATTCAGATCTCCTACCATTGTAACCGACTTTGTGTAACCCTAACCCTCTCCGGTGTCTAAATAAACCGGAGGGTTTTAGTCCGTAGGACAACATAGACAACAACAATCATACCATAGGCTAGCTTCTAGGGTTTAGCCTCTCCGATCTCGTGGTAGATCTACTCTTGTACTACCCATATCATCAATATTAATCAAGCAGGACGTAGGGTTTTACCTCCATCGAGAGGGCCCGAACCTGGGTAAAACTTCGTGTCCCTTGCCTCCTGTTACCATCCGGCCTAGACGCATAGTTCGGGACCCCCTACCCGAGATCCGCCGGTTTTGACACCGACATTGGTGCTTTCATTGAGAGTTCCTCTGTGTCGTCGCCGTCAGGCTCGATGGCTCCTACGATCATCAATAGCGATGCAGTCCAGGGTGAGACCTTCCTCCTCGGACAGATCTTCGTCTTCGGCGGCTTCGCACTACGGGCCAATTCGCTTGGCCATCTGGAGCAGATCGAAACCTAGGCCCTTGGCCGTTAGGTCAGATTTGGAAGTTTAAACCACACGGCTGACATTTGCGGGGACTTGATCTTCGACAGATTCAAGCCACTGCCGAGCGCGCCGCACTGTCACGACAAGCATGATCTAGCTCTACTGCCGAACAGTTCCCTAGAGGCCGCACCCGCATCGGCTTTGACCCCTAATTCGGAGCTAACTGCGGCGATCGAGGATGGGCGGTTGGACGCCGCCTCGGGGGCTGCGATCCCAATGGTGATCAAGCCTAACACCAGCCCCGCACTCCACGAGATTCATGACTCCAAGGAGCCGGACTCCTCTCCGGACTCCGAACCCTCCGCGCCCTGCCGATCGAATCCGATTGGGCGCCGATCATGGAGTTTACTGCCGCGGACATCTTTCAGCACTCGCCTTTCGGCGATATTCTGAAGACACTGGAGTCTCTCTCTTTATCAGGAGAGCCCTGGCCGGACTACGGTCAGCAAGGTTGGGGTACGGACGATGAAGAATTTCAAAGCCCACCACCACCCACTTTGTAGCCATTGTCGACGATTTAACCGACATGCTCGACTTCGACTCCGAAGACATCGACGGTATGGATGCCGATGAAGGAGACGATGAAGAACCAGCGCCTATTGGGCCCTGGAATGCCACCTCGTCATATGACGTATACATGGTGGACGCACCAAAAGATGACGACAAGGAGCGGAAGGACGCACCGAAGGCTTGTTCCCTCGAAAAGCAGTCAAAGCGGCGACGCAAGCGCCGCCCCAAATCCCGCCCCGACAGAAATAGCGATCACACAGACCCAGCGCTGGAGCAGGGCGAACCGCTGCCGGACAACGACAATCCGGATAATCAAACCAAACAAACAAATCCTATCAAGGATAATGGTCCGGACGACATAACGCCGGACAGGCACCCGGAGCAGCAGAATGCCCGTAAAAGGCTTGTTGCCACCGCGAAGAGTCTAAAAAAGCAGAAGCAAAGGCTCAAGGCCGCGCAAGACACACTACAAATCAGATGGAGTAAAATACTCAACACTGCAGCAAGGTACGGCGACAATCGCCCTTCCAAGAGCTACCCAAAGTGGAAGCTGCTACCCGAATTCGATGAGGAGGCCTCAGAACCCCCACAACCAAATATCAAAGCAGACACCTGGTCAGATAGACGACCCCTCTACCAACACAGAGCGGAATACATCGCCGCTCACAATACAATACGCGACCCATGCGAGGGCTCGCACCCAAAGAACGGCGCAACAAGATCCATATATGGACCAGGCAAGCGCGCACCAGCATACAACGCAACACAACAAACATCCAAACAACGTGGTACACCTAGCTACAGGGGTGCCGCACACCCCCTATGTTTCACCGATGAGGTGCTGGACCACGAATTCCTAGAGGGATTCAAGCCCGTAAACATAGAGGCATACAACGGAACAACAGACCCTAGGGTCTGGATTGAGAACTACATCCTTCATATCCATATGGCTCGAGGAGATGATCTCCACACCATCAAGTACTTACCCCTCAAGCTCAAAGGGCCAGCTCGCCACTGGCTCAAAGGCCTCCCCGAAAGCTCCATTGGGAGTTGGGAAGAGCTCGAAGACGCCTTTCGGGCAAATTTTCAAGGGACTTATGTCCGACCTCCGGATGCGGACGATTTGAGTCACATAACTCAACAGCCCGGAGAATCAGCCCGAAATCTTTGGAACAGGTTTCTTACTAAAAAGAACCAGATTGTCGACTGTCCGGACACCGAAGCCTTGGCAGCTTTCAAGCATAGCGTCCGTGACGAATGGCTCGCCAGACACCTCGGCCAAAATAAGCCAAGAACAATGGCCGCATTAACAAACCTCATGACCCGCTTTTGCGCGGGTGAGGACAGCTAGCTAGCCAGATGCAGCACCAGCGACCCCAGTACATCCGAAGTTAGAGATGGAAACAGGAAATCACAGCGCAACAGCAATAACAAACGCCGGAATAAAGAAGACCGCATGAAGGGCACGACAGTAAATGCCGGATTCAAAAGCTCTCGGCCAGGTCAAAAGCCGCCCCCTAAAGGCGACAGGGACGAACTATCCAGCCTCAACAAAATTCTGGACCAAATATGTCAGATCCATAGTACCCCTGGTAACCTGCTAATCATACCCACAGAGAATGTTGGGTCTTCAAGCAGTTCGGCAAGCTCAACGCCGTACACAAGGGGGAGGATACGCCAAGTGAAGATGAGCACGAGCCTCCCAAGCAAGACACGGGGGAACAAAAGAAATTTCCACCAGAAGTCAAAACAGTAAACGTGTTACACGCGATCAAGGGAAAAAACAACGCGACACTCCCAGAAAAATATACCCAAGTGCCTGTTACCGTGAAGTCCTACCACTGGTCGTCTCAACCGATCACTTTCGACCATCACGATTACTCATCAAGTATCCGGCACGCAGGATGGGCTGCTCTGGTATTAGACCCAGTAATTGGCGGATATCACTTCACACGAGTCTTGATGGATGGCGGCAGTAGCCTAAACCTAATATATCAAGATACAATCCGTGGGATGGGGTTAGACCCAACACAAATTCGCCATAGCAGTACTACCTTTAAAGGAGTAACGCCAGGCCCAGGGGCTCGTTGCACGGGCTCCCTCCTACTACAAGTTATACTCGGCTCCCCCGTTAACTTCCGTCGCGAGCATTTAACTTTCCACATTGCTCCGTTTCAAAGTGGCTATCAAGCACTGCTCGGACGCGAAGCTTTCGCTCGCTTTAATGCAATACCACACTACGCCTCCCTCACACTCAAGATGCCCGGTCCACGTGGCATCATTACAGTGCACGGAAATATCAAGCGATCTCTGCGCGCCGAAGAAAGTGAGGCTGCCTTGGCGGCCATACACTAAAGGCGCCCGGACCAGCGAAAGCATCCAATACGTCGTCAAGACCTCAGACACAACTAATCGAGTCCGGCGCCGCTACTTATACCGAATAAACGGTCACACCCCTATTTGTCAATACAAGGGGCTCAACGCGCGTAGACAAGTGGCAATTTCTTCTCATCTTGAATTATGCATGGTTTCTTTAAAAAACTATCTTTCTGCACGACAACTTTTTCACCTAAATTCCTGTCTTTTACAGACGATCATCGTGCTACACCCGTCCAGGATACGGCACAACGGAGACACAGGCGCAGACGTGCAGCAGAGACCCGTTCCAAGGATTCTTTTTAGATAAAGACCCTGCGTAAACCTTTTTTACTGTCTCTTGTTGATACATATCCACCAAAGGATGCTGACGTCTTGGCATGTGGCCACGCCAGAACAATGCACATACCTGGACAGAAGGGGCTTCTTACAAAGGCCATTATTTAGGCCCGGTTTATACCACTAAGACCGAATACCTTAGGGAGTGTTCAGCGTCGCGAGTTCGGCCTTATATGCATCAGCTCCGAATCATTGTCTTTGGTCAAATGTTGGGTTTGCCCGGCTCCTATGTTTTGGTGCCTTACGTTCTGCTTTACCGGCTAAGGTAGCACCAGGAGAACTACTGCGATTGTGCCCTGGTTCATCCGGACGAGCACCTCAGTAGAGAAAGCCGAAAACTGACTGTCATGATATAGCGTGAGACTGGTCAACCACTCGATGACCTGTCGGAATGTTAGAATTCCTCCGCCTTAATGAAGGGCCGTTTTCCGACCAAGCATGTATGCACCCCGGGATCGGGAGAGTGCGGAGCCACCAGGGGCTATCTAGTAGCCCCATTGTCAAACTCCTATGGCTAAGTGAAAGTGCTAAAGCATTATAGTCCGGTTGCCTCGCTCGCTCCGCTATCACCTCCTTAATAGGACCAAGACGTTGGGTTAAGTGTGAACACGTGTTTGTGCGAGCACCTCCGCATTATATGCGTGAGGGTTGAAGCCGACGGCTGCAATCTTCCAGGTTATACACATGTATACATAATCGGCCGCCCAGGAGGCATCATATTACTTTCAGGCAAAAGTATAAAAATAGCCTTATAAAAATTTATAAAAGCATTTCGCTTACAATGAGATTACATATCACTCAAGCATGTTATTTTCTTAGCACTGGGTCTCTATCAAACGAGCACCCTCAAGAACTTCTTCAAAGTAGTGCTCAGCAGCCCTTCGACCTATGGCCGAATCCCGCGCTGCAACGGTGGTAGCATCCATCTCCGCCCAGTATGCTTTAACACGGGCAAAGGCCATCCATGCGCCCTCTATGCACGCCGACCTCTTCACCGCATCAATGCGTGGCACCACGTCAAGGAACTGCTGCACCAAGCCGAAATAGCTGTTCGGTTTTGACCTTTCCGGCCATAGCTGATCCACAACAGACCTGATGGAGAGTCCGGACAACCTATTTAGTTCGGCCCATTCGGCTAATTGGTCACTCAATGAAAGCGGACGCTCGGGAGAATGGAATTATCTCCAAAACAGCCGGTCTACTTCACGGTCTGTCTGACCCTGGAAATACTTGGCCGCATCGGCAGCGCTCGCCGCCAAATCCATATATACATCCTCCGAACTCCATAGCCGATCTAGAGGGCATATCGTGGATCTCCGAACTTCCTCTGCAACATAAAGGATTTCCCAGCTATAATATCCCCGGCTTCCTGCAGCTCCTCCTTCTTTGCCCTCATAGCAGAGCGGAGGTCCTTTCTCGTCGCAGCAGCCTTCTCAAGGTCCGATGCCTTCGCTTGGTTTTCCTTTTTGAGAACCCGGCAATGGTCGGCGGTGGCTTTTAATTCTATGGCCATCTTGGCCATCTTGTCTCGGCTCTCGCCATGCGCGGCCTTCTCGGCTTGCAACTCTTCGGCCGCCTTCAAAGTAGCCGCATTACCCAACCTCGCTTGTTCCTTGGCTCGGGCAAGTTCCGCCCGCAAGGCTTCAACAGTGGCAGCTCCATCTGCAGTCACAACATGTTAAAGATACTGGCATCATGCTGCTCTTCCTATGTGGCGTTTACCAGATAAGGATACTTACCCTGTGCCTCGTCAAGCCTTTTGTTAACAAGCTCGATGTCGGCGTCTGCCGCATCCAACTGCCGTTCTAAATGGGCAAACTCGCTAGTCCGGCTAGCCACCGGAGCTTCCATTACCTGCACATAGAGGCAGTATGGTTATTACCTGGGAATATGATCCTCTGTTCGTCGTTGTTTCCGATGACAACTAGAGTCTCAGGGGCTACTATCTACATAGGGCACACCTAGCATGTGCAGGACTATCATACATTCTTTTACGTACCTCAAAGCTTGTTAGTAGACTCATAAAACCTTCATGCAATCCGCTTTCGGCGAACGATATCCTCTCCATCACCATATTCATCAGCACACGGTGTTTGTCTGAGATGGCCGCTCGCCCCACCAACTCCCTCAGAACATCCAATCGCACACTAGACGGTGCCGGACTCTTTCGTCTGCTCTCTTTGGGAACCGGACACTGGGAGCTTCGGGGGTCAATGGGATTATCTTCTGGCCTCGCCAGACTCGGAGATGCCCTCCGCGACGACACTTCAGGGTCGCCCGCTTCTAGAGTGGAGGAGTCCGGAGGAGGCGTTTCACTCTCCATCATCTCTGGAAGAAGATCCCCCGAAGACGAGCTCATTTGAGAGGGGCTAAGGCCCGAACTGCAAAGATATATGCGGTGGTTATTTTGTCAGAAGAAAAAGATGGCATATATGTACTATTAAAGTATTTCGGGTCGCTTACGACTCGCGGGAGAATTGATCCCCCCGCGGACTTTGTGCGGCAACAGCGCCCCCCAGGGTAGGACCCTCTGTGGGAGACTTCTTCTCCCGTTTGGAAGCTTCGGCTTCCGAACCCCCGGGCGCGGTCCTTTTCCTCCTCCGTTCGTCTTCCTTCATGGAAACGCTCACTCCCTCGGTTAGAATGGGCAGTGTTGGGGGCCCGCGTCCGCCCATATTATCCTCCCCGGTATCTTCCTTCAAGGGCTCCGGGCAGGGTGCGACCTGGAGCATCTTTTCTAGTACTAGATTTTCCAAACCCTCAGGGAGGGGGGCCGAACACCGAATCAACTTCGCCTTTGTTAGCTAGTCCTGGTCAAATAGCGAACTCTTAGAGATAACTTCGTAACAAATGAGAGATAGTATATTCGACCGGAAGATTCCTTACCTGTTCGGCGGTGCAGATACTGCTCAGGCCCACGTCCTCGGTGATTTCCGGACACTCTACCTGAGGTCCAAAGAATGACTTGTACATCTCCTCGTGCGTCAGGCCGAGGAAATTTTGAATGGCACGCGGTCCCTCGGGATTGAACTCCCACAAGCGAAGGGGTTGGCGTTTGCAAGGCTGGACTTGACGGACCAGCATAACTTGTACTACCGCAACCAAACTGAAATCTCCATTAAAGAGATCTCGAATGCAGCTTTGCAGTATAGGCACGTCTTTGGCTGGACCCCAGCTCAGTCCTCTGCTAATCCATGACATCAGTTGTGGTGGAGGGCCCGAGCGGAAAATGGGGGCGGCCGCCCACTTGGCACTTCTAGGAGCCGTGATGTAGAACCACTCATGTTGCCACAATTCAGACACATCTGGGATGGAACCTTTGGGCCATGAAGCTCCCGTCATCTTGCGTATTGAGGCACCTCCACACACCGCATGTTGCCCCTCGATCATCTTCGGCTTTACTTCAAAGGTCTTGAGCCATAGGCCAAAGTGAGGGGTAACCCGGAGGAAGGCCTCGCACACGACAATAAATGTTGTGATATGAAGAAAGGAGTCCGGAGCTAGATCATGGAAATCTAGCCCGTAATAAAACATCAAGCCCCTGACGAAAGGACCCAGAGCAAGGCCTAGACCTCGGAGGAAGTGGGAGACGAACACGACGCTCTCGTTGGGTTCAGGGGAGGGGATGGCCTGCCCCCGGGGAGGGAGCCGATGCAAAATCTCGGCGGTCAGATATCTGGCCTCCCTCAACTTTTTGATGTCTTCTTCCGTGACGGAGGAAGGCACCCATCGGCCTTGAAGTCTAGATCCGGACATGACTGAAGGTTCGGAGCACCGGACCTGAACTTTGGGCGTTTGAGCTTGAGGTGGGGGAAGGATTCGATTGAGCACGGGAGGGAAAAATAAAAGCCTTGTCCCTTTATAAAGAGGGTGGATATCAAGCGTCCTCTCCGTGTCCGTTTGGACTTGCCTATAATCTAGGAGTCCTAGAAGCGGTTGGGTTACCCACACCCGTATTGATGAGAATCCCGAATAAGGGGACACGATCTCTGCTTTACAAGACGTGCCAAGGAAACCGCCTCGCATGACGCGCTGAGGTGGGATAATGAAACGACTCGGATAAAGGCTTGGCCATGGTGTGACACACTACGGAATACGTCAGCAGATTAGATTCGTGTAAATGATTATTCTCTCTATGGCAATATGTGGAAACTTATTTTACAGAGCCGAACACTATCTTTGTGTTCAAAATCCTCTATGAAGTACTTGGAGGAGGAACCCGCCTTGCAATGCCGAAGACAATCTGTGCGCCGGACTCCTCGTCATTGAAGCCTGGTTCAGGGGCTACTGAGGGAGTCCTGGATTAGGGGGTGTTCGTATAGCCGGACTATACTTTCAGCCGGACTCCTGGACTATGAAGATACAAGATTGAAGACTTCGTCCCATGTCCGGAAGGGACTTTCCTTGGCGTGGAAGGCAAGCTTGGCGATACGGATATTCAGATCTCCTACCATTGTAACCGACTTTGTGTAACCCTAACCCTCTCCAGTGTCTATATAAACCGGAGGGTTTTAGTTCGTAGGACAACATAGACAACAACAATCATACCATAGGCTAGCTTCTAGGTTTTAGCCTCTCCGATCTCATGGTAGATCTACTCTTGTACTACCCATATCATCAATATTAATCATGCAGGACGTAGGGTTTTACCTCCATCGAGAGGTCCTGAACCTGGGTAAAACTTTGTGTCCCTTGCCTCCTGTTACCATCCGGCCTAGACGCACAGTTCGGGACCCCCTACCCGAGATCCGCCGGTTTTGACACCGATAGTGTGCATCAGCGGCGGCGGCGGCACGGCACGGGCGGTGGCGCGTGGTGAGGAGGACGGGGTGGCGGGCAACGGCCTTATAAGGAGGGGGCGAGGCCGACTTGTGGCAGGGGCGCCGTGGCAGCGCCGGACTCTGGCGAGTCCGCCTCGCCTACGGCTCGGGAAGGCGGCGGCGCGCGTGGGCCGGCTGGGCTTTGGCCCTGTCGGTCCGAAGATTTTTTTAAAAAAATTGCCAGGACAGAAAAATTCAAAATAAAATAAATAAAAATCCTAAAATCCCAAAAACAATTTTCGCGGTCCTCTCCTAATTTTTAGGACAACATGAATATTTTTCTGGGCTAAAATGCAAATTTAGAAAATACAATTTTACCCTAATTTAACCGAGTAAAATGCCAATAAAATTCAAATAAAATAAATATTTTTATTTAAAATTAAATATCCATTATTTCCTCTATTTTGAAGAAGTCATATTATCTTCTCTCATTATTTATTTTATTTTGGAATAATTGGAAAAATAATTTCAAATGAAAATCACCTTGATCCAATTTACCAAATTTTGAAAATTCAAAAATGGATTTTTATGAAAACCTCCAACTCTCTCACATGGTCATTGAGTCGCTTAAGGTCTCTTGGATCAAAATGGCCGAATAAAACCAATTCAAAATGCAAAAAATCGTGAATGCATATGATGACCTAGTTGATTAACATCCAAATTGAAAATTGGGATGTTACAATTGACCTCTTCTCCGGTAGCCGCTCCCTAGGCCGCCGCCGCCATCTCTATATGCAGAGCGGCTGTTTTTTACGGATATCCGCGAAGCGGCTGTTTACACGGTATCACTGTAACTCAATTATATGGACATGGTAGTATGTCACATACGGTTATGTAATGGCAACCGTGTCTAACCTACATTGTCTTCTCACACAGTTTGGTGCGGAAATCGTGTGTGACGTTGGAATACCTAACACAAACGACATGTATAAACAGTGTGTCGTATACAACATATAGTGCCATAAGTAGTTCCTGACTGTTAGCTTATCCCCACAGTTTCCCCATTTCCCCCAAATCCCTACATAGCCTCCAAATTCCCTCGCGTGGCGCTGACATTGGGGGAATGCGGATGAGTGGTGCTAATTGTTTCGGTGTGGCTGCTCCTGCTCATACCGCCGCCATGACGGCGGTCGTCACCGAGCACTTGCCTATGGTCATCAGAAGGCAGGTGTACTACAGATCTGAATTGTCCTGTCAGGTTCCAATCTATCCCCATCTTTTTAGCATGTCCAAAGTATAGCTACTTGCTGAATCCATCCTGAATGACCCCCTCCCCCCTAGGAAAGCGATCTGCCGCTAGATCCGGAGCATGACTCCAGACTCCCACAACACAAGTTCGACTCCGAGTTTTGCGCCACAGAAGTACCAAAAGCTGAGTTTTGTGCACGGGCACACTCCATCTCGACGTGTATGCACAGAGGGATTCAACATTGGCAGGCGGTTTCTTAGTTGCCCCTTAGAGGTTAGTGCTAAGTTCATCATTTTACTTCAATTAATGCCACTTCTCATCCTGAATACTATTTAACATTGACATGGATATGAGGCTTGTGCCTTTGTTAACTGGCTGGATGAAGAATGGCATGGAAGGGCTCGAAGTGTTATCACCAAACTCGCAGAAGATAATGTAAAGCTGAAGAAGAAACTGGCTGATTTGGAATGTACAATCAGTATGATGAAGCAAGAAAGAATCAATCACAAGCAATAGATGAAAGCAAGAGACAAGAAGGAACTAGCATGTGTAGTTCTAGTTGTCACATTAGCCATGTTCTATGGACTTTTTGCAATGATGATAAGGGGTTTTGTTTGACAGCATTGCTAAAGCACATCTAGATGTGCTCTAAGTAATGCACATCTAGGTCCTATGTCATTGATGTTACGCGAAGATTCGTGCATAAATTTTCCTTTTTCTTTTTTTCTTTTCCTTTGTAGTTTGATTATTACTAGCTTTATCAATAAGAAGAGCTCAATGTATTGCTTGCCAACTATCCTAATCCATTCATACCTGTACCGGTGCATAATCCCAAAACTCGTTCCTTCTTTTGTCCTAAAAAAATAAACCAGCCAATAGGAGTCATGCGCAACCCCGGGAATTTGGAGCCACTGGGTACAAATAATTGTGGTTGATTATATCAGCGGTTAGATAATACATCAACCCCCGCTTCAATTGGCATTTCCTCTTCTCTGCATACCCTGCTTAAGTGTCCACCATCTTCATCATCCCCGGCAGGCCGCGCTACACACTAGCACACACTCTGCAGCCAAGTCGAGCGACATCGAGGACGACAGTTCAGCCAGTTGTCTGGCGCCCGATGATAGGTCAACATCGGAATCATCCCGCTCGTCTTCCATGAATCCGTTGTCGAGCCCAGACCTCGATTATATCTAGTTCATGGAAGGGACGCCGCCTCCGGAGTCGTCAGACGACAACCAGGTGGACGAGGATCCGTCGGAGGACGGAGAAGAGGACGATGATGAGAAGGACGAGGAATGGTCGGACAAGGTGGAGGACGATGACATCAACGATGGTGACGACGGCGGCGGCGATGAAAAGCCAACCGTCAGCGGCTAGAAGCGTCCTCGCCAAGACAATGTCGCGGGGACATCCAACAACAACAGCAATAGGAAGGAATAAATTAAGCAGACTGTACATATCTCTATTTTCGTTCGCTCATATTCTGTTTATCCTGTCAATCTCATCGCAGACGGTTAGTAATAAGTATTCGACAGAGATCTTCTATATTATCGCCCACGGGTTGGTTTGTTGAACCATGTGCTCTAACGAGCACACAATTCACAAAAAAAGTCTGTATGGGCTGTCTATAATGATCACACATAATTCTAATTATCGGCCTATTTGCGGGGTATCACACACATCTTGTTACGCCGAATCATTTGTGTTCACCTCGATCATCGCAAACACTTCATCTGAGAAAATTGTATGCCGTATATCACACACACATTGATATTGATGCCCGTTTCTGTTGTTCTATCTAATCGCAAACAGTTCGTATGGATCAACCGTATGCCCTGCATCGCACACGCAACTAAAATCTAAACCGTGTTTGATGCATCCTCCATCGCAAATGGATTGCACCTTTTTTGACGGTTATTTTACACCACCGTTTGCTATTATTGCATCGCACACAGTTTCGTCGAAGGGTCTCTAATCGTAGTGTCGCGTTAGCAGCATCCTGAGTAGTGTCTGGGTGCCCGTTGTTGTTGTTTTGCCTCAAACAGTTCGTTGAACTTAACCGTTTGCCCCTCATCGCACGCACAACTCAATTCTGAACCGTGTTTGATGCATCCATCATCACAAACGTTCTGCATCTTTTTTGATGGTTTTTTACATCACTGTTTGTGATTATTGCATCGCACACAGTTTCGTCGAAGGGTCTCTGATCATAGTGTCGGGTTAGCAGCATCCTGCAGTAGTGAATACTCCAGAGCTATTGCGAGTATAGATACCAAAGTGATGAAAAGTATTGATCATGGGACGACAGTGAAAAAAAGATCATTGAGTACTAAAGTAGCACTAATGACATGTTTTCTCGCAAGTGGAGATCATGAACAGTTTGTTGTAAAATGTTACATCGATACAGTCTTCATCATTTCACCATGCGATTTTTTGATTTCAATTGAGGGTTTTGTGTAACACACAATATGGTGGCACGGTTAGTTGGAAATTGTTCCAAACAGGTTATTGTGGTGAATTCTATAACAAAGGCTAAGTGTGTTGACGCTTTGGAAGTGACAAAGAAGATGTTGAATCCTATAGTTCATTCATGAACTTAGTATGGTTCCAAGATGGTTTTGGACAATGGGACACTATTGTAGATAGTTGCTCCATAGCTCAGTCTGAGGAATCAAGGTTTGACCTGTCATCCACATATATACAAATCCAAGTCCACACAAAATATGAATTTTGTGAAAGCATGAAAACACGAGGACATGCAAAGATACACATGGAACTAAAGTTGTCAGATCCGTTGCACATCATACTATACCACAAGCGAAGCATACTTTACACCAGTATGCCATAGGTGTAAGGTGCATTAACATTGACTAGATTACTGACTCTAGTGCAAGTGGAAGTCTGTAGGAGATATGACCTAGAGGCAATAATAATTTTTATTATTTATCTCCATGTTTATAATTAAGTTTATATTCCGTGTTATAACTGCTATTGCTCTCGAGTCTACAATACCACAAGGCTCGGAGGAAGACTCATATGCACGTGTGGAATAATAAACGGTAAATTGTATTCCTAGCCTAGCCTCTAAGACTAGCTCAAGTGTTGCATGATGGTTCTGTTTTCCTGATCATGGGCATGACTATGCCAGCAACTTTGAGGACACAATGTTAGAAGAACACTTGTGTTGAATCGACCTGATTGATGTTATGCTATGAGATATGTTCGTCGCAAGTTAATGGTTAATAACACAGAGAAAGTTAATCTTTGCGCAATTCCTTAGACCATCAGAGTATCGAGTTCCTTCATGAACTTTGGGGTTTGTTAAACATCATCGGAAAAGGGTGGCTATTACGGCGGCTTATGAGTTCATGGAAAAGTATGACAAGGAACTAGATAGCTCTAGATTGGGATTTGCTCCTCCGAAGATGGAGAGATATTCTTTGGGCCCTCCCGCTATTACGGTATCCATCATCGCCTGGCCAGACACAATGTGATTTGGTCACAAGGATGCCGGAACACAGGAACGAGAAAAGAGAACAAAACTGGTAACGAGGAAACTGGCATAGTAAACAAGTTGTTGATTCACATGGATGCCACTAAATCTCACCTCGGGTTTTGTAACATATCGCGAAGCAATAGGAATAGGACATGACAACTATAGGTTCATTTGAATATTCATTCGTGTGGGTATAGGGATCAATATGGATGTCCACGGTTCTGCTATTGATCATTGATTGGAAAGAGTTCCAGTCATGTCTATACTTCACCAAACCTATAGGGTCACACACTTAAGGGGCATCTATCTGCTAAGTAATAGACAAGGAGTCTGGGAGATTGTTTCCGCAAAAGTTTCGGAGACAACAGAAAAGTTTCAGAGAGTAAAACCGGAAATGTTTCAGAGACAAACTACATACCGAAAATATTTTGGAATGAGTCAAGATATTTTTCAGTGGGTGCCGGAAATTTTCTGGACCATCTGGAATTTTATGGATTTTTCAGACACTGAAAATATTTCATGAGAAGTTGTCATGAATAGTAAAGTTAATAGTGTAACACTATTAGGGTACAACTCCCTGTTGGTGGCTTTTTGGAAAGCCACCTTTTGGGGCTTTGTCCGTACAGCTCTGGAGCATAATTTGGGGATGTGGGGGCCACTTTGTGGCAGCCCAAAACGTCCTTGATATGGGGGGCCACCCAAGGGGCTTCCTCCCCCTTTTGGTGGCTTTTGGGTGGAAAATATCCATGGGCTTTTTGGTATTTTCAAGTGACCCTCTACCCCTTGCCTCCCACTATAAATAGAGGTGGAGAGAGCCTCCATTTGACTCAATCTCTCTCAAGCATATGCCATGCAATGATCTGGCTTTCTATCTCCCTCTCCGCGAAATAGTTTCATACGCCGAAAGGTTGTCTAGTCTTCGGTAGGGCCTAGTACTGGACGACGAATCCTTGCTGGATAGTTGACACCGTATGTGTGCAACCCGGTAGAGAGGTCGTAGTTTCGATCTTAGTTTGAGAGATAGCATGAGGTTCTGTCCGAGGTTCTGTCCGAGGATCTGACCATGTGCCTCCCGAAGGGCTGCCCGAGGGACTGGTCGAGTTTCTGTCTGAGGGCCTCCCGGAGGTCTGACCGAGGGACCACCTGAGGAGTTGTCCGGGGGAGTACATCCTCATGGTTGGGAGGTTGTAAAATCCTAGCTGCGGGGATCTACACCGCTAATCGTCATCGACTCTACCGCTGCTCTATGAGTCGGTAATGAAAAGATCAAGCCTTGTATGCAGTCTCCATAGTGGTCCTGGGCTCGTGCGTAGGTCAGAATTTTTTTATTTTCTACTGAGTTACCCTATAGTCGCCATGACCTACCATAAGACGGATCAGTGAATCTATCGTTTGGTCAAATGACAACTGTTGTTGTCGATAAACCTCTTGGGCCAATAGAGTGAACCATCATAAAAAACTGCACGAGAGGGACCACAAAAACAACACCGCCTGCATGCGGCCCAAAATGATTTACTTGGAAGGGGTGATGTGTGTTTTCAATATCGAATAGTGTAGAATTTGTTGGGGAACATTGCAGAAAACAAAAATTTTCTACGGTTTCACAAAGATCCATCTAGGAGTTCATCTAGCAATGAGTGATCGGATTGCATCTACATACCTTTGTAGATCGCGAGCGGAAGCGTTCAAAGAACGGGGATGAGGGAGTCGTACTCGACGTGATCCAAATCATCGGAGATCCTAGCGCCGAACGGACGGCACCTCCGCGTTCAACACATGTATGGTCAGCGTGACGTCTCCTTCTTCTTGATCCAGCAAGGGGAAGGAGAGGTTGAGGAAGATGGCTCCAGCAGCAGCACGACGGCGTGGTGGTGCTGGAGCTGCAGTACTCCGTCAGGGCTTCGCCAAGCCCTACGGAGGAGGAGGAGGTGTTGGATAGGGAGAGGGAGGTGCCAGGGCTTAGGTGCGGCTGCCCTCCCTTCCCCCCACTATATATAGGGCCAAGGGAGAGTGGGGGGGTGCAGCCTTGGCCCTTCCTCCAAGGAAGGGTGCGGCCAGGGAGGAGTCCATCCTCCCCAAGGCACCTCGGAGGTGCCTTCCCCCTTTAGGACTCTTCCTTTCCCTTATCTCTTGGCGCATGGGCCTCTTGGGGCTGGTGCCCTTGGCCCATATAGGCCAAGGCGCACACCCCTACAGCCCATGTGGCCCCCGGGGCAGGTGGCCCCACCCGGTGGACCCCCGGGACCCTTCCGGTGGTCCCGGTACAATACCGGTGACCCCGAAACTTGTCCCGACGGCCGAAATAGCACTTCCTATATATAATTCTTTTCCTCCGGACCATTCTGGAACTCCTCGTGACGTCCGGGATCTCATCCGGGACTCCGAATAACATTCGGGTTACTGCATATACATATCCCTACAACCCTAGCGTCACCGAACCTTAAGTGTGTAGACCCTACGGGTTCGGGAGACATGTAGACATGACCGAGATCGCTCTCCGGTCAATAACCAACAGCGGGATATGGATACCCATGTTGGCTCCCACATGCTCCTCTATGATCTCATCAGATGAACCACGATGTCGAGGATTCAAGCAACCCCGTATACAATTCCCTTCGTCAATCGGTATGTTACTTGCCCGAGATTCGATCATCGGTATCCCAATACCTCGTTCAATCTCGTTACCGGCAAGTCACTTTACTCGTACCGTAATGCATGATCCCGTGACCGAACACTTGGTCACTTTGAGCTCATAATGATGATGCATTACCGAGTGGCCCAGTGATACCTCTCCGTCATACGGAGTGACAAATCCCAGTCTTGATCCGTGTCAACTCAACACACACTTTCGGAGATACCCGTAGTATACCTTTATAGTCACCCAGTTACGTTGTGACGTTTGGTACACCCAAAGCACTCCTACGGTATCCGGGAGTTACACGATCTCATGGTCTAAGGAAAAGATATTTGACATTGGAAAACTCTAGCAAACGAACTATACGATCTTGTGCTATGTTTAGGATTGGGTCTTGTCCATCACATCATTCTCCTAATGATGTGATCTCGTTAATAATGACATCCAATGTCCATAGTTAGGAAACCATGACTATCTGTTGATCAACGAGCTAGTCAACTAGAGGCTTACTAGGGACATGTTAGTGTCTATTATTCACACATGTATTATGATTTCCGGATAACACAATTATAGCATGAATAAAGACAATTATCATGAACAAGGAAATATAATAATAATGCTTTTATTATTGTCTCTAGGGCATATTTCCAACAGAATTTAGATGTGGCACCTGCCTCTCGATACAGACAACAACCATGAAAGCCAGGTAGTTAAGGACGAGATACATAGGGTACAGTGTCGGTCGAACCCAACAATGCGAGCATGTGGGAGGTAATCCTGACAGCGCATGAGCTCGAGCTTTGGTTGAACGACATGTGACGGTGACTGAGGGAGTCCTGGATTAGGGGGTCTCCGGACAGCCGGACTATCTCCATTGACCGGACTGTTAGACTATGAAGATACAAGATTGAAGACTTTGTCTCGTGTCCGGATGGGACTCTACTTGGCGTGGAAGGCAAGCTAGGCAATACAGATATGGATATCTCCTCCTTTGTAACCGAGATTGTGTAACCCTAACCCTCTCCGGTGTCTATATAAACCGATGGGTTTTAGTCCGTAGGACAACAACCACAACATACAATCATACCATAGGCTAGCTTCTAGGGTTTAGCCTCTCTGATCTCGTGGTAGATCTACTCTTGTACTACCCATATCATCAATATCAATCAAGCAGGATGTAGGGTTTTACCTCCATCAAGAGGGCCCGAACCTGGGTAAAACATTGTGTCCCCTGCCTCCTGTTACCATCCGGCCTAGACGCACAGTTCGGGACCCCCTACCCGAGATCCGCCAGTTTTGACACCGACATTGGTGCTTTCATTGAGAGTTCCTCTGTGTCGTCGCCCTTGGGCTTGATGGCTCCTACTATCATCGATAGCGATGCGGTCCAGGGCGAGACGTTTCTCCCCGGACAGATCTTCGTATTCGGCGGCTTTGCACCGCGGGCTAATTCGCTTGGCCATCTGGAGCAGATTGAAAGCTACGCCCCTGGCCGTCAGGTTAGATTTGGAAGTTTGAACTACACAGCTGACATCCGCGGAGACTTGATCTTCGACGGATTCGAGCCACAGCCGGGCGCGCCGCAGTGTCACGACGGGTAAGACCTAGCTCTACCGCCGAAGAGTACCCCAGAGGCCGTGCCCGCATCAGCTCCGACCCTTAGCTCGGAGCCAACTGTGCCAATCGAGGACGGGTGGCTAGACACCGCCTCAGGGGCTGCAGTCTCAATGGCGATCGAGCCGAACACCAGCCTGATCCTCTGCGAAGCCCGTGACTCCAAGGTGTCGGACTCTTTTCTGGACTCCGAACCATCCGCGCCCCTGCCAATCGAATCCGATTGGGAGCCGATCATGGAATTCACCGCTGCGGATATCTTTGAGCACTCGCCCTTCGGCGACATCCTGAATTCACTAAGGTCTCTCTCTTTGTTAGGAGAGCCCTGGTCGGACTATGGCCAACAGGATTGGGATGCGGACGATGAAGAAATTCGACGCCCACCCACCACCCACTTCGTAGCCACTGTCGATGATTTAACCGACATGCTCTACTTCGACTCCGAAGACATCGACAGTATGGACGACAATGTAGGAGACGAACATGAACCAGGGCCTATAGGGCACTGGAAAGCCACCTCGTCATATGACATATACATGGTGGATACACCCAAAGAAGGCAATGGCGATGAGATAGCGGAGGATGGCCCCTCCAAGAAACAACCCAAGCGCCGACGTCAGCGGCGCCGCTCTAAGTCCTGCCGAAGCAAAAGTGGTGATACCGGCACATGAGATAATAACACTCCGGATAGTGCCGAATACAACAACAATCCCCTCCAGCATGATTTAGAGCAGGAGGATGGAGGAGCCAGCTCTCCTGAGAGAGCGGCAGATGGAGAGGAGGAGGATGACAATTACATGCCCCCCTCCGAAGACGAGGCAAGCCTCGGCGACGATGAATTCGCCGTACCAGAGGATCCCGTCGAACAAGAGCGCTTCAAGCGCCGGCTTATGGCCACGGCAAATAGCCTGAAGAAAAAGCAACAGCAGCTTCAAACTGATCAAGATCTGCTAGCTGACAGATGGACTGAAGTGCTCGCGGCTGAGGAATATAAACTCGAGCGCCCCTCCAAGAATTACCCAAAGTGCAGGTTATTACCCCGACTGGAGGAAGAAGCGTATGATACGGCTGATCGGCCACCTCGTGGCCGCGATAGAGAGGCATTCCAGCCAAAAGCTCAGCCTCCACCCCGATGCCATTCAAATAAAAAGGCATGGGGAGATACGCCAGACCTGCGAGACATATTGGAGGACAAAGCAAAGCATGCAAGATCGATCTACGGATCACGACGGCGCACCACTCTGCGAAACGATAAACGTCACGCCGGATACAGTAAAAGCAAATCCGGCCGGGCCGAACACAGCGGGCAAGACCCATTCAAGTTGCGTCGCGATATAGCCCAATACAGAGGCGCCACACACCCCTTATGCTTCATAGACGAAGTAATGGAACATCAATTCCCAGAAGGTTTCAAACCTGTAAATATTGAATCATACGACGGCACAACAGATCCCGCGGTATGGATTGAGGATTTCCTCCTCCACATCCACATGGCCCGCGGTGATGACTTACACGCCATCAAATACCTCCCACTAAAGCTCAAAGGACCAGCGCGGCATTGGCTTAACAGCTTGCCAGCAGACTCCATTAGCTGTTGGGAAGATCTGGAAGCCGCATTCCTCGACAACTTTCAAGGCACTTATGTGCGACCACCAGACGCCGATGACTTGACCCACATAATTCAGCAACCAGAAGAGTCGGCCAGGCAATTCTTGACTTGGTTCCTTACAAAGAAAAATCAAATCATCGACTGTCCGGATGCGGAGGCCTTAGCGGCTTTCAAACACAACATCCGAGACGAGTGGCTAGCCCGGCACCTTGGTCGGGAAAAGCCGAAATCTATGGCAGCTCTCACGACGCTCATGACCCGCTTTTGTGCGGGAGAAGACAGCTGGCTGGCTCACAGTAATAACATATCAAAGAACCATGGTACCTCAGATACCAAGGACGGTAATAGCAGGTCACGTCGCAACAAACATAAGCTCCGCATTAACAGCGAAAATACTAAGGATACGACAGTCAATGCCGGATTCAAAGGCTCTAAACCCAGCAGCGGAAAAAGCCATTCAAACAAAGTACGCCGGGTCCGTCCAGCTTGGACCGTATACTCGATCGCTCGTGTCAAATACACGGCACCCCAGACAGGCCAGCCAATCACACCAATAGGGATTGTTGGGTGTTCAAGCAGGCCGACAAGTTAATTGCCGAAAACAAGGACAAGGGGCCGCATAGCGATGACGAGGAGGAGCCCCGGCAGCCGCACACTGGAGGACAGAAGAGGTTTCCCCCGCAAGTGCGGACGGTGAACATCATATACGCAACCAACATCCCCAAGAGGGAGCAGAAGCGTGCGCTCAGGCACGTATATGCGTTGGAGCCAATCGCCCCAAAGTTCAACCCTTGGTCCTCCTGTCCAATCACCTTCGATTGCAGGGACCACCCCACTAGTATCCGTCATGGCGGATTTGCTGCACTGGTCCTAGACCCAATCATTGAAGGATTTCACCTCTCTCGAGTCCTTATGGATGGCGGCAGCGGCCTGAACCTGCTTTATCAGGACACAGTGCGCAAAATGGGTATAGACCCCCCAAGGATCAAACCCACAAAAACGACCTTTAAGGGCGTCATTCCAGGTGTAGAGGCCCATTGCACAGGATCAATTACACTAGAAGTTGTCTTCGGATCCCCGGATAATTTCCGAAGCGAAGAGTTAATCTTCGATATTGTCCCGTTCCGCAGTGGTTATCACACGCTGCTCGGGCGAACTGCATTTGCTAGATTCAATGCGGTACCGCATTATGCATACCTCAAGCTCAAGATGCCAGGACCTCGCAGAGTTATTACAGTCAATGGAAACACAGAGCGCTCTCTCTGAATAGAGGAGCACACTGCGGCCCTCGCAGCAGAAGCGCAAAGCAGCCTCTCAAGGCAATCAACTAGTTCGGCGCTTCAAAGCCCGGACACCTTCAAGCGCGCTCGGGGCAATCGGCAAATAGACTGCCTGCCGCAATCTGAGCTCGCATAGCAATACGGCGGCCACCCCAATCCCAGCCCAACGGCGAAACTCGTGCCGCACGTACATAATTACGCATTAAAAATACCACGGGCACAGGTGGGGAGGGGGGCACAACTGCGGCACGCCCCAAGACACGGCTTAAACCGCACTAGGGGCTTCCCGTTTGGTTATTTTTCTTTTTTTTCAGGACCTTAATCTCTGGAAACACTGTCCGGCAGCACTATTGCCGAACACATGATGCAGCAACCAAGGAGGCAGACAGCTACGTCATACCACGGAATCCCCAGGTTGATTACAGTAACGAGCGAAATATTCGATTTAATATCATTCTTCAGCTTGCCCTTGGAAGGGACATAGTCCTACTCTTTGCTTATCGCCCTATCTATATCATTCTGCTTTAACGCAATTTTTTGAATAAACAATGCATGACATTATGACTATTATTGCATCCTTGTTATATATATATATCTATGTGTTCATTAATGACGCCTTGCAACCGTACACCTTGGTATGGCTAATACACCAGGGGCTTACGTACCTCACAATATGGTGTGAAAAGTCTGGACACTTTAACAAGTGCGGAACCCCGAACTTATAGCATTATATGCATCAGCTCCGAATCATGTCTTTGGTCAAATGTTGGGTTTGCCCGGCTCCTATGTTTTGGTACCTTACGTTCCGCTCTATCGGCAAAGGTAGCGCTAGGAGAACTACTGCGATTGTGCCCTGGTTCTGCTGGGTTCAGCACCTCAGTAGAGAAAGCTAAAAGTGACTGTCATGATAAGGCGAGAGACTGGTCGCTGTTCGGCAAGGTTTTCGAGTCCCTAAAGACTTACGCCGCTTAGAGCGAGGGGCCGACGCTGTCCGGCTTAAAGGCGTGTATCGCGCCCCAAATTCAGCCTTCTGAATACCAGGGGCTTCGTCGAAATTTAAAATTATAGAATTCTATGGCTAAGTGAGAGTGATAAAGCATTATTAGAACGGTTGCCTTGTTCGCTGTGCTGAGCACCTCCCTCGAAGGACCCAAACATGGGAACAAGAGTGCTCAGGTTTATCCCGAACACCCCAGCACTCGTGGCATGGGGGCAGAAGCCAAGGACTAGCCATCTCTCAGATTGGATAAACATCCAAACAAAAGGTAATATTTTAAATTCAAAAAAGCGTTGCATAGCGCATATGAAACAAGTTTTCATAAATACAGGATAAAACGAGCAAGTCTCACTCAAATATTACATCTTTTGAACACTCATCCGCTATGAGACGGGCACCCGGCAGAACACCATCATAGTACATCTCGGGGTGGCGGTGCTCCTTGCCCTCCGGCGGCCCCTCCTTGATCAGCTTCACGGCGTCTAGCTTGACTCACTGCAATTTCACACGGGCGAAAGCCCGACGTGCACCTTCAATGCAGACAGATCGCTTGACGACCTCCAGCCGCGGGCAGGCATCCACAAGCCACCTCACCAGGCCGAAGAAGCTGTTCGGAAGGGCGTTGCCAGGCCACAGCCGGACTATAAAGCTCTTCATGGCCCGATCGGCCGCCTTATGTAGCTCGACCATCTGCTTCAGCTGGTCGCTCATTGACACCGGGTGTTCGGCCTCAACATACTGAGACCAGAATAGCTTCTCCATTGAGCTTCCATCCTCGGCCTGGTAAAATTGTGCAGCATCAGACACACTGCGGGGCAAATCTGCGAATGCTCCTGGAGAGCTCCGGATTCGGGTAAGTAACCGGTAATTTACTTTTACATGCTTGCTTTGCATATAGAAAGCCTTACCCGCCGCTATCTTCTTCATCGCGTTGATCTCTTGGAGGGCCTTTTGGGCTTCGGCCTTGGCACTTTTTGCACTCTCGAGGGCTGCGGCAAGCTCAGACTCCCACGTCTTTGAGTCAAGCTCCAACGTCCCGTACTTCGCCACGAGAGCCTGGAGCTTTTGCTGCACCTCGCCCACCCGAGCCTCGTGCTTCTCTCGCTCGGTGCGCTCCTTGGCCGCTTCATCTTCGGCCTTGGTTAGCGCTTGCTTCAGGTCACCACCTCGGTCGTGGTCCCTGGCAAACATACGACGATCCTGTCATTTTGCAATCGCGTCCTCTTTTATATATACATATCTATAGACAGGGTATTACTTACCCTTGTTCTCCTCGAGCTGCCTCTTGGCAAGGCCGAGCTCTTTCCTGGACCCCTAGAGGTCCTGCTTCAGTACGGCGACCTCCACAGTCAGTGCGGCGGATGCCAGCAGCGAAGCCTGCATATGCATATTAACATACTTATATTAGACTCCTGCGATATTATTTGATCCTCTGCTCGGCTTTTCTTTGTGAACACCGAACAAAGCATCAGGGGCTACTGTCTATGCGGTAATATTTCTACTACATTTTAAAAAACTTACCTCAAAGCATGTTAGAAGGCTGGCACAGGCTTCAGTTAATCCTCTCTTGGCGGACTGAACCTTCTGGATCACCGCACTCATGATAGTGTGGTGCTCCTCGTCGATGGTAGCGCTGCGAAGCACTTCCAGCAGATTGTCCGGTGCCTCTGGATGGACACAGGTCACTGGCACAGGCGTCTTGCCCCTCTTAGGAGGAGGCCGCCTGCCCGAGCCTGGAACCACTGGAGGTTCCGGCGCGGTGTTCGGCTGAGGGCCAAACTCGGAGCTCTCAGGGGCCCCGTCCCCTCGGCTCCCGGAGTCTAGAAGGTCGCCTTGAGGCGCCTCCAGGACTGTCTCCTCTCGACCCGGTGCCTCTTGATACAGCACCTCGGCGTCGTCAGCAGGATGAGGGGAGGTGGCGGTCAGGACTGGATCACTATCCATGTCCGACGAGCCCAGGGAGCCGTCCGATGATACATCGATATTGGCTCGTGGCGGCCTACATAATTATGTTCGGCGTTAGGAAAAACAGTGCGACAAAGGAATTCTATGAGTTACTCTGGTGTCCGAATACTTACGATCTCCCCGGGGGCTTGGCCCGGGGCAACCACCCGTCTTCGCCCTTGTCAGCGGCGGTGGAACTGTCCGGAAGGAGAGACATCCCCTTCTTGGACCCTTCGGCCTCCCTAGTTGGGGCGGCCTTCCTTCTCTTGTCTCCCCCGCCTGGAGGGGGAGCATCTTCTTCTTCCTCCTCGTCTTCGGGGGAGGAGTGTGCCGCAGAGTTATCGGATGATGAGTCCGATAACACCTGGTGCCGGGAACTCTTTCGGGTTCCCTTGGCCTTCTTGGTCTTCTCCGGCACCTTGTAAGGAGCCGTAGTCAGCATCTCCGTCAGGAGAGCGCCCGCAGTATCTTCGGGCAAAGGGGCCAGGCAGTTAATCTGCCCCGACATCTCCACCCAGTCATTTCGAAGGCATGGATATTAGACCCAGCACATAATTAAGCCAGGGAAAATAAATGTCCTACGGGACGTATTGAACTCACCGAACGCGCTAGGCGCTTTGCGCTTAGTCTGCGGTCCTCGGCGAGAGAAGGAGGGACCTCGGCGCCCTTGAGCAGCACCTTCCAGACATCCTTGTGCATCGTATCAAAGAGCTCGCTCAGAGTCTGGTGCCGGGCCGGGTCGAACTCCCACAAGGTAAAATCCCGTTGTTGACACGGGAGGATCCGGCGGATGAGCATAACTTGGACTATGTTGACAAGCTTGAGCTTCTTGCTCGCCATACTCCGGATACATTTCTGGAGTCCATCCAGCTCCACCGACGAACCCCACGACAAGCCCTTCTCTTTCCAAGAAGTGAGCCATGTAGGGAATCCAGATCGAAACTCGGGGGCTGCCACCCATTTGGCGTCGCGCGGCTCGGTGATGTAGAACCACGCCGATTGCCATCCCTTTATTGTCCCCATGAAGGAGCCTTTGAGCCATATAACGTTGGGCATCTTGCCCACCATGGCTCCGCCGCATTCTGCTTGTTGGCCTCGTACCACCTTCAGCTTGATATTGAAGGTCTTTAACCACATGCCAAAGTGGGGCCAGATGGGGAGGAAAGCCTCACACACGACGATGAACGCCGAAATGTTGAGGATGAAGTTCGGGGCCAGATCATGAAAGTCCAGCCCATAGTAGAACATGAGACCACGGACGAATGGATGGAGGGGAAATCCTAGTCCATGGAGGAAGTGGTGAAGGAAAACTACCCTTTATTGAGGTTCCGGGGTAGGGACAATGTGCCCCGCAGCGGGCAGCTGATGCGCGATTTTCGCGGCTAAGTATCCGGCTCCGCGCAGCTTCTTGATGTCTCCCTCCGTGACGGAGGAGACCATCCACCTGCCTCCCGCTCCAGACATGGTTGGAGAAGGTTGAGGTGGGAAGTGCGGACTTGGGTGCTAGAGCTCGAATGTGCGAAAATGGATGAGCAAATGAGGAAGAACGCGTGGATAGAAAGGTGAATCCTTATCCCTTTATATGGGCGGACGAAGCTAAGCGTCCCCACTTGCCTGGTAAAACTCGCTTATCCCCCAAGCGCTGTAATTGATGGCGCGGTTGGGTTACCCACGCCCGTATTGATGAGAATCCCATAATAAGGGGACACGATCTCTGCTTTGACGAGACGTGTCGAAAAACTGCCTCGCGTTATGTGCGGGGCTGGTTAAAGGAAACGGTTCGAATAATCATCGGGCCATGACATAACGTCATGCTGCCAAAACAAGCCTGCAAATTAGAGCTGCGAAAATATTATTCTCTCTACAGTGGTATGTGGAACTTATTTTACAGGGTCGGACACTATCCTTGTATTCAAATTCTTCTGTGATGTATTCGGAGAAGGAACCCGCCTTGCAATGCCGAAGACAATACTGCGCGCCGGACTCATCGTCATTGAAGCCTGGTTCAGGGGCTACTGAGGGAGTCCTGGATTAGGGGGTCTTCGGACAGCCGGACTATCTCCATTAACCGGACTGTTAGACTATGAAGATACAAGATTGAAGACTTCGTCTCGTGTCCGGATGGGACTCTACTTGGCGTGGAAGGCAAGCTAGGAAATACGGATACGGATATCTCCTCCTTTGTAACAAACCTTGTGTAACCCTAACCCTCTCCGGTGTCTATATAAACCAAAGGGTTTTAGTCCGTAGGACAACAACCACAACAAACAATCATACCATAGGCTAGCTTCTAGGGTTTAGCCTCTCTGATCTCATGGTATATCTACTCTTGTACTACCCATATCATCAATATCAATCAAGCAGGACGTAGGGTTTTACCTCCATCAAGAGGGCCCAAACCTGGGTAAAACATTGTGTCGCCTGCCTCCTGTTACCATCCGGCCTAGACGCACAGTTCGGGACCCCCTACCCGAGATCCGCCGGTTTTGACACCGACAGTGACCATTCATGACCAACACATACCCCTAGTTATTGGTCAAAGGGATGATATATATACACTTGGGGATCCCACAGATATGTGTGCCGTCACAAAATACCGCACAGGGGAGACATGGTCGATCAGAAGACCCCGTATACACTGCATGCAGCCTGAAAATATGCATGGGTAAGGTGGTGTGTGATGTGTTAAAATCCCGAATGCACAACTTCGATGGTCCACCAACTACATTACAAATCGAACATCGTACCCGACCCCAAGACAGGTTCAATACGTACGATGTTAGTTTCCCAACTTTGAGGCGAGGGTCCAACACATGCGCTCAAACTTTGTTTGGTCTAACATGGCACACATAGAAATAGGAAACCATCATGGTCATACCCTTCTCATATGTTGGGTCAAAGGGATAGATTGTGTGGGCCCCCTCATTATTGGTCAAGGTTGATATATATATATATACACCTCGGGGAGCCCACAGATATGTGCGGCGTCTATAAACCACACAAGGAATACATGCTCGATCAGAACACCCGGGCCCCTATACGCTGCATGCAACCCAAAAAAATGTATGGGTTCGGTGTGTGATTTGTTTGAAATTTTCAAACTCTTCGAGTGTTATGCACCCACTCCTTCAAAGATGTGAAAGTGTTAGCACAGGTGCCATGTCCATCTTACTGCATGTTTGGGAAGTCTAGGATATTTAGCTCACATAGTAGCGCACAAAATCTTTTCCCGTGGAGAGGCTTGGTGAAAATATCCGCAAGATTGTCTTCGGTCTTGACGTGATTGATAAAGATATCCTCTCGAGTAACATGATCGCGAATAAAATGATGTTTGATGGCAATGTGCTTTGTGCGATAATGCTACATAGGATTGTGTGCAATTTTGATGGCACTCTCATTATCACAATACAAAGGGATATGCTTGACCTTAATGCCATAATCCTTCAGTCTCCTCTTCATCCATAATAGTGAGTGCAACAAGAGCCAACAGCAATATATTCGGCCTTAGCCATAGCAGAGATACACAATTTTGCTTCCTTGAAGACCAAAAGACCAAAGATCTACTGAGGAAATGACATGTCCCCGAAGTAAATTTCCTATCAACCAAACCACCAGCCCAATCTGAGTCTGAATATCCAACAAGATCAAATTGTGCTCCCTTAGGATACCATAAACCTAAGGTGGGGGTGTGAGCCAAATATCTCAGAATGCGCTTGAGTGCTTGGTGACACGATTCTTTTGGTGCAGCTTGATAGCGGGCACACATGCAAACACTCAACATAAAGTCAGGTCTAGATGCGCATAGATAAAAAAGAGATCTAATCATGAAAAGATAAGCTTTATGACCGTAATTCTTACTATACACATCTGCATCTAGCTTACCATTCGTGGGCATGGGAGTTTTATAGCCCTTCACTTTGGAATCTTGCATTTTGAAGCTCTTCAGGCACTCCTTCAGATATTTCTCCTGAGAAATGAAAATGCCATGTGCTTGTTGATGAATTTGCAGTCCGAGAAAGAATTTGAGTTAACCCATCATGGACATTTGATATTTATCAGACATCATTTTCCTGAATTCTAAGCTGCAAGCATTGTTAGTACATCCGAAGATAATATCATCCACATAGATTTGACAAACAAATAAATCATTGTCAACAGCACAAGTGAAAAGTGTGGGATTTGTGGATCCTGGCTTGAACCCTTTGTTGAGCAAAAACTTCTTCAGGGTGTCGTACCATGCTCGAGGGGCTTGCTTTAGCCCATATAATGCTTTCCTCAACATGAAAAATGATTGTACCCTTGAGCAACAAGTCATGCCTTGTTTCTCACCACAATGTTACCATAATGCCATTTTTATCTTTCTTATTGAGTAAAATCCATTTTGTGCCGATGATATTGTGCTTCTTGGGATTCGGCTTGTCTGTCTTATCTTAGATTCGAAATTGTCATATGTCTTCTGTGAAATCTGTTTCTTCTCATGCCAACATAAGGAGTTTAACTTTGTATAGATAATCTGTACCATTAGCCCTTTGATAAACCGGAGGAGTCTTTTACCTTCATAGTTATACTCCGGTTTAATAGTGCCTGAGTAGTCCTGTGCTGGTATTACCTTTTATCCTTATCGCATTGGTCTCCGGTTTATGTCACTTCGCATATCAGTACGTTTCATACTCCATTGTATCTTTGTATATCATCATGAGTGATTTGTAAACCGGCCTTTTATTTTCAGCTTATTTTTTCCGCTATGGCCAAACAATTCACTGCCTGCAACTGGGCTCATTCCCGGGTCATGGAGGATCAGTTGAATGATATGGTCAGCATTGGCTCTTTGCCTAAGAAGACTGAAATTAAATGGCGAGCTCCAGGAACAGAAAATCCTCCGACCCCAAGGCAGGGCGAGGTGGTGGTCTTTGTTGACCACATAGGTCGTGGCTTCAAACCGCCAGGGTCAAAGTTCTACCGAGATGTGCTTACCAGCTTCCAACTTCAGCCGCAAGATATTGGCCCCAACTCAGTCTCCAATTTATGAAAATTCCAGGTCTTCTGTGAAGTATATTTACAAAAAGAACCAACTGCCGAGCTGTTCCGGGACTTCTTTCATTTAAACCGGCGCACATAATTCATAAATGGCCCTAATACTGAACTTGGGGGTGTCTCAATTCAAAAGTGGAAAGAGGTTGAATTTCCTCATGCCAAGCTGCACAGCCATCCAAAGGAATGGAACCAAACTTGGTTTTACTGCAGAGATACATCCCCTGAAGATGAAAATCCCCTCCCCGGCTTTCGTGATCACAGACTATCCAACACCCATCCAATGCCACAACGCCCGAGCTCTTCAGAAAGGGCGAAATATGCCCCTCAACTCGCCAAACTCCGAGCCTTTATGGCGAACGGTTTAACAGGCGTGGACTTTGTACGCTGTTGGATATCCTGGAGTATCTTGCCGTTAAGCCGGCATCCCGGTTTAATGTGTGAGTATACCGGTGAGGTTGACGATCCTCAACGCCATTGCAAACTTCAATTATCTGAGGAAGAAGTCACTGAAGGCGTGAAGAAGATTCTGAATGAATCGGAATTGATCTGTAGTCAAACCAGTCTGAGTCCCTTCTATGCCAAGAACAAACTGCCTGCTGTAAGCATTATACTTCCCTTTCATCTCAAATATTTTTAGCTTATGCAACCTGTAATCCTTCTTCTTTGTATGTAGGGTGATTGCCCCTTCTAGAAACGGAAAACCGTAGAGAAAGCGGCAAAGCCGACTGGGGATAAAGCGGTCAAGCCATCCCACCCAAAAACAGAAGCCGTAAAGCGGACGTCAAAGCAGAAAACGGCTGACCGGATTGACATGGAGCTTGATGATGACACTGATGATCCAGAAGTTGAGGTAGAACTTGACTCACTTGGCTCTCTTTTCATGCATCTCATTAACAATGATCTTCCTCAGGAGGACGCAGAAGCTAGCCAAGCTAATGATGTAGAGGTAATTACCCTTTCCTCCGGTTCAGACTCTATGCCAACACAAAAACCCCGCCAAGCAGTCCGGAAAGTAAGCTTTTCTCATCCTCTTTCTCCCTTGGATCCAACATTTATTTTGAAGACTCAGCAGCATGAAGCTCGCCGGACAACCCGGCACAGTGGGCAACAGGTCACTTCAACCGGTTTACCTGATACCCTGGTTCGGAAGCGCCGGTCTGAGGTCTCTCCTACTTCTGACCATTCTTACCCCAACGTAGGTTATTTCAGACAGCCTCTTAATCCGTCCGATTCAAATTATCAGGTGACACCTCCTTCATCTTCTGGTGAATCGACAACAACTCAACTCCCCCCTTTGAAAACTGTGGCCGGGTAAGTTATAAAAACCTTTCCTTTTAATGCGTCATAAATCCTTTGAATAGGATGTTAATCCTCTTTTATCCTATTTGCAGGGCCAAAGCCAAACCCAGCAAGAAAGCTCGGACCACCAATCCGCCTGAAGACCCGGCCACATTTGACGAAGAACCCAGAGGTGAACCAAAACCGGAGGGCCCTCATCCTGAAGCCAGTTCTAATGAACCGCCCCTTCAGGGCCAAAGCACCAATGAACCAGCAGACGCTGAACCTGCAGCACCTGACACTGAACAGGGAGAGCCAAACCGGGCTAGTCCGGTGAAAAATACTGAAACTCACTTGTCCCCAACCAAACATACTGAAGGCCAAGGAGATGATGTTATTATCACTAGAATGGGCCACAGCTCTCCCGGCCATCCCGTCATTTTGGCTCAACATAGTGCCAAAGAAGAGCAAGCTGCTAGGGAAAAAGGCAAATGGAGCAGCGATTTATCAAGCTATGCTCATCTTAAAGCTGATGAGCTTCACTCTGGCTTCTTGAACCATATGCACTCAAACCGGGACTACGAGGCCGTCTTGGTGAATCTGATGAAAGAGCGATACAAGGTAAATTCCTCTCCTTTTGTTTACTGATTTTATAGCTGAAACACCATCCTAAGTAGCCCCCAAGGGCCGTTTTATGATGTTAATCACAAACCGGGTCTTTGTAATACTTGAAGTTTCTCATCATGGATCCTTGCAATGGCAGTTCGCTAATAAGAGATAAGACTCATATTCAAATAATTAGATAACTTTCTGCAGCATAGCCCCCAAAGGCCGGTTTAACTTTGGCAAGTTAATCCGGGTTTTAATCCATACATCCGTTTTAGAACAGACGCACATTAGCCCCCAAGTGTCAAGGATAATGCTTGCATTGTTCTGGAGACTTGTATAAAATGTAGTACTTTTAGAGCCAATGGGGTATGAAGTGCATAACTTGTTATACGCTTTGTACCTAGCACATATATATGATGTTTGTTTAATATACCTTCAACGTTGCAGGCTGAACTGAAAAGCAAAGATGCCCAAAATTCTGACTTGCAAGAGAATGTGAAGTCACAACAAGACGAGGCTTCAAAAGCCAAAGAGGAGCTGACCCAGGCCCTGGCCGTAATTGAGAAGCTGAAAGAATCTTTCAACAGAGATCGTGCTGACTGGAAAACCGAGAAATCCGGTTTAACCAAAAGAGCTGAAGACGCCGAGGCAGCCCTGAAGCCAGCGGTAGATGAACTAGCCGGTTTGAAACGCCAAATCAATGCTATGACCTCTGCTATCTTTGGTAAGTGTCTGCTTATGTGTGTTGCACAAGTCGATGAACCTTATCACTGACCAAAAATGTTGAAAAATCTTTGGCAGACACTCAGATCGCTCATCTTGGTACAGATATGCGGATGAAGCTCAAAGCGGCATATACATTGGTTGAACAGCTGTACTCTGGGTCTCAACGGGCTATTTGCACGGCAGCTTATAACAAACTGGCCCCAACTTTGATTAAAGAAACTCTTGAGAAGTTGGCCATGTTACCAGCCCGTATTGCTGAGTTGAAGAAAGCAGCTGCCAGAGCCGGAGCTTTAACTGCACTGATCCGAGCCAAAGCCTGGATTCCAGACCTTGAAGCGGAGGATATTATTAAAGGATACCCAGGTGTAAAGGAAGACGGTTCAAACTTCAACAATGATGACCTCCGGCGGCTGACCAAACAGATGCGGCCAGCAGCCAGCAAGTTGGCCGATGATACCGATCTGTCCCATTTTCAACCGTTTTGTGATGCAGAGGGGAAAAGACAGTCGGCGGACATCCACGAAGTTGAACAACTTGTGCCTCCGATTCGTAAGCACACGTATGCTCCTGATATTAACCCTTCCAATCTTATCCATGAAGAAGCAGTGTTCCAAGCTTTAACTGGAATCGATTGGTCAACGGTTGATTTCCAGCGTCTGGGGAGGGATGAAGAAGTGCCCACACCAACTGACCCTCAACCGTTAAACCGTCCAGATGAAGAGCCCTGATCCGGTCGCCGGTTTACATGGCTACTGTGAAAAACAATGATACTATTGGAGCCGCTTTGAAGCTTCATGTAATAGGATAGCCAAAACTCCGTTATCTACCATGCCATCGAGCATGTTTCGTAATACTTCGTGACAATCTTGTGCCACTTTTTGGGATATATTTATGCATAATCCTTTGATGAATTGTGGTCCTGGGCACAACAACTTAAAATTATCTAGCGGTTTTACCGCTAGACGGGTCATGATGTCCGAGAAGTATATAACACATAGATTAATAATCAAGTGTTTGTACAAAAAGCAATGTACAGAACATACCTCTTTGGTTGACCAACTGTGTATACGGCAAAGGTGTTAATACCAATCCGGAACATTGATAACTCCATCTTTGTAATGTCGGTCTATATATTAAACCGGACCGGGATAACGACTGGGTTTTCTTTATAACGCTGGTGATTTAGTCAAACCAGACCGGGTCAATAAACACCGGTTTATAATTGATCATGTGCTGACAACTTATAGTTGAAAAGCAAGCCGTGTCAAGGACGCCGGATTATCAAAAGATTCGAATGAACTTCAACAAATAAAACTCAAAAAGGAAAAATACGCAAGGCTTTTTACGAGCTGCCAGGCTCCAAATCGAGGCTTTTCATGGGCCACCAGGCCTCTGAGTTAAACCATTTAACAAAGCCTTTTAAGATGGACCTCCAATTAACCAATTATCGTTTTAACTTTGACAAGTTCATGGTCTATAAAAGATTGAGATGTCAAACGTTCGAAGGGTCATACCAGGATTACCTGGACAGGAGTGGCTTACTTGATGAAGGCAGGTTAACCCGGGTTTTTAGGTGAATACACCAGGCTTCCAAGCCATGGCTTGATAGCCAATTACAAGGGTCCTTTCAAACTCTTTGTTGCTTTGCAAAAAGAGCCCCCAAGTAACTTTGTGAGCTGTGCTCAGTGTGTGCCCATGTTTGAGTATGTGCTTTGTGCAACACTCCCTTTGGCTCCACATATTTTTCTGTTGTGGCCTAAATGCCTATCAAGAGGTGTAGCTATGGTGTGATAACAAACGAGCCCCCTAGTGATTTCCCTTCGTGGTTTCAAAACCGATCAAGAGGTGTAGCTGTAGCCTAAATATGACCCAGCCCCCTAGTGATTTTCTTTATATCCGTGCAACTACTAAGACCGGATTAATAAAAGCTCCGCTTTGTCAGTTAACTTGTATAACACACACACACATGATGTATAAAGAATACATACCCTGCTTATAATGGAGGCTCCGGTTTATTATATGATATATACACTATCATAAATATGTATAGATGAAGAGCCTATGGCTTCAAGTATAGTAAGGCCGAAGGAGAGCTATGTTCCATGGCTGCTTGGTCTCCTCCTCCGATTGGCGTGAGTCATTGTGCTCTCGAACATCAATGAGGTAGTAAGACCCGTTGTGTAGATTTTTGCTGACCACAAAGGGCCCTTCCCAAGGTGGGGATAACTTGTGCATATCAGTCTGATCCTGGATGAGCCGGAGCACCAAATCACCTTCTTGAAAGGTTCTGGTTCTAACCCGGTGGCTGTGATAATGTCGGAGATCTTGTTGATAAATCGCCGATCGTGCTGCTGCAAGATCACGTTCTTCATCCAACGGGTCGAGAGAATCTTGACGTGCCTTCTCATTATCAGCTTCAACACAGGCTGTCACACGGGGCGAGTCGTGACAGATGTCACTAGGAAGAACGGCCTCCGCTCCATAGACCATGAAGAAAGGTGTGTAACGCGTAGATCTATTGGGTGTGGTGTTGATGCTCCATAACACAGAGGGTAGCTCCTCAACCCAACAACCCGGTGTCCGCTTTAAGGGAACCATAAGCCTGGGTTTGATACCTCGTAGAATTTCTTGATTTGCCCTTTCCGCTTGACCATTAGACTGGGGGTGAGCCACTGATGCTAGATCAAGCCGGATGTGCTCATGCTGGCAAAATTCTTCCATCTCCCCTTTTGATAGGTTAGTGCCACTATCAGTGATAATGTTGTGTGAAAAACCAAACCGGAATATCACCTTTTTGATGAATTGAACCGCCGTGGCCGCATCACACTTGCTGACTGGCTCTGCTTCCACCCACTTGGTGAATTTATCAACCGCCACTAATAAGTGGGTCTTTTTGTCCTTGGACCGTTTGAAGGGTCCAACCCTATCAAGCCCCCAAGTCGCAAACAGCCAAGTTATTGGAATCATCCTCAGCTCTTGAGCCGGCACGTGAGCACGACGTGCGAATTCCTGACAGCCGTCACATCACTTGACCAAATCCTCCGCATCAGCGTGTGCTGTCAACCAGTAAAAACTGTGGCGAAAAGCCTTAGCAACCAAAGACTTTGAACCGGCGTGGTGGCCGCAGTCCCCTTCATGGATTTCCCGCAAAATCTCACAACCTTCTTGAGGAGAAACACAACGCTGAATTGCTCCTGAAACGCTGTAACGATGTAACTCCCCGTTGAGTATGGTCATGGACTTGGAACGCCGGATTATCTGTCGGGCCAATGTTTCATCGTCTGGTAACTCGCCCCGGTTCATGTAAGCCAGATACGGGATTGTCCAATCCGGTATGGCATGCAGAGCTGCCACCAACTGAGCCTCCGGATCAAGAATAGCCAAATCTTCCTCAGTTGGCACCTTGACTGACGGATTATGCAATCTATCAAGAAATACATTTGGCAGGACCGGTTTACGCTGGGAACCAAGATGACTTAAAGCGTCCGCCACTTCATTCTTCCGCCGGTCTATATGGTCCACCTGATAACCCTTAAAGTGACCAGCCACTGTGTCCACCTCTCGTCGATATGCAGCCATGAGTGGGTCTTTAGAATCCCAAGTGCCAGACACCTGCTGAGCCACTAGATCTGAATCGCCAAAGCACTTAACCCGGCTCAAATTCATCTCCTTAGCCGTCCGAAGACCGTGAAGCAAAGCCTCATATTCAGCTGCATTGTTAGTACAAGGGAACAATAAACGGAGGACATAACAAAACTTGTCACCTCGTGGGGAAGTTAGTATGACTCCAGCCCCAGAGCCCTCCAACTGTCTGGATCCATCAAAATGAATAGTCCAATATGTATTATCTGGTTTCTCTTCAGGTGCCTGCAACTCCGTCCAATCATTGATGAAGTCCACAAGTGCCTGGGATTTGATCACTGTGCGGGTGTCGGCATTCTGGGAACGGGGGTCCCCAGACTTGCCTACCTGCGGCCTGCGGCGTGGCTTAAAAGGGGGCCCAGCACGGCCCATCTTCATCAACACAGACCCAAGACCCTCGCGAGGGGCCAAGCCTCGCGGGGCGGACGACACGGAGCTTCCTCAGGCACGGCCTCATCGGGCTGGCACGAGAGGAGGCGGAGAGATCAAGGCGGGGTACCTCACGAGGTGCCCGTGACGCAAGCCATGACGACCAAGGGCGCCAGGCGGGCACCAGCCCGCGCAGTGTCATGCTTTCCTCTTTGGTGCAAAGGGAGCAAGCGCAGGCGAGAGCATCAAGCAAAGGCACCCGTTTCGGTGCAACGAGACCAAGACCAGTCCAACGGCAGGGAGGAAGTCATTGTGGAGCCCAGTCCAACGGCAGGGAGGAAGTCATTGTCCACCAGAGCCTTTGGCAGGCGAGGACCAACTTTAGTCAGGATAAGTGTACCAGATGTTCCCCTTCAAAATGGCCAATTGTTGGCGCCCTTCCCGCTCAATATTTGGGAAGAGGCCCAGGGCCTTTGCCTATAAATAGGACTAGCCACCCACAGGGTAGGGAGGATCTGGAATCGGCCAACCTAGAAACTAGCTAGGATCGCAATCGAGAAGAGAGAGAGAGGGAAGGGTGACTGAACTCCCCCTAGCAGTTCATCCCCCCAACCAAGAACAGACCCTCGCGAGGCTGTTCTCCCTTGTATTGCTCATCATCATCAGCCCAAGAGGCAATCCACCACACCACACACTGGAGTAGGGTATTACACCACAACGGTGGCCCGAACCAGTATAAACCCTGTGTCTCTTGTGCTGTTCTTTCCATATCTTAGATCTTAGCGAGGCGGAGGGGTGCAGGTAGGTAGAAGGCGAAATCTCCGTGTGCACCCCAGTGTTCGAACCTCAAGGCTCTGCCGGAACCCAAATTCCGACATTTGGCGCGCCAGGTAGGGGTGCACCGGAGTTTTCCCTTCCGCCACCGCCACGACCTGCCTCGCGATGAGTAGCGCGTCGCCCGCTCCGGCCGCGGGCACCAACACTGGGGCCAGGGGGCTCCGAGCCCTGGCCCCAGCCCTGCGACGGGTACGGTGGCCGGACAAGTTCAAGCCAACAACGCCGCCGCGCTACGGCGGCGCGACTGATCCGCTGGCCTTCTTGCTGGCGTACGAGGAGGCCATCCTCGAAGCTGGAGGTGACGATGGGGTCATGGCCAACTGGCTCCCCATGGCCCTCACCGGCGCTCCGCGCGCATGGCTGCTCCACCTGCCAGCAGCCTCCGTGGCCTCTTAGGAAGAGCTCCGTAGCCTCTTCCCCGCCCACCACGCTACACCAACACCCCCGGTCGTCGCGGCCCTCCTGGGCGGCTCGCAGGCGCCGCCTACAAGTCACCGCGTCAAGCCGTTCATCCGCCGGGTCAGCGCCGTTTCCACACGGCAGGGGGCTCCCCCGGACCGGGCGGCGCCCAAGGCCGGCCTGACCTTCAGCTCGGAGGACCACGCCTCCAACTCGGCCTGCTCGGGTGCGCTCCCCATGCTGTGCACCCCCACCATCTGCCAGGTGGCCGTCACCAGAACTCTCATCGATAGCGGCGCAGGCCTCAGCGTGCCATCAGTTGAGGCCTTCAACCTCCTCTGCATACCCCTGGAACGGCTGCAACCCAGCCGGCCCTTCTCAGGCGTTGGGGGCGGATCATCCAGCCCCTTGGGACAGATCTGGCTCCCAGTAACCTTCGGCACCTACAACAACTTCCGCACGGAGCTGGTCGACTTTGACATCGCCCGCATTGGCCTCCCCTACAACGCCATCCTCGGCTACCCAGCGCTGGCCCAGTTCATGGCCCCGACGCACCCGGCGTACAACCTCATGAGGATGCCCGGGAGCAGCGGTGTCCTCACCGTGCACGGGGACACCGGAGACGCACTGCGAGTGCTCAAGCTCGCCTTCAAGACGGCGGCATCGGCACAGCCCGCCGACTCGGAGACCCCCGAGCCCAAGGGGGCTGCACCCGCCAAGAAGAATCAGTTGTTCACCCAAGACAAGGTAGAAACCAAGCAGATACCCGTCGATGAGGACGGGTCCACCAACGCCACTTTCACCATAGGTGCCAACCTCGAACCCGAGCAGGAGGAGGCCCTGGTCAGGTTCCTGTGCGCAAACAAGAAGGTATTCGCTTGGGAGCCTGACCAGTTGGCGAGGATCCCTAGGAGTGTAATCGAGCATCACCTCAACATGTGCCCCAACGTGCGCCCTGTGAAGCAGAAGGCAAGGCGGCAGTCCACAGAAAAGCAGGCCTTCATCGTCCAAGAGACCCGCAAACTAGAAGCCGATGGGGTCATTCGCGAGGTCCGATACCCGGATTGGTTGGCCAACCCTGTCGTTGTGCCAAAGAAGGGAGGGAAGGAGCGCATGTGTGTCGACTTCACCAACCTCAACAAGGCATGCCCGCAAGATTCGTTCCCGCTCCCCCACATCGACCAGATCGTCGATTCCACCGCAGAATGTGACCTGCTATGCTTCTTGGATGCCTTTTCTGGGTATCACCAGATCAAGATGGCGGTAGAAGACATCGAAAAGACAGCCTTCCTAACCCCGTGTGGGGTGTACTGCTACACATGCATGCCATTTGGGCTGCGTAACGCAGGGGCGACCTTTCAGCGGCTGATGCACATCACCTTGGGCCCGCAGCTCGGGAAGAATGTTGAGGCTTACATCGATGACATTGTGGTGAAGTCTCGGGAGGCCAGGACCCTGATACAAGACCTGGAGGAAACCTTCGCGAGCCTCAACGCAGTGAACCTGCGGCTCAACCCAGAGAAGTGTGTGTTCGGAGTCCCCTCGGGCAAGCTCTTGGGTTTCCTTGTGTCCCACTGAGGCATCGAGGCTAACCCGGAAAAGGTCAAGGCGGTCGAGGACATGAGCCCGCCAAAGACCCTCAGAGAAATGCAGAAGCTCACTGGGCGCGTGACCGCGCTAGGGCGCTTCATCTCCAAGTTGGGGGAGCGAGCGCTGCCCTTCTTCCAGCTAATGAAGAAAAAGGGGCCCTTTGAGTGTACTGACGAGGCCGACAAGGCGTTCCAGGATCTCAAGAGATACCTGACTAGCCCTCCGGTCATGGTGGCTCCGCGCCCTCAAGAACCCCTGGTGCTTTACCTCGCCGCCACTCCTTACTCCACCAGCGCAGCCCTAGTGGCGGTTAGGGAAGAGCGTCGAATCAAAACCACAGCAGCAGCCCGAGACAAGGCAAAACAGGAACAAGGAAGGCCCACAGAAAGCACCACCGCGGCTGAGGAGGATCGGCCGCCGCAGAGGAGTGCACCAGAGGTAGAAGAGGCCCCTCTCCTAGATGGCCAGCCTCAGGAGGCCTCATCGCCTCAGGAGGCGCCATGGCCTTCGGAGGGCGCCACCAGCACTGACGCACCCAACCTCGTTGAGCACCCAGTGTACTTCGCCAGCACGGTGTTGCGGGATGTGAGGGCATGGTACCCCATGCCTTAGAAGCTCCTCCTCGCGCTACTAGTGGCCTCGCGCAAGCTGCGGCACTATTTTCAGGGTCACCCCATCAAGGTCGTCTCGTTATACCCCCTGGAGAGAGTGCTCAGGAGCCCTAACTCAGCTGGAAGGGCCGCTGAGTGGAACATAGAACTGCAAGTGTTTCAGCTCGAATTCAGCACGACCAGAGTCATCAAGGGAGCAGCATTAGTGGATTTTGTGGCAGAATGGACGGAGGCACCAGGCCTCAAGGCCGACGAGGATCGGTCCCTCTCCCCAGGAAGCGAGGCACCAGAAGGCTGGGTCATGTACTTCGATGGGGCGTTCTCCAGGCATGGCACTGGGGCTGGGGCGGTGCTTATATCGCCCACTCAGGACAAGCTCTACTACGCTGTACAGCTCTGTTTCCAGCAAGGTGAAAAGGTCTCCAACAACATAGCGGAGTATGAAGGTTTAATAGCGGGCTTGAAGGCCGCAGCTGCCCTGGGGGTGAAACGCCTCACCATCAAGGGCGATTCGCAGCTCCTTGTCAATTTCTCCAACAAGGTGTACGAGCTGAAAGATGAGCACAAGGAAGCCTACCTTACGGAGGTCCACAGGATGGAGAAGCAGTTCTGGGGGTTAGAGTTGCAGCATGTGCCCCGTGGCACCAATCAGGAGGCCGACGACATCGCCAAACGGGCGTCCAGGCAGTTACCTCAGGAGCCTGGCGTCTTCAAGGAGCGGCTCTTCAAGCCCTCAGCCCTGCCGTCATTGTCAAACACGGCTCAGCCTCGGGAGGAGCTCCCCCAGCCACCTGCCTCAAGAGCCCCGGTCTGTGGCCCAGCCTCAGGAGCACGCCTTCTCCTGACGATGGAACCTCAGGAGGGGTGCTGGATCACGGAGCTTCGGAGTTACTTAACACAAGGGACCCTACCGGAGAAAGAGGAGGAAGCGGAGCGTGTGGCACGGAAGGCCACGGCATACTGCATCAAGGATGGAGAGCTCTACCGGAAGCGACCGAACGATGTATCCCTGCGCTGCATCTCCAGGGAGCAAGGAAAGGAACTGCTGGAAGATATACACAGCGGAGACTGTGGACATCATTCATCATCACGGACCCTCGTCGGCAAGGCGTTCCGCAGTGGGTTTTATTGGCCCACCGCACTCAATGACGCCGTCGAACTGGTGAAAGCTTGTGAGGCCTGCCAGTTCCACGCCAAGTAGATCCATCAGCCGGCAGGGGGCCTGCAGACTATACCCCTTTTGTGGCCGTTCGCAGTCTGGGGGCTGGACATCCTGGGCCCGTTTCCTCGGGCGCCAGGGGGCTACCGCTACCTCTACGTCACCGTGGACAAGTTCACCAAGTGGGCTAAAGTAGAGGCCGTCCGCACCATCCCCGCGGGTTCCGCGGTCAAGTTCATCAGGGGCATCGTGAGCCGGTTCGGGGTGCCGAACCGCATCATCACAGACAACGGTTCGCAGTTCACTAGTAACCTCTTCAAAACATACTGTGCTAACCTTGGAACGCAGATATGCTACGCTTCGGTGGCGCACCCCCGAAGCAACGGCCAGGCCGAGCGAGCCAACGCAGAGGTCCTGAGGGGCCTCAAGACCAGGACGTTCAAGAAGAAGCTGGAGGCCTGCGGCAAAGGTTGGTACGACGAGCTTCAGTCCGTGTTGTGGTCCATCGGCGCAACCACGACCAAGCCGACTGGAGAGACCCCGTTCTTCCTGGTCTACGGAGCCGAAGCGGTCCTCCCTCACGAGGTAAGATGTCGCTCCGCGCGGGTCTTGGCGTTGGACGAGGCGCAGCAGGATGCCATGCGGGGGATGGACCTCGTGCTGGGGGAGGAACGTCGCTGAGAAGCCGCGCTGCGAGCGGCGAGGTACCAACAAGCACTGCGACGATATCACTGTCGCAACATCCGCCCCAGAACTCTCGAGGTAGGAGACCTCGTGCTCAGGCGGGTTCTCTCCAGGGAGGGACTACACAAGCTCTCTCCCATGTGGGAGGGCCCGTTCAAGGTTGTTCATGTTTCCAGGCCCGGCTCTGCACGCTTGGAGACTCAGGAGGGGGTGCCGGTCCAGAACGCATGGAACATCCAGCACCTCTGGAGGTTCTACCCCTAAAAAGGCCCAGAGCCTGTGAAGAAGGCGAATGCCTGTGAAGACTATCCTTTTTGGAAAAGGCCCAGAGCCTGTGAACAAGGCGAATGCCTGTGAAGACTATCCTTTTTGCAAAAGGCCCAGAGCCTGTGAAGAAGGCGAATGCCTATGAAGACTATCCTTTTTGGAAAAGGCCCAGAGCCTGTGAAGAAGGCGAATGCCTATGAAGCTGTCGCGTTTTGGAAAAGGCCCAGAGCCTGTGAAGAAGGCGAATGCCTGTGAAGCTGTCGCGTTTTGGAAAAGGCCCAGAGCCTGTGAAGCTATCGCGTTTTGGAAAAGGCCCAGAGCCTGTGAAGAAGGCGAATGCCTGTGAAGCTGTCGCGTTTTGGAAAGGGCCCAGAGCCTGTGAAGAGGGCAAATGCCCGTGAAGCCTGCTTCCCCCAAGAAAGGCCCGGAGCCTGTGAAGAAGGCCAACTCCTGTGAAGCTCGCCGCCCGTGACACTCTCACGTAATAATGAGTTGGGGCTGTACATGCCCCGGAGTCTCAGGAGCGCCGGCCTCAGGCCCTGGGGCTCCCTCCCACGCCCAGTGGCAGCACTTAGCTCCGCGCTGGTGAGAAGACGTCGAAGACTAGATTAGGTGCCGGACGCGGCTTTTTCATTTGCTTTCCGCAGTTGGCTTGTTCATTCTCATTCGAAATTTTATTGAAGTTGTTGCCATCTTTGGCTTGTGGTTCTTCAACTTTTCACTCTCTTGCCTCGATTTCTCTTATGCAAGGCCTCGCGAGGGGGGCAGCCGAGTGCCCTCGTGAGTGTTCCTGTCCTAGTCGCTCAAAGGTTTCGCGACCTGGGTCCATTACAGGAGCACCCCTCCAGTCCGTGCCCCACGGGCACCGCGACACGAACACAGGGCCTGGGTCGGTCGCCCCCCCACGGCTAGGGCCGGGAACTATCCACGCGTAGGCACATAGCCGGAAGGCACGATAACAGAAGCAAAGTGATGATTTACAACAATAACCCAAACACGCCCCCGCGGGGCTCCACGCTACTGTCTTTTTACGTAGGAAAAAGGAAAAGAAAGAACAAATTAGGCACAGCTCGCCTCACACCGGCCTGCAAGGAAGACTCGAGCTTCCTCCGAGGCTCAGGAAGACTCCCTCTCGCACTCCACCGAGGCGCGACGGTAGGCAGACACGCTACCACCTCCCAAGCAGGTACGACGGCGTGGAGGCTAACCGCGGCCACCGCTAGAAGAGTCGCCACCTGAAGAAGAACCGGTGAAGCTTGGGGAACCCTGAGTGCAGCCGGTCACGCGAGCGTTGTCCTCTCCATCATCCCCGGGGCTGGATTCCCGGCCGCGGTCGTCGTCCTTAGGGCAGCACCCTGCACGGCGACCATCTTCCCCAAACACCCTCACGTAGAGGGTGGCATCGCCGTCAAACTTGAAGTGCAGGGTGCACCGACGGCTCAGGCCACGCGCGCGGGCAAACGTCTGCCAACCGCAGGCCAAGGCTAGGCTCCCGGTTGTGGAGACCTCCAGTGAAGCCCATGAGGCCCGGCTGCAGCAGCCGTCTGCCTGAAGCCAGAGGCCGCCCGGGGCGCCGGCCGGGAGCTCGCCGAGGAGGAAGCGAGGAAGTTGAAGTCGGGTGCTAGTCGGCTCCGCCGACCACACGACAAACTCCGGCAGCACCTCTGCAGCGCGAAAGCGTGGCCTAGGAGGACGCGCAACCGAAGCGCCCCCCCCCCCGGCCGCAGCAGTCCGCCCGTCACCATGCTGGAAATCGTCTCCACGGCCGCGGGGAGCTGCCGTGGTGGCCACAGGATGTTTGCGAGGGCGCCCTCGGCCGCGCTTGGGCGGGGGAGAGGCAGGCTCAACCTGGCGAGCCTTCCCCTTCTCTGCGGCCGAGAACCTCCTCGACGAGGCAATGAAGAAGAAGGAGAAGCAAGGGAGGATGAACTGGAAGGGCACGCGCCGATCCGTACTTATAGCCGGCGAAGGCCAACCGCCGACCCCCACGATCGCAGGTAATCATGGCCCGATTTTGCATGCAGGGACTTGTCCAGTCCGCGTAGTTGCCGAGGCGCCGTGGGGAAGTGGAGACGCCCACGTCCAATCAACCGCCACACGGCGCCCAAGGCCGCAGACTGTTAGGGCCCGCGGCGCTTCGCCCTTGCCCTTTCGCCTCCCTGCACGACCAAGTCCGGGCACGCCTTGGGCCCGAGGGCTACTGTCGGCGTTTTGGGAACGGGGGTCCCTAGACTTACCTGCCTGCGGCCTGCGGCATGGCTCAAAAGGGGGCCCAGCACGGCCCATCTTCATCAACACAGACCCAAGACCCTCGCGAGGGGCCAAGCCCCGCAGGGCGGACGACACGGAGCTTCCTCAGGCACGGCCTAATCGGGCTGGCTCGCGAGGAGGCAGAGAGATCAAGGCGGGGTACCTCACGAGGTGCCCGTGACGCAAGCCATGACGACCAAGGGCGCCAGGCGGGCTCCAGCCCGCACAGTGTCCTCCTTTCCTCTTTGGTGCAAAGGGAGCAAGCGCAGGCAAGAGCATCAAGCAAAGGCACCCGTTTTGGTGCAACGAGACCAAGACCAGTCCAACGGTAGGGAGGAAGTCATTGTTGAGCCCAAGCCGGCGTCACCACCAGAGCCTTTGGCAGGCGAGGACCAACTTTAGTCAGGATAAGTGTACCAGATGTTCCATTTCAAAATGGCCAATTGTTGGCGCCCTTCCCGCTCAATATTTGGGAAGAGGCCCAGGGCCTTTGCCTATAAATAGGACTAGCCACCCACAGGGTAGGGAGGATCTGGAATCGGCCAACCCAGAAACTAGCTAGGATCGCAATCGAGAAGAGAGAGAGAGGGAAGGGTGACTGAACTCCCCCTAGCAGTTCATCCCCCCAACCAAGAACAGACCCTCGCGAGGCTGTTCTCCCTTGTATTGCTCATCGTCATCAGCCCAAGAGGCAATCCACCACACCACACACTGGAGTAGGGTATTACACCACAACGGTGGCCCGAACCAGTATAAACCATGTGTCTCTTGTGCTGTTCTTTCCATAGCTTAGATCTTAGTGAGGCGGAGGGGTGCAGGTAGGTAGAAGGCGAAATCTCCGCACACACCCCAGTGTTCGAACCTCAAGGGTCTGCTGGAACCCAAAATCTGACAGCGGGGTATATATTTGAGCCCATGAGGTCCAAGCTCAATAGCCCACTTGGCAATCCGGCCAGTTGCTTCTCTGTTTTTGAATGATATCACCCAGAGGAGCTGAACTGACCACTGTGATGGGATGGCCCTGAAAATAATGTTTAAGCTTCCGGCTTGCCATAAACACTCCATACACCAACTTCTGCCAATGCGGATACCTCTGCTTTGACTCAATGAGCACCTCACTGATATAATAAACCGGCCGTTGAACCGGATATTCTTTGCCAAGCTCCTTGCGCTCTACCACAATAGCTACGCTAATCGCCCGGGCATTAGCAGCCACGTACAACAATAACGGCTCTTTGTCAATTGGTGCTGCCAGTACGGGCGGTCCAACTAGCCGCCTCTTCAAATCCTCGAACGCTTTATCAGCTGCCTCGCTCCAGACAAAGTTATCTATTTTCTTGAGCATCTGATATAAAGGGATGGCCTTCTCTCCAAGGCGACTGATAAACCGGCTCAGGGCTGTAATCCGGCCGGCCAGACGTTGAACGTCGTTGATACATGCCGGTTTAGCCAAGGATGTAATTGCTGCAATATTTTCCGGATTAGCCTCGATGCCTCTGTTGGACACCAGAAAACCCAAGAGCTTTCCTGCCGGGACACCAAAGACACGCTTCTCCGGATTGAGCATCATCTTGTAAACCCGGAGATTGTCAAAGGTTTCTCTCAAATCATCTATCAATGTCTCCTCTTTTCTGGACTTTACCACAATATCATCCACATATGCATGAACATTGCTCCCAATTTGCTTATGAAGGCAATTCTGAACACATCACTGGTAAGTTGCCTGGGCACTCTTGAGTCCAAAAGGCATGGAAACATAGCAGAAGGCTCCAAAGGGAGTTATGAAAGTTGTCTTCTCCTGGTCCTTAACTGCCATTTTGATCTGATGATAACCAGAGTAAGCATCCAGAAAACACAAACGGTCACAACCTGCCGTAGCATCAATTATCTGATCAATGCGAGGGAGAGCAAAGGGGTCTGCATGGCAAGCTTTGTTTAAATCTGTGTAATCCACACACATAGGCCAAGTGCATTTTTCTTAAGAACCAGCACCGGATCAGCCAACCACTCTGGATGAAAGACCTCTACAATAAACCCTGCGGCCAACAGACGGGCTACCTCTTCACCGATAGCCTTACGTCTTTCTTCATTGAAGCGGCGGAGAAACTGCCGGACCGGTTTAAACTTAGGATCAATGTTGATTTTGTGCTCAACGAGTTCTCTCGGTACACCTCGCATGTCAGAAGGTTTCCATGCAAAGATGTCCCGATTCTCATGGATGAACTCGATGAGCGCGCTTTCCTATTTGGGATCCAGGTTGGCGCTAATGCTGAACTGTTTGGATGAGTCGCCAGGAACAAAGTCAACCATCTTAGTATCTATAGATGATTTGAATTTCAACGCCGGATCATGTTCCGTAGTCGGCTTTTTCAAAGAGGTCATATCTGCCGGATCAACTTGCTCCTTATAGAATTTCAACTCTTCCGTTGCACAAACTGATTCAGCATAAGCCGCATCACCTTCCTCACACTCCAAAGCAATCTTTCTGCTTCCATGTACTATGATAGTCCCCTTATGACCTGGCATTTTAAGCTGTAGATAAACATAACATGGCCTCGCCATGAATTTAGCATAAGCTGGCCGCCCAAACAAGGCGTGGTACAGACTTTTGATCTTTACCACCTCAAATATCAATGTTTTTGACCTTGAATCATAGTCATCTCCAAAAGCTACCTTTAAGGCTATCTTGCCCACAGGATATGCAGACTTACCTGGCACCACACCATGAAAGACCGTATTTGATGGTTTAAGATCCTTATCTGTCAACCCCATATGGCGAAATGTATCATAATATAAAATGTTGATACTACTTCCCCCATCCATGAGTACCTTAGTAAACTTGTATTGCCCAACTTAAGGGGCTACCACCAGGGCCAAGTGACATGGATTATCAACCCGGGGAGGGTGATCCTCTCTACTCCACAAAATAGGTTGCTCAGACCAGCGTAAATACTAAGGCACTGCTGGTTCAACAGAGTGTACTGCCCTCTTGTGCAGCTTCTGATCGCGCTTACACAAACTGGTGGTGAAGACATGATATTGCTCGCTATTTAGCTGCTTGGGATTGCTCTCATAACCCGACTGCTGTTGCTGCTGCTGATTTCCCTGATGGTTGTAACCTCCCTGGTTGCCTTGGTGCCCTTGATTGATGTGTCCGGTTTGATTGCCTTGAAATCCTAAACCGAAACCACCACCTCCGTAACCCGGCCCATGGAAACCTCCTCCTGAACTGCCGGGCAGGCCATTATCATACTGGAACATATTGGAATTCTTGAAATCCCGCATGATATAACAGTCCTTCCAAAGATGTGATGCTGGCTTTTCCTTTGATCCATGCTTTGGACAGGGCTGATTTAACAGGCGTTCCAAATTGGGGCCTGAACCTCCGCCCCTCTGGGGCTGTTTGCCTTTACGGCACTGGACATTCTCCTGTGCGTTAGTGTTAGCAACAAAGTCCAAGCTGCTGTCAGCCTTGCGCTTACCGCCGTTTCCATGGCCTGCCGGATTATGCTGCTGACCCTTGGCGTTGCCGTTCTTCTTACTTTTCCCCGGTTTGTCCTCCTTCGAATCCGGGTCTTTGGTATTATCTGAATCGACGTATTTAACCAAAGCGGCCATGAGCGTTGACATATCATTGCAGTGACGCTTGAGCCTTCCCAATTTTTGTTTGAGCGGCAAGAAATGGCAATTGCCCTCTAATGTTAACACTACGGTGTCTGCATTGATACGATCTGATGAATGCAAAATCGCTGAGACCCGTTTGACCCAATGGGTTGTGGACTCCCCTTCCTCTTGGACACAAGCGGCTAGATCGACAATTGATATCGGCTACTTACAAGTATCTTTGAAGCTCTGAATAAACCGGTGCTTCAATTCAGCCCATGATCCGACAGACTTGGTCGGTAAGCTCTTCAACCACGTGCGAGTTGTTCCTTCCAACATCATGGTGAAATATTTAGCACACACTGCCTCATCCACATCTAACATCTCCATTGCCATCTCATAGCTTTCCACCCATGCCTCTGGTTGTAAGTCGGCGGTGTAATTTGGTACCTTGCGAGGTCCCTTGAAGTCCTTAGGCAGCCTTACATGATGCAAAGCGGGGGTGAGACACGGCACCCCTAAGGAACTAAACACCACCCCTGGCTCTACTGAAGCGGTAGGTTGAACCGGAGTATGTTGTCGTGCTCCGTGTCGAGCTACTAACTCGGCCTCCCGACGTGCGCGGCCATGGTCTACAACATCCTGCGCATTAGCACCTCCCCCTGCCGGGTTGTTTCCTCGTGGTGAATTTCGGCGACATGCACTACTGGACACGGTCGGTTCGTCCTCAACGTGCCTGCTACAGCTCCGACTTGGACAGGGAGTGGAATCAATCCTCTCACGATTGTGTGAATATGCCTGCTGTTGATTTAGCGCTGTTTGAAGGAGTTCCCTAGCCCGGCGTGCTTCAACCGCAACTGGTGACTCGCCATCGGTCGGGAGGGCTTCCAGGCGTGAAGCGGTGGCCACAATATTGTCCAACGGGTTGGAATAATGCCCGGGAGGTGTTGGTACATATTGCGGTACAACATTGTTCTGGCGAGGTGGGTCCATCGTGCGCAGCTGAACCGGCGCTCCTGTCCTTGGTGCCTCCACCCGGTTTAGTATGGGTTGGTTACCAGCTCCTGTACCTGGTGTGTTGAAGAGATTCTGCGGTTCGAAAACCGATGGGAGACATGATCAGTACCTTCTTCTCATAACTTCCTCTGAAGCATTCTGATCCAGTCTAATCCGGTATGCCTGTGCTTCCAATTCAGCCCGTTCTATAGCCATCCTAGCATTCTCTGTCGCCAGGTCCGCTTTAGCTTGAGCTATCTGATCTTTCACCTTTACAATCTCCGCATTGTGATGATCCCTGGCCGCTCATCCACCTCTGCGGCCATCAACGTTGCCAAAGCGTCGAATAAATCGGACATGACTTGGGCCGGGGGCGACGCTGAGCTTCCCGCCCCTGCTGGTGTGGCCGTTGTTGAACCGGAGAGCATTGCTGCGGCGGTAGATGAATGAAGCGCTGATTGTGTGCCGGCCATGAAGATGGCGGCCCGGTTTGGTAGATCAGGGGAATCTGGAATACTGTTTCCCTCGGATCCTCCATCAATCCGGCTGTCCTGCAACTGGTAAAGCGTTTCGGTTTCTCCAGAAGACTCGTCATCAGAACAGACCACGGTCTCTCCATCGCAAACCGGCCCATCCTCGTACCCTGCTCCATGGACGACACCTATGAAAACATGCTTTGCCACGGGCTAAACCGGCGAAGAACTTGCACGCCGAGCCGTTTCGATGATGTCGGTGCAGATGTCCGGCTCAGGGGCCGGTTCACCGATCTTGCCGATGAAGACGTGAATTCCACCAAAGGGGACCCGGTACCCGTATTCGATTGAATTGGCTTTGGGACCGCATCCTGTGTTGTCGACGTAGAGCTTGCCGCGACGACTCTTTGTCATCTGGCCCACAGCGTATCCCGTAAGTCCATCAAAGCTGCCCTTCAAGAACTCGACACCATCATGCGATAGCCCCACGGTGGGCGCCAACTATCATGGGTTTGTCATGGTAGATGTCCTTGTGAAAGGACATAGTCGTGGAGCCATCGCTACGGGTTAGCCTAAAGGGGTTAAACCGAACAAGGGGACACGGGGAGTTTTATACTAGTTCGGCCTCTTCAGAGAAGGTAAAAGCCTACGTCTAGTTGTGATTGGTATTTCTAGGGTTTCGAAGGCCAGGGAGCGAATCCGCTTTGTCTGGCTCTCGAGTTGTTGTCTGTCCCTCAACCGCTGCCGGGTCGTCCCTTTATATACATAGGTTGACGCTCGCCGGGCTACAGAGTCCCGAAGCCGGATTATAAACGTATCCGGTTCAGTCTTTATCCTTCCTATCTTACAATAGAAGTTACATGACTAGGTCGGTTTACATTTACAGGCTTTAACCCGCCTTTGGGCCTTGGGCCTTCATGAAGCGCCATCATCCTTGCATCTTCATGGGCTTCTAATCTTCAAGGAGTCAACCCGGCTACATAAGGCCGGTTTACCTCCAGTAGTAATATCCCCAACAAGTTCCCATACATCATTCAATTCGAATTGCACCAACTCCTGTTGAATGGCATTCATCCAATCTGGATCATTCATGGCTTCTTCATACTTGGTAGGTTCTGCCAATGAAACAAAGGAGAAACTTCCATAGTAGTTAGCAAAACGAGTGTGTGAATGAGTTGTGGGTCGATAACCTGGATTCACAATTTCATCGAGAATTAATGAAGGATCAACTCGATTTGCCACATGAGGATGAGCATTTTCTTCGTGATGATCATTATCATCAGCATCAGCATGTGTATCATCATGCCCTTCAGGATTGCCATTTTGATCGACATTTGGATTTTGATTCCCATTTCCATTCGGAGGAGCATTTGCTTCGGAAGTGTCTTGACGAGTTCTGCTTCAAGTCATAGGAGCATCATCATCAGATGACTCAGGTGCATTTCCTTCAATAGGCTTCCAATGGCCATTTGTCGAAAAACATCCGATATCAACGGTCCATCTATCACATTTGGCAGGTTCTCCTTTTGGGAGCCGTTAGATTCATCAAACCACACATTTACCTTTTCCATGACTTTCATGTGGTGAGACTTATAGACACGATACATATGTGAGTTTGAGACATAACCAAGAAGAAAACCTTCATGTGCCTTAGGTGCAAACTTGGAAGAGCGATTCATATCAAGATTGTAACAAGGTGCACCAAAAACACGTAGATAAGAATCATTCGGTTTCTTGCTAGTGATAAGCTCATAAGAAGTTTTCTTAAGGAACTTGTGAAGATAAACACGATTGGTAACATGACAATCAGTGTTAATTGCATTAGCCCAGAAGCGAATGGGAGTTTTGTACTCATTGAGCATTGTTCTCGCCATTTCAATGAGAGTTATGTTCTTTCGTTGAACAACTCCATTCTGTTGGGGAGTGTATGCAGCAGAGAACTCATGAGTAAAACCATGATCATCGAGGAATTCAGCAATATGAGTATTTTTGAACTCAGTTCCATTGTCACTTCTGACATGCTTAATTTGCACATCATATTCATTATGGGCCTTCTTAGTGAAGCTTTTGGAGATTTCTTGGGTGCAGGTCTTGTCTTCGAGGAAGAATACCCAAGTATAATGAGAGAACTCAGCAACAATAACTAGACCATAATGATTGCCACCGAAGCTTGCATAATTTTGAGGATCGAATAAATCCATATGAAGAGTTAAAGAGGTCTTGTTGTGGTCATAACTATCTTGGATGACCGATGCTTCATAGCCAATTTTCCAGCCTCACAAGTAGCACATAGACAGTTCTAATCTAATTTTACATCTGGAATGCCACAGAGATGATTTTTCTTCACCAGGGTCTGCAAATTTCTCATACCTACATGACCAAGTCTATGGTGCCATAGCCATCCTTCGGTTGCTTTTGTAAGGAAACAAGCTTGGACTGAGGGACCCTTAGAGAAATCCACAATATAAAGATCACCCCTTGTAATTCCCTCAAAGACGAAGGAATTGTTAGAGGCCATGAAGACAATGCATTTGGATATGGAGAATAAAACTAGCATGCCTAAATTACATAGCTTGCCAACTAACATAAGATTGAATCCAAGGGATTGAACAAGTAACACATCATAAATAGATTTGTCATTTGATATAGCAAGTTTACCAAGCCCAATTACCTTTCCCTTGTTGTTGTCGCCAAAAGTGATATACTTCAGAGGAGAAGCAGTTAAGTTCGGGTCGACAAACAATGACTTGTCTCCGGTCATATGACTGGTGCATCCATTATCCATTCAGTGCACCTAGAGACATAGTCCTACAGAAGAATTTGGCTTTCTTAAACACCCACATCTTTGCAGGTGGCTTCGAAACAAATGAACGAGCAGGATATGGTTTCTTTCGATAAACATAGTTGTTGCTCGATGAGATGCGAGTATAACTGAAGGAATAAGCATTGAAATTATTTCCAGACGAATGAGCATACACTACTGCAGGATGCTGCTAACGCGACACTACGATCAGAGACCCTTCAAGAAACTATGTGTGATGCCATAATCGCAAACAGTGTTGTATGAAAACCGTCAAAAAGGTGAAAACGTTTGTGATGGAGGATGCATCAAACACTGTTTAGATTTTACTTGTGTATGCGATCCAGGGCATATGGTTCAGTCCAATGAACTGTTTGCGATGAGGCGGAATAAAAGAAATGGGCAGCCTGATGATGGCGTGTGTGATATAGAGCATACGGTTCACTTGGATGAATTGTTTGTGATTAGGCAACACAAAAGAAACGGGCAGCCAGATGAAGGTGTGTGCGATATACAACATATGATTCACTCGGGTGAATTGTTTGTGATTAGGCAACACAAAAGAAACGGTCAGCCAGATCAAGGTGTGTGTGATTGAGGGCATACGCTTCAGAAGGATTAACTGTTTGCGATTAGGCAACGGAATAGAAACGGGTAAGCCAGATCAAAGTGTCTGCGATTGATGGCATACACTTCACATGGATGAACTATTTGCGATTAGTCACAACAAACTGAAATAGTTAGATAGATCAACGTGTGTGCGCTAGACGGGCACACCCATTCTAATTAAAAGACGTGTGCTGACATTTCCTATTGCGGTGCACCCTATTGTGCAAACGCCACGTATGCCTTCCAGGAATAGTGCCACACTTATAACCGTCAGTAAATTTTGAGCATGTGTCCCGTCACATTCCAAATTGCAAACCTGTTCACACCGATCAAAACCTAAACGGTTTCCCACTTAGGAGTGTATTACTACGCGGTTATAAATACTACTACTCCAAGATGACTGCACATTCCTCCTCAACTCCTCATCCACAAAATGTCAAAAACAAACAAGTCATTCATCATCGTCCCCTTGCGTCTGCCATGGCCAGCGCGAGTTCTGGGTCGAGAGATTGCCACCAGGGAGAGGCGAGCCTGGAAGCGGGAGCACGAGAGATGTCCCGCCTCACCGCGATAGTAGCCAACATGCCCCGTCGCACGGCCGTAGCAGCAGAGAGGTCCCGCCGCGCCACCGAAGCAGCACGGAGGATCCGTCGCACCATCGATGCAGCAGACTGGTCCGGCCGCGTCGCGGAAGCAGAAGAGATGTCTCGCCGCGCTGTGAATGCAGCAGAGATGTCCTCCCTTGCCACGGTGGCCTGGGAAAATGCCTCACGGGCAGGCGACACTACAAAAAAAATACACTTCCGTGATGATACGTGTTTGTCACAGTAGGTCACTTTTTTTGTCATGCATGTACATCCATGACAAATTTATGATAGAATCAAGATAGTCATACCTATGTTGTCGTAGAAGTGTTCCATGACATTACCAAAATTATCATCACGGAAGTGTCAACTTCCATGACGATAAATCGTGCGTCACAGAAGTGCTTTCGTCAAGGGTGACCGACACATGGCATCCACCGTAACGGAACGCCGTTAAGCTATCGGGTCAGGTTTTGGATCCGATAACCCATTTACAGCCCCGACCAATGGGAAATTTCCACGTGTAAAATTCTTATTGGCCGGACGAAACATGTGTCAGCTCGTTAGTGGGTCAGATAGGCCCCTATGATACGTCGACACGTGGCACAGCCCAACAGAGGCCCATTCCTGTGAAAAGGCCGGCCCATTTGACTTGGTCAAAAGGTGGCGGGCCGACCCATGGAAAGCCTATTAACGGCCTGTTCGCATATAGCCCATTTATAGCCCGCTAACCGAAGGCCTGTTACGCCCTATCCGAATTAGGCCCAATAGCGTCATCTAGGCCATCCAATATGATTCCAACCCGTTTTCACTTCTGGCCCATGTATGCCCCTTGACGTCTTTCGGCCCATATGAGGCCCTATGTAACTCTTGGACTATTAACGGCCCGTGGTGAAACTGGCCCGTAATGAACAGTGTATCACTTTACACCCATTAACGACCCGTGGTGAAACTGGCCCGTAATGAATAGTGTATCACTTTATACCCATTAATGGCCCGTTATTCTGTTGGGCCGTTTCCGGCCAATGTTATCTTTTGGCCTTCTCAGAGCCCATTTATTCTTGGGCTCATTTCCAGCATTCGTTTACTTACGGCCCGTTACTGTCATTTTTTGCTTGTGGGCCAAATTCATCCCGTGGTTACAGTCGGCCCGTTTGTGGTCTGTTAATACGTTGGGCTGTTTTCATAGCGTCATCAAATACAGCCTATTAACGATGGCCCGTTATGGTCGGCCCATGAAAGGACGATTCCAACTCTAGCCCATTTACGGCCATAATGCGGCATGTTATTGGCCCATGTTTGGCTAATCGATCATACGGCCCGTATAAGGCCCATTGATGATGCAACCCGTAGAAAGCCCATTGTTTCTACGGCCCGTAGAAGGCCTATTGTTTCTATGGCCCGTAGAAGGCCCACTGTTTCTACGGCCCGTAGGAGGCCCAGTGTCACTACAGTAAATATTAGCCCATGGTTATTGTGGCCTAGTTTTAAAAAATAGGTTATGGCAGCCACTAGTTAACTGCGGAAAAATAACTGCAATGACTACAAGCAAACAAATAAACAAGACAATAAGGAAATAAATAAGCAAGCAACTAATTCTAGGCTATCACGGCTATTACACATATTACATCCACTGGGCATCAAAGTTCGCCACCAGTGCAAATATAGGGAACAAAGCAGCATATCATATACACTGGCCGTCAAAATTGGCCACCAGTGCAAATAAACGCGGCAGCAAAACAAGAGCATAACTGAAACAACTTCAGAAGAGCTCAAGAAACGTTATCTTGGGTATCCACCATGCTGGCAATAAGCTTAGCAAGCTGATTAGCTTTGTCCTGTTTGGCGCTAAAATCCTCCAACGCTTGCTGTTGCACTAGAAAGTATGCATTTGAATGCTCCAGGGACTTCCGCAGTCCTTCCGCTTCTTGTCGCAGCAAAGCTGATCGATGTCTTTCAGCTTGTAGTTGAGACTCAAGAAACCGAACTGATTCAGACAGTGAGTTTGAATAGCTTGTGCAAGCGGTAGTGGCCAGTAACTCCAACACTAAACCAAGACAGGATGTGTCACTATCCTGAACCTTATCCGCATTACTTCCTTTACCGTTGCTTAATAAGGCACTCTTCCCCAATATTCTGTCAGCATTCTAAAAGAAGAAACAAGCAGACACATAACAAGTTTAGCATGTACTAGTATATGAAACTCATTTAGGTGAACCAGTTCATTAGTAAGGTGGACATGATTAAACTACCAAGTCTTCTATTGCCAAGTACTAGTACATAATAAAAGCATCAAATAAACATATATCTATGTCCTATGGTAGCAATGGAATCTTAAATTAGAATAGTTGTTCTTCAGATTTAGGCACTTGTTCTACATGACCAGAGTACAGTAAGACGCAAGAATATAATAGTTAAAAATATAAAATGAGCTCATAGACCTTACCACATTCTTGGTTCGGGACCAGTATAGAACAAGGCATTCCCAGTCATCTTCTAGTAAATGCGTCTCAGGAGAACGTAAGGGAATTTGATGAGTTTCTTTGCCGGTGAAGTACGTTTTCTTCAGGTAATTCCGATACTGCCACCAAGCATTCTTGAAGATAGCAAAGGTATTAGCACAGGTTACCTCATCCTGAGTTTCCAAATCGATCCTTCTCTATAGAGAAAAATGGGAAAATTTGTTGTATTATAACCATCATGGAGGTAGGATGTATGGGACGAAGCAAAGTAATTGCCATGAATAACATTACTTACACATAACTCCTGGACAAACACCTGCAACTGGCATTTTCCTTCATCTTCAATATAATATTTCCAAGATGGGATGATACGCACATACGGTTTAACAACATCAAATGCGATAGATGCTAAACTACGACTAGCTGGTTGTGCTTCCTCCATAGGAATAAGCGTACTAACCGGTGGAGTTGGGGTTCGCCGTGATAGTACTGGCCCTTTGGGCACTGGAGCTGCCTTACTAACTGCTCTTGTTTGGGAGCTCTATGGTGGAGATGGTGCTGTGTCAACAGGAACTGGATTACTATCGGCTGGGGTTGGGGTTAGATTGGGTGAAGCTGGTTCTCTATCCATCGTAGTAGGGGTACAATCTGCGAGAGTTCGGGTTATGTGTGGTAGGGCATGTTCTTCTGCATGTACAACCGGGGTGCAATCTCCACCAAGAGGTAGCACTGTTTTATTTGAAGACCGTGTTTTTAGTTCGCTAGATACTGGCATCACCCGCTCCAATTGAAATGGCTGATAAACAGGAAACATAGTTGAATGTACAGACATTGTATGAGAGACAGATGCAATAGATAGTGCGGAAAAAAGAGGGCATGAAATAGTTGACATGTATATTGTTTAACTATAACGGATAGCATGACATAATTTCACATATATGATGTCTATCCAAACTGGATAGCATAGCATAACATAATTCAAAGATATGATGAATAACTAAACAGGATCGCATGACATAATTCACCTACTTGTTATCTAAGTAATCAGGATCGCATCATTTAATTCACATATGTGATTTATATGCTAAACAAAGGGCATTCGATATGATGTCTGAACTAAGAACATGGTGTTGAATATTGTGTATATGATGTCTAAACTATGCAATGCAAGACACCGTATGCATGATATGAGCAGTATAACCGTGCCAAGTTAGAGCATACACCTCAGTGGGGGAATAGGACTGGTCATCTATCTCTGAATCCATCTCTGAGGAGCTATCGGGACCCAACAAGAGATCTGCTTCAAAAGGTAGCACTGTCTGCTCTGAAGGCCTTGTTTTCACTCCATATTTTTCCATCTCCCACCCAAATGGCTGATTCACAGGAAGAGTAGTTTAATGTACAAACATTGTCGACAAATGGAAATGTAATGAAGAAAAGGATGGGCAAGATATCATTCAAATATATGATGCCTGGTTAAACAGGATGGCATTGCACATTTCACATATATTATGGTTGGCTAAAAGACATGAGACTGCATAATTCCCATATATGATATAGAAACTAAACAGGTGGCATTACAGAACATGTCTAATATAAGAAGATGACATATATGATGTCAAAAGTAGGCACTGCAAGGCAACATATGCATGATATGACTAACATCATCATGCCAAGGTAGAGCAAACACCTTGGGGGTAAATAGGAGTGGTCAGCGGCGTCCGAATCCGCCTCAAAACAAATATCTTCCTCTGGATTACAATCTGGAGAGGGGTGGGGAGGGTTTGCCATTGAACCCACCATCGAGCGATGTCTGCATGACATTGTATTGCCATGCAAAACTCTTCTCTTTTTCTCTACATGTTTAGCATGACTGTGTACAATATCTGACATGCATAACGAAAAAAATATGGTGAGATTATGTAAGGAGAGCATGCAGAAATTTAGAGTGATGGTAACAACCAGTGGATCGATGTTTTTCCGTTGAACCAAAATAGCCCTAATGGATCAACGTGAATGTATAGTAACAAGTGATGCAACAAGTGTACAACCTCTTTGCCGTAGCCGTGTCGACCTCAGCATCATTGGGTTGGTCGCTGAAGCAGTTGAGGCAGAGGTGGCTGTCGGAGGTGTGGAGGAAGATCTGAGGAATCTGTAGACGGCGTCCAGGGCACTGCTCTGTTGTGACGGATCGTTCTGTCGTTGGAGCAGCTCCGGTGAGCCATAAGACGTCAAGGCTGAAGCAGCACAAGACAGACATCGTCAATCTCAAGTGGGATTCTAATAGCATCTCCAATAGATGATGTAAAATGGATGTAAAATTAAGATCACCAAAAACCACCTGACTACAACATATGAGGTAAAAACTGTTGACTCTGAACTTAACTGTCGAAACTGAAATTTACTGTGGAATCTGAATGCTACTGTCGAAACTGAACGCCATGGTAGCAGAGAGGCACTTGACATGTAGTTTAGGGAGGGCCTGCTGTTCATCTTCAACCTGCACCCCCCTGAGCCGCCAGCCACCACCGGCCGAACCGCCGGCCCTAGTGTCGCCTCGCCGCCCCGAAACAACTCGCCACCGCCGCCCCGGCCAGCCCTCTAGGCCCCCTGCCCCCACCCTGAACCCTAAGATAGATAGTGGGGTACCTCTCCGGTGAGCCCCCGTCCCAGCTGCGGGTGGTTCTTCCTTAACTCCGGCGAGCCCCCCAACCCCTAAAAATCGACTGACCCAGAAGTCGATTCAGTCGACTGAAGTGTGGCTTAAACGGAGCAGAGCAGCAGCACAAGCGAGGGGGAGAGCAGCAGCAGCAGCTGGGCGAGCGAGCGATCGAGCGAGAGCCGGAGCAGCAGCAGCAGATCTGGCTGGTATGGACGCCGCCGCCGAAGGGGCCTCGCACTGTGGGAGAGCCGTCGTGGAGATGTCGCCCGTGGCGCCGGCTTCAAGGTAGCCGCTCCATGGGGATGCGGGATGGAGCACCGTCGGTGCCGGGAGGTCGAGTTAAGAAGAAGGTGCGATGCGATGAGTGTACAACCTCTTTGGTGGCACCGAGTAGGCCTCAGCTTCGTCCAAGGAGTCGGTGAGGATGCTGCGGTTCCGGTGGAGCAGGTTAAGGCGGTGCTGTGGGGATGGAGCAGCCGCGATAGATGAGGCGATCGCCGGAGCAGCTCCTTGGAGGTGGAGGACAGGGCGGCTGAACCGGCGGGACGGCGAGATGGACGACGGATCCTCATCCGGGGAGGTGGAGGAGGGACGTCGAGCTGTTGCACTGGACGACGTCGTCGGGGAAAAGGCTCCGGCTGGGCAGCGGTGACGTGGCGGACGGATGAGGGTGGCGTTTCACGGCTGGAGCGGAGAGGTTATGGCAGCCTGGGATTTCGAATGGCGAAAAGAGGGCGATGGGAGGGGGTGAAGCATGACTTAGGAACGCGCTTGTCCAAAATGTAGGGTGTGTTACAAAAGTACCCCCCACCGATTTGAACTAGCGGCCCTTTCGGCTCAGGGTTAGAAGGGGGATTTCACGCGTCGGGATTTGGCAGCTGGAGGGAGTTTTCGCGCGTGTTGTAATTTCGTGATAGCAAGGCACGGGTTGTGAAGGCGCTAGTTTTGGGAGCACGATATCTGAATTTTCGGCATATAACAAGACGCGGGTTGAATTGTAGGGACAAGCCTAACATGTAGTAATATTGTACTTGTACATGCCAAATTAATTCGCACTTCCCTCAACCAAAAAGAAAACGAAAAAAACAAAACTATTCACACAACACAAAGAGAGAGTCTTGCCCCGTTTTACTATACAAATGCTATTCAAAGCTACTCCCTCCTTCCATCTATATAGGGCCTAATGCGTTTTTCGATGCTAACTTTGACGAAATATTAGAGCAATGATATATGACATGCAACTTACACAAAGCACACCGTTAAATTCGTCTGTGAAAGGTTCTTTCAATGATATAATTTTCACATTGTGAATGTCATGTACTATTAATCTTGTCAATAGTCAAAGGCGGTCTTAAAAATCTCATTACGCCCTATATAGATGGAAGGAGGGAGTATGAATCCATGTTATGTCCGATTAAATTTTTTCGCTTGCTGTATAATGCATGTAACCTACTCATACCAACATTTTAGTGCATTCCAAATTACTATACTACCGCTGCAATTCAAACTAAATTTGAATTCGTTTCTCTATTTCAATAAGAATCTACAATCATGATTGTTGCCAACTTCAACCATCATAGTTTCCTTGCTATCCGCCAGATATAAATCAGACGGCCTATAATGCAGGATGGCAGGCACACCATCATCAACAACTCTGTTTTTTTATAAGAGTAGAGATAAAACATATTAAATGTAGTATACCATGTTCATAACCACACCATGTGTATCACCGTTATATATATTCACACATCCGTCGGTTTGAAACACTATGATAAATTCTTCAAATATCCGAATTCGCTTTTTATAATGAAGTATATATGATCTCTATTCGTGTTTTACACCCACACAACCCTCTTATCTTTGTAGCTAGCACTAACTTTCTCTTGTGCATGCTTTTTATAATGAAGTATATATGATCTCTATTCGTGTTTTACACCCACACAACCCTCTTATCTTTGTAGCTAGCACTAACTTTCTCTTGTGCATTCACACGCCCGCATCCCTCTCACCCTCCCTCAGCATTCTCTAGATCCATCGCGCAAATTCGTCTTTTCACTTTAGGTCATTCACCCACGGTGTGTGTAGGCCCCCCAGCTCCTTCTTTACGGCACACATCAATCGATATGCCTCTCTAGCCAGGTGTGCCTAGCACAAACACAAGCTTCCCCTCTTCTCTTGTCACCGTCCATGCCTCACTCCCGCCACTCTTTTCACCGTTCTCGTACTCGCACACTCCTCCCCCTCGATATAGTATGCCTCTCGTACCACTTCCTACATGCATCCCTCTCTCTATCCTTCTCCTCATCCCTCATTTGCTTCTAACACACACATGCATGTATACCGATCGATCTCCCAACATATACCTAGATCGACTTTAACTACCTCCCCATCGATCGACGAAACTCACAAGTTATGTCTCTCCTTTATCTTACAAAGGGCGATTGATCTTCCTATGTAGTTACGTCTGCTTACCACAGCCACATCGTCCCCCCTCATCATTCGTGCATGCCTCCTGACCCGTCTCTCACACGCACGTGCATAGACAACAAGTAGCCATCTCCTCTCTTATTGATATTGCGGGCGTGCCCTCCGTTTGTCTAGCAAGCCTATCCCACCATTTGTTAGAAGCAACTCCACTACCACCCCCTCCAACACTCTAGCTCTGTCTCTCTCCCAACCTTATTCATCTCCTGCACATATGCATGGATGCCGATCAATCTCCCTTAATACATGAGGCAGATCAATCTCCTTAATACATGAGGTAGGCCTCTCTCCTCCTCCACACATATACCAGCCATTGTACCTCTATAGTTAATTGGGCCTCCCTCTTCCCGCACCACACACCGATAGTCGAGCGCTGTAGGTAGGTATCCATGCCACAGAGACAAACTGCACATGTCCCATCTCATGTTCCAGTAGGCCAGCCACTCTATATCTTTGACATGGGCACACACAAATTCGATGGCACTCTTTATCGATCGCGCGTGCACACACACACATACACATCATCCCTCTCTTCGATTCTATGGACACCTCAAGCCGATGATACCTCCACTCTCTTCTCGTGGATCGCCCCCTCTATATATATATGTTATATCCAAGACTCTATTTCACACACATTGCATATGTTAAATTTTTTGATAGAACCCCCCCCCCCACACACACACAAACTCTCTAGAACCCACACACTATATCTCTCTAGGTTTGTATCTCTCTCACACACCCCCATGTAGGTGGTGTACGTATACAAGAAGAGAATAGGTGCACCGTGCACGAACTCACGCTTCATGCCCAGCCACACCCGCGCGGGTACACGGTGGAGCTCATTTCTCCGCAGAAGCTGAATTTGTTTTTGAAACATCAAGTGGCCAGAGACTCGAAAACTTATTTTCCTATTAGTGACTTGTCAGGGCGGTGGATTTTAGTTTGTACGATAATGATGCATCCACCTAAAGTAACGAAAGTTCTTACGTAAACTTCCTAGTAATTCCCTCTTCGTAGGTGCAGCATTACTCCTAACATTTGTAATATCAGTTTGAAACTTGTTATATTGCCATGTCCTATTCCTACGTTTTCAAAATCCTGCGAATCAAACAGATCCTGAGTAGGTGATGATGTTGTGCCTCCCATCTTTCACCAATAGCCGTCGGACCTGTTCCCTATTTACAAACCAAGCTTCTCCATTTTTGCAAAAAGATGCCCGCACTTGTTCCCTATTTACAAACAACTCCTTTTCTCTCACAATCTAGGAGTAGAAGGCCATGGAAAAATCTGGCACGATGGCCGCTGCCAGAGCCGTCCACCCCCAATCTTGGTGTTCCGTGCAATGCACGGGCATCTACGCACGGGAAATTATGTCAAACAGGGCTAGTTGTAAGCAGGCTAGCTCTACAGCCATGATGATAGTGACTGCAGACGGTGAGGCTGACTATGGTATGCCGAACACGGCGCCTATACTCAGGTGTCATCTCCGGCGCAGGGTCTTGTCACTTCACTGTGAGGAGCTGCACGTAATAATTTGACCAACGGGTAGTACAGTGCTAGTACTCCTACCACTACATTGGTAGTACGACTACTAGTACTAGTAGCACCACCGTCTGGATTTAGGAGTACTACCACGTCCACCGGCACTGAGGAACGTCTCCAGGTAGTATTGCTTGAGGCCGCCAGGGAGAGGGGCCGCTTGGACGACAGCTTCGTCTCCTTGCTCGATGAGGTACTCGTCGGTTTCCTCGACAAGTTCACCGTCGTCAAGAAGCTTGCGGACGACTTTGACGTAAGCCTCTAGCTGACGCGCCTAGGCTCTGCGATGCCCGCCACCCTCAACGGCCACTATGGTAACAACCTCTTCGACGCACTGGTGGCCCTGTGACTGCCCGCCGTCGCGCCGGAGAATGTCCACCTCGAGGTCGCGCTCGCCGCGCAGCGCCTGGCACAGCAAGACACCATCGACATAATCACCCACGTCTACGTGCAAATCATCCATAGGGACTACTACATGCAAGAGGAGGATGATAGGACGCTGGCCTTCTTGGAGCGCAGGGCAACCTTGGACGGCACTGTTCAGAAGCACGTTGAGCTCGCCGCCAACGCCGCTGCTCCTCACACGTCGGTTGGTGACCCGGCGCACTAGGGCGTGAGGATGTCGTTGAACGTTGATGGATCCGTATGTATTTTTATCTTTCCGTCAAATCCATGTAGTAGTATATGATACTACAATTATCTTACCTTTCGCATCAACTTCATAATTTTCGTACGTACTCCATGCATGAACGGCGCCAGAACCAAACTTCTCATTACTCTAGGAAAAATCGTTATTTTCTATCTATCGGTCACGCCATGGAGGAGAACCAAATTTTACAAGTTACGAGTTCAAAAGGAAAAGCCTGCCGTGTTCGCGTCGCACCCCCACACGGTTGGTCCGGCACGCCGCTCAAGCGGGAATGCGTGCGGTGTTGCATTTTCACTTACAAGTGGGACTGCAGTTGAGCAAACCGACTATCGGCAAACCCCCACCCCGCCCACCGCGCGATGGCTGAGAAAACGGGAGGGAGAAGAGATGGCTGTAGCACGGACTCCAAGAAAATTGGTGTCGGATGGGACTCGTGTGGGTGGCGTGTGCCGTACTGCTAGACGTGAATGCTACTGAGTTATGGCCCATGCCACCCCACTATATTGAGCCTATATCGAGGTACGTAGAACAAATTTCCTGCAGTCCATGCTCAACCCTCCTCTATCTCTCTTCTCAGCCAGCCAGCGGACACGCGGAGCCCATCGTCTGTTTGCTCACATGCGGCCCCACATGTCAGTGAAAATGCAAGAGGACCCACTGAACATGCACATCTTTCACCTCTACATGTTGGTGATGAAAACAAATCCAATAAAAATCTTTGGTGGCCGCTTTTGGAGTTACTCAAGCGTAGTAAGATTCTATTTACAGTTTAACCCAAGATGCACATCTCGTGGCTTCAACTACCACTCTATTTTCTTTCATGACACGACCTGGATGCTGGATGTCCCACGTGTCGGCAAAAGGAGGAAGAACCTAACCAAATCTTCGGTTCTTCTCTTGGATTAGACTAGTTGTGCTAACTTAAAAATTTTATTGTGTACTCCCTCCGTTCCAAAATACTTGACTTCCATTTGTCCAAAAATGGATGTACCTATATAGTAAGACATGTCTAGATACATATATATTTTGACAAATAGAAGGCATGTATTGTGTAATGGAGGGAGTAGAATGGATGCAAGTTTTTGTATTGGGAAGAAGAGTACATCCATATATTGATAGAGCGCAATTTAGTAGATGTTCTATCACTTTTAGCTAGCACAGACGCAAGATCAAGCCTCCGCAGATCAACAATGAATGCATCGAGAAGGCACTAATCCAACTTTCAAGAGTAGTAAAATGTATTCTTGTGGTTCTTGTTTTCTTTGGTCTTGCTTTTCTAGTCAAATTATCATTGGAGTTCGTGCAAAATGGAGGTGCATTTGGGGTCGTGCGTTGGAGTTGGCCTTACAAGTGGGACCGTAGTTAAGGAAACCAACTATCGGCAAACCCCCACCTTGCCCACCGCGCGATGGCTGAAGTTAGAGAAATGACGAGGTTGAAGAGATTGCTCTAGCAGTGACTCCAAGAAATAATATGGTGTCAAATGGATGTCATGGTGGTGGCGTGTGTCGTACTCCTGGACGTGAATGCTTGTTCTGGCCCATGCCACCCTACTACTCCTACTACTTACTCCTACTAGTATATAGTATACTAGTATCGAGGATTCGAGGTGCTGGTTATGTACAACGAACACATTAACATATGGCTACAGTAAAAACACTCGCCCGACACGCGAAGCATGTGAAGCTAGTACAAATTTAGAGAAGCGACTCGAAAGCCATTCATAAATTTAGTAAGTTTATCACGGGCATATCATTTTATTACATACAACAGGTCATCAACCCACATCGACAACGAGGATACATTATAAATACTAAAGTTTTCACCACACAACAAATAACAAGCCATGAAATGAACTTCAACTCAACCATTCCGCGGCGTTGGAAACGCTTGCTTTGAACCACAACTGACTCTCTGGGACGGGCCATCTGTTGTCGATCTGGAGACCAACGCAGGGCCGATCATCCAGGCTGAAGCGGCCTACTATATCAGTACGAGGGTAGGGAACCACCCAAATGTCTGAGGTATAGACACAGTTGCTTCTCATAAATGTGTCAAGAATAGTTGGATCGCCTTTCACCATCATCGGATAGTTTTGTCCAAGGAAGAGCGAGTTTTCTCCAAGACTATCAATTCTGTGCCAGGGAGAAGGAGTTGGCGCTAGCACACTAGTATCCATCCCGAATACCATGCAACGGGTGTTAGAATAGGTCCAGAGAGTGCGAACATGGGAGACACCTACTTCCTTACCAGTAACATCATCAGTGGGTTGTATACACACAAGAAGAGGTGATCCATCGGAATTAGTTGCCAGGCGCCACAGAGTATATCGGCGCTGCTCGTCCTCATGCTCGTGATCATCACCATCGTCATCTCCCCTTGGTTATAAATTTTTTCAAGTATAGGTGGTGGGATGTTCACAGGACCTTGGAAACACAAGAAGAAGGTTAATTAGTAAAGGGAAACTTGCTAACCCGCATGCATGTGGATGAAACAATTATAATTACGATGGAAGACAAACGTACCGAAACTATGAGGATACCATGCAAAAAGAGTGCCACGGGTGGTGGCAGCAAACACAAGGCCCTCGTATTGAATTGCATCACAGTACTCATTCATGCACAGAAACTGATTTTTGGGCAATGTACATCGAGTCAAACCACTAAGGATGGCAACAAGCTTGTCGAAGATAGCAACAACTTCATAGTTGTTGTAATTCCAAGAGCGGTTGGGAACTCGACAAATTGCTATCTTCCGTAGAAGACAGTCACCATGATCGTATTTGAACGTGTGTACATTACCGGTGTGCTCAACCTCTGGGCAGTGTGCTGAGATTTTTGGAAGTGGAACCCGGTGACGAGTGTACACATTCACAAGTTCCCACTCGAAGTTGGACCCAATGTAAACAACCCAATCTCCATTTGCGCCCGCCCAAGCCTTGCCCTCGAGCGATGGCATCTTAACATCATATGTATCATTATCAAGCGGCATCAACTGGCACAGGGTGAGGCCTCCCTCGTGCCGGCGCCAGTCATCAGGGTCACGGCGAAGAAGATAGGGGAGATCAAACCGCTCCTTGACTCTTGGGTTCTTTGTAATGATGTTATTAGTTGAGTCGAGAATGGGCTTGAACGAACCTGCCATGCTAGCCGAGGTGATGACGTCGCACCGATCAATGAGTTCCTCCAGCACGTCATCTTTCAGATCGGGGCAAGAATAACGGGGTCGTTTCCAGCCTGTTCCCTCCATGGAGAAGACGATCGAACAATGGCAGAAGAAAGGGTGAAGGGCTGAAGGAAAATGGAGGAGGGAGAGGAAGAACGTGCGACAGCAGTTCCAAATCGAGAGGGAAAGGCGAAGAGTCGGTGGACGGTTGCGAGTTTGCCACGGTTCACGAAGAGGCGCCCCGGCCTACATGTCCGTTCGGAAATACTCCTACTACTCGCCGTCGTCTCACTGATATGTTGGAACGGGACCACATGTCAACGAAACATGGTGTGTAATTTCTCATGCAAAACTCGATCTGGCCGCGTTAGCTCGAGATGCCGCATTAGTTATCGACCTTTATTTTTTAATGGCGTGCCGATCAGTTTTGAAGCACCACTAACTGGTACTGTACGTGGAGAGGATGACAGCAGGGACCCGCCAAGGTCATGGCAGGACGCAAGCAAGTGCCTCCTTATTTCAAGACAATAAAAAAATGGCTCCTCCTAGTGGATTTCTGACATCTGGGTCCCATGCCATTGTCAACATAGTCAATAAACGAGAGAATTGCACAACGAGCGGCTGACACCAGGGACCCAGCAGCTCGCCCAGTTATTTTTGTTTTGGGTTAATTTGATAAATGCCACTCCAAATCTGGTGTATCGGAGAAATGCCACTGTAATTTCCAAACTTTGAAAATGCCATTTCATGCCATTTCTAGTGGCATTTTTCGAAGTCTGGAGTGGCGTTTTTCAAAGTTTGCAAACTGCAGTGGCATTTTTCAAAGTTTGCAAAAATTGCAGTGGCATTTTTCAAAGTTTGGAAATTGCAGTGGCATTTTTATGAATTGCCATAATTGGAGTGGCATTTATCTAATTTGTTTTTGAAACGGAAGCAGGGTGTCAACTGGGCTGTGCAGGACACTCTGGCCTATCTAGACAGCCTTTTCTTTTATGTTTACCACAGACCAGCCCAATAGTTTTTTTTCTTTCTAAAAATGGCTAGCCCGGTTCTTTTGTGATTTGTCAAGTAATTCACTTCATTAGGCCTGCTGGGCTGCAAATCTTTCAAGACGAGGAGAGCTTCATTCGGATGGCCGAGAAAATGGCCTATCAGTAATGAGAAATGGGTTGTACATTTTTAAAACACATCAAACTGGCAATTATTTTCAAATATCTTTTTTTTCATTTCGAGATTTTAAATTGCATTGATTTTTATGCGTGGAAAATTTATTGGATTTTATATTGATATACATTTATTTTTAAAATCAGTCTGAATATGACTCAAAATTTCGGGATTAAAAACAGTTCAGACCGCACCGACATATGCAAAATTTCGTATAATTTTTTAACCGTGGCCACAATATGTGTTGTAATGCTAACATAAAGAATATGGGCTCCAAAAAACCTGTAAGAATTAGCAAATGGGCTGTAAATTATTTGAAATAATGGCAGATGGGCTGTATGCTGTTTTCCACAGATTTGAGGCTTTCCACAGATGGCATGTATACTGTTGGATGTCCATCCAACGGCCGTCGTGCTTCTTCAATCTCTGCTCTTCCTGCTCCAGCCGCTCAAACAAGCGCCGGCGGGATTGCTCCCTCCTACCCGAGGCCGGCTGTGCTGCCACGTAGGCCTCACCGCCCCACCGTACTCCCATCGCTGGCCTAGCCATCCCTCTACTCACCCACACCTGCTGTTATTCTCCGGCGACGGCAGACGAACCAGTAAACCCTCGTACAGTTGTACTCTCCTCCGCGTGGGAAACAAAAACAACGACCGAGTCTTCCCTGCCTCCGTGTCGTTCCCTTCCTAGGCCTCGCCGTCGTCCATCGCCCTGGTGCTCTCGACGTGGCGTGGTCAGCGTGGTCAATGACCGACATGCATCTGAAGTGGACTGTACGTGGAGAGGCTGACAGGTGGGTCCACGGCCGCATGCAAGGAAATTCCTCCTTATTACGCGCAAAATAATGATTTCCTCCACCTGACATCTGGGACCCACCGAAACGGCCTCTGTATTTCGCAAAAAAAACGTTACCACCGCTGACAGCTCGGACCCACCAGCTATACCTTCGCACGCAAGGAAGTGCCTCCTTATTACGCACAAAAAAAATGAATACTCCCCCTGCTAGCTGGGACCCAGTATAGTGGGCCTACTAAGTTGACGGGGATGAAGGGCTTTGTCAACTTAGTCAATATGCATGATTCTAGCTCGACTAACCGTACGATGTCCATCCAACGGCCGTAGTGCTTCTCCAACCTCTGGTCTTCTTGCTCCAGCCGCCCAAAGCAGCGCCGGTCGTGCCGCCTGCTCCTGCCTCCCGTGGCCGGCTGTGCTGCCGCGAAGGCCTCACCGCCCCCATACTACTCCCATCGCTGGCCAAGCCATCCCTCCACTCCACTCACCCACACCCCCTGTTATTCTGCGGCGACGGCAGCGCAGCCGAACCAGTGAACCCTCGTACTCCTCCCCGCGTGGGCATCCACTGCCGCGTCTTCCCCGGCTCCGCGTCGTCCCCTTCCTAGGCCTCGTCGTCATCCACCGCCGTGGTGCTGTCAATGCGGCATGGTCAATGTGGTCAACGACCGAATTCCATCGGAAGAATACTGTACGTGGAGAGGCTGACAGCTGGGTCCACGGCAGCCGCAAGGAAGTGCCTCCTTATTACGCGGAAAATAATTATTCCTCCACCTCACAGCAGGGACCCACCGGACGCCCACCAGTATATCGCGAAAAAAACATTTGCCCCTGACTGCTGGGACCCACCCGACGGGCCATCGTATTTCGCGAAAAAACGTTCCCCCTGCTGTCAGCTCGGACCCACCAGAAGTGCCTCCTTATTACGCACAAAAAAATGAATACCCCCTACTAGCTGGGACCCACCTTAGTGGCAGGCTGACTTGTGGGCCTACTAAGTTGACAGGGACGAAGGGCTTTGTCAACTTAGTCAATATGCATGATTCTAGCTCCAGTGACCGTATGATGTCCATCCAACAGCCGTAGTGGTTCTTCAACCTCTGGTCTTCTTGCTCCAGCCGCCCAAACCAGCGCCGGTCGTGCCTCGTGCTCCTGCCTCCCATGGCCGGCTGCGATGCGGCGGAGGCCTCACCGCCCCCTACTACTCCCACCGCTGGCCAGGCCATCCCTCTACTCACCCACACCCCCTGTTATTCTGCGGTGATGGCAGCCTCACACCGCAGCGAACCAGTGAACCCTCGTACTCCTCTACGCGTGGGCATCCACTACCGCGTGTTCCACAACTCCGCGTCGTCCCCTTCCTAGGCCTCGCCGTCGTCCACCGCCCTGGTGATCTCGGTGCGGCGTGGTCAACGTGGTCAAGGAATGGCTCCCATCGGGCGTGGACTATACGTGGAGAGGCTGACAGCTGGGTCCACGGCCGCAGCAAGGAAGTGCCTCCTTATTACGTGCAAAATAATTATTCCTCCACCTGACAGCATGGACCCACTGGACGGGCCACCAGTATTTTGTGAAAAAAAATCTTTTCCCCCTGACTACTGGGACCCACCGGACGGGCCACTGTATTTCACAAAAAAAAATGCCCCCCCCCGCTATCAGCTCGGACCCACCGGAAGTGCCTCCTTATTACACAAAAAAATGAATACTCCCCCAGCTAGCTGGGACCCACCTTGCTGGGAGGCTGACTTGTGGGCCTACTAAGTTGACGGGGACGAAGGGCATTGTCAACTTTGTCAATATGAACGATTCTAGCTCCAGTGACCGTATGATGTCCATCCAACGGCCGTAGTGCTTCTTCAACCTCTGGTCTTCTTGCTCCAGCCGCCCAAAGCAGCGCCGGTCGTGCCGCATGCTCCTGCCTCCCGTGGCCGGCTGTGCTGCCGCAGAGGCCTCACCGCCCCTAGTATTCCCACAGCTGGCCAGGCCCTGCGGCGACGACAGCCTCACACCGCAGCCGAACCAGTGAACCCTCGCAGTCCTCTCCGCGCGGGCTTCCACTGCCGTGTCGTCCCCTTCCTAGGCCTCACCGTCGTCCACCGCCGTGGTGCTCTCCGCGCGGCGTGGTCAACGTGGTCAAGGAACGACTTCCATCGGAAGAGTACTGTACATGGAGAGGCTGACAGCTAGGTCCACGGCCACAGCCCAGTTTTTTTGTGATTTGCCAAGTAAGTCGCTTTGTCAGGCCTGTTGGGCTGCAAATCTTTCAAGACGAGGAGAGCTTTCATTCGGCTGGACGAGAAAATGGCCCATCAGTAATGAGAAATGGGTTGTACATTTTTAAAACACATCAAACCGACAATTAGTTTCAAATATCTTTTTTTTCATTTCAAGATTTTAAATTACATTAATTTTTATGCATGGAGAATTTGTTGGATTTTATATTGATATACATTTCTTTTTAAAATCAGTTTGAATGTGATTCAGAATTTTGGGATTAAAAATAGTTCGGACCGCATCGAAATATGCAAAATTTCATATAATTTTTTAATCATTGCCACAATATGGGCTGTAATGCTAACAAAAAGAATATGGGCTCCAAAAAACCTTAAGAATTAGCAAATGGGCTGTAATGCTAACAAAAAGAATATGGGCTCCAAAAAAACCTTAAGAAGTAGCAAATGGGCTGTATATTATTAGAAATAATGGCAGATGGGCTATATGCTGTTTTCCACAGATTTGAGGCTTTCCTAAAAAAAGGTTGACGCACAAGCACTGACTGTTGGATGTCCATCCAATGGCCGTCGTGCTTCTTCAATCTCTGTTCTTCCTGCTCCAGCCCGCTCAAACAAGCGCCGGCGGGACTGCCTGCTCCCTCCTCCTCGCGGCCGGCTGTGCTGCCGCGCAGGCCTCACCGCCCGACCATACTCCCATCGCTGGCCTAGCCATCCCTCTACTCACCCACACCTACTGTTATTCTCCAGCGACGGCAGACGAACCAGTAAACCCTCGTACAGTCGTACTCCCCTCCGCGTGGGAAACAACTGCCGAGTCTTCCCTGCCTCCGTGTCGTCCCCTTCCTAGGCCTCGCCGTCGTCCACCGCCCTGGTGCTCTCGGCGCGGCGTGGTCAACGTGGTCAAGGAACGACTTCCATCGGACGTGGACTGTACGTGGAGAGGTTGACAACTGGGTCCACGGCCGCAGCAAGGAAGTGCCTCCTTATTACGCGGAAAATAATGATTACTCCACCTGACAGCTGGGACCCACCAGACGGGCCACTGTATTTCACAAAAAAACGTTTCCCCCTGACTGCTGGGACCCACCAGCTACATCTTCGCACGCAAGGAAGTGCGTCCGGGCAAAAAAACGATTTGCCCCCTGACTGCTGGGACCCACCAGCTACATCTTTGCAGGCAAGGAAGTGCCTGATAGTCGGGACCCACCTGGTCGAAGCGTACATAGCATTGTCATTCTAGTCGCGAACGTGTAGGTACATACTGGTCGATGTAGAGGCGCGCACGTGTCGTAGTAGAGGCGCGCACGTGTCGTAGTAGAGGCGCGCACGTAGCGTGTACACGTACGTATAGCGGCCAGGGTGCAAGAAAGAAAATATGGCCACGTATGTGTACATACGGGCGGGGTGTTGAACGCCTACTCGCGCATACGTACGGTGAGGGCTCGTGTACATGGTTGGGTCGGAACGGAGAAACAGCGTCGTCGTCGTGTTCATGGGAGGCAACAGAATGCGTCGTGTTCATGCAGAGGCAACAGAATGCGTCGTGTTCATCGGGAGGCAACGGGATGCGTTGTGTTCATCGGGAGGCAACGGAACGCGTGGGAGCCAACCGGCTGGGTCGGAACGGAATGCGTGGTCGTGTTCATCGGGAGGGCTTGGACGGAACAGGCGATGGAAACGAGGCCTGGAGTACCGCACAACGGAGGAAATGGACCTCCTACATTCGGAACGGGGTCATGTGGATCGGGAGGGGTCTGGCGTACCGCAAAATGGAGGAAACGGACCTCTTGCGATCGAAACGGGGGTCCTGTTGATCGGGAGGGGTGTGGCGTACCGCAAAACGGAGGAAACGGACTTGTGTTGGAGCGCTACGGTCGAAACGGGGGTCCTGTTCATCGGGAGGGGTGTGGCGTACCGCAAAACGAGACTCCACGGGATACAGTTCATCTCCACCGTCGACCCCCTCCAGCCTCCACGAGCTACTGTTCATCCACCGTCGACCTCCTCCAGCCTCCACTTGTGACTATTCATCCACGGGCTCCTATTCATCCAGCCTCCACCGCGCGCTACTCCACCGGCTACTGTTCAACCAGCCCTCTCCACGAGCTCCTGTTCAACCACCCCTCCACGGGCTACTGTTCATCCTGCCCTCCACCGTCTACTATTCATCCTGCCCTCCACGGGGTGATCTTGTTCATCCAGCCCTCCACGGGGTCCTGTTCATCCAGCCCCAACCGGCTCGATCGATCGGGGTCATGTTCATCCAGAGGCAACACCACGGGGTCCTGTTCATCCACCCCCACCGGGAACTGTTCATCCAACCCCCCTGCAACGCTCACTATTCATCTAGAGGCAGCATCAATCGGCTTCAGTTAGCAGCAGTAGCAAAGGAATCGCTCGATCGGGTTCAGTTAACAGCCATCGATCGATCGCTCGGGTTCAGTAACGCGTAGTCTGCAGTGCAATCGCTCGGGTTCAGTTAGAGCCCAACGCCTCGCTCGGGTTCAGTTAGAGCCAACTCCTCGCACACACGCGCGTATGTGTACGATAGAAACGCGCATCGCTCGGCCCCCGACCTCCCACCGTAACCGGGAACTCCCCGAAATTTTCCTCCCCCTCGCTTCTACCATGGTTTTTTCCTTCATGGACGGCCCTAAGAATGTCATGCAGCTGCGTCTCCGGCCCACCCAGGACGAAAAGCCCATTTTCTATCATGATTTTTTGTCATAGAAGTAGGAGCCCACCACATCTATGATGATACCGGATTTTGTCACAATTATCGTCATAGAAGTGTCATATGTATGACAGAAAAAAATTCGTTCGGCCCAAAATGTCACGGATGTGTCTTTTTCTTGTAGTGCGAGGACTCTTACAGGCACATGCGTGCCCTCGTCCATAGGCAGATGGATCAGATCTCCAGGTGGGCGAGGTTGGAGGATGACCTGCAAGCCTCATTTGAACAGTCTACCGATGTCATCCGGCAACTAAATGAGAGCAATGCGAAGCTCCGGGCTGAGCACGACCTGCTGAGGGCGAAGATTGTCAGAAGTGCGGAGCAGCAGGAGCAGACCACTGCCTTGTTGAAGAGGACCGGTGTCATCGTCGAGAAACTTATGGACGAGAATAACAAGCTGCGCAACGAGCGCAGAAGGCTGGTGGAGGAATCTATGGATGCTCTCAAGTAGCATCTTGAGGACAAGAAAGAGCTCGTCGCCGCTCGCTGCGGAGACTAGTTCCTGCGGCCTGCAGCAATGCATCAAGAAAGTAGAGATCAGCGAGCCAGATCGTTCTCTACCTTCTTCTTTTGCCCTTGTATTTCGGGCATTGCCGCATGTGGCTTTTTTAGTTATGTTTCTAAATATGTAAGACAATTATTATCCACTGTCATCGTCCTTATATTCATCATGCTTGCTATAAGTCGAAGTCGATGCTATATAGGTCCGGCAGATCTTACATCAAGATCCGTGCAAAACTTTCTTTTCAGATTTTCATTTTTCTCTCTTAAATCTCAGTCCAATGAGACATATAGCCACGCCGTAGAACAGGTGCTCGGACGCCATTAATGGAGACGTTGGGAGGGAGGTGCGCGGCGGGTAGTGGTCAAAGGGATCTCCACCCGATGAGCACGCGGAGGGGTCTGATTGCACGCCTCCCGTACTCAAATAGCTACCCCGCATGGCACCTCCTAGCCAATAAAAAAGGGGATGGGTGGCCGCACGTAATTGGTAAGTCGAACGTCCACAGTTTCAATAATACTTGTGTTTTTGATTTCTAACGTGACAACACTTGTTCCAAAATGACTTTGTTGATTGTTAATGTCTGGGCCTTCGCAAATCGGACAGAAAAATTACCACATCATGTTGGTGCCATGTCATGAGACCATGCCAAGTTTCATGATTTCAGGCGTGTTTTGGAATTACAGGAATTAAAAAACCAAGTTTCTCAATCTTCCTGGCCGAGCCACGACGCCCAAATGTTTGAATTTCACTCACATCTCATGCATGGGACCTAGAAATTCACCCAAGGACACACATGTGATTTTTCAAACAACTTTGGTGCACTGGAGCATGTGCTTGTAGTTCAAATTTAAATTATTGATACGTCTCCGTCGTATCTACTTTCCAAACACTTTTGCCCTTGTTTTGGACTCTAACTTGCATGATTTGAATGGAACTAACCTGGACTAATGTTGTTTTCAGCAGAATTGCCATGGTGTTATTTTTGTGCAGAAATAAAGTTCTCGGAATGACCTAAAAATCAATAGAGATTATTTTTGCAATATATAAAAAATACTGGAAGAAGAATCCATGTCAGGGGGGCCACACCCTGTCCACGAGGGTGGGGGCGCGCCTACCCCCCTGGGCGCGCCCCCTGCCTCATGGGCCCTCTGACGCTTCACCGACCTCAACTCCAACTCCATATATTCATATTCGGGGAGAAAAAAAATCAGAGAGAAGGATTCATCGCGTTTTACAATACGGAGCCACCGCCAAGCCCTAAACTCTCTCAGGATGGCTGATCTGGAGCCCGTTCGGGGCTCCGGAGAGGGGAATCCGTCGCCATCGTCATCATCAACCTTCCTCCATCACCAATTTCATGATGCTCACCGCCGTGCATGACTAATTCCATCGTAGGCTTGCTGTACGGTGATGGGTTGGATGAGATTTATCATGTAATCGAGTTATTTTTGTTAGGGTTTGACCCCTAGTATCCATTATGTTCTGAGATTGATGTTGCTATGACTTTGCTATGCTTAATGCTTGTCACTAGGGCCCGAGTGCCATGATTTCAGATCTGAACCTATTATGTTTTCATGAATATATGTGAGTTCTTGATCCTATCTTGCAAGTCTATAGTCACCTATTATGTGTTATGATCTGTTAACCTCGAAGTGACAATAATCGGGATACTTACCGGTGATGACCGTAGTTTGAGGAGTTCATGTATTCACTATGTGTTAATGCTTTGGTCCGATACTCTATTAAAAGGAGGCCTTAATATCTATTGGTTTCCAATAGGACCCTGCTGCCATGGGAGGGTAGGACAAAAGATGGCATGCAAGTTCTTTTCCATAAGCATGTATGACTATATTCGGAATACATGCCTACATTACATTGATGAGCTGGAGCTAGTTCTGTGTCACCCTATGTTATAACTGTTGCATGATTGATCGCATCCAACATAATTATCCATCACTGATACATTGCCTACGAGCTTTTCACATATTGATCTTCGCTTATTTACATTTCCGTTGCTACTGTTACATTCACTATAAAACCCAAAAATATTACTTTTGCTACCCTTACCACTACTATCATATTACTTTGCTACTAAATACTTTGCTGCAGATATTAAGTTTCCAGGTGTGGTTGAATTGACAACTCAGCTACGAATACTTGAGAATATTCTTTTGCTCGCCTTGTGTCGAATCAATAAATTTGGGTTGAATACTCTACCCTCGAAAACTGTTGCGATCCCCTATACTTGTGGGTTATCAAGACTATTTTCTGGCGCCGTTGCTGAGGAGCATAGCTCTATTCTTTGAGTCACTTGGGATTTCTATCTGCTGGTCACTATGAAGAACTTGAAAGATCAAAGAACCAGGATTTTTCCCTCAACTACGAGGGGAGGTAAGGAACTGCCATCTAGCTCTGCACTTGATTCACCTTCTGTTTTGAGTAAACTTGCGACACCTACACATGCTATTGATTCTGATAGGTTGCATGTTATTAATGATGCCAGTTCTGCTTTGCATGATATTTATGATGAAACTACTTCTATGCTTGATAATACTGTGCCAGTAGGTGAATTTCTTGATTAACAAGTTGGGCTAGAGAGAATGAAATTATTGCAACTGATAATATTGATGAAAGTGATGATGAGGATTCTCCCCCTAGATATGAATTGCCTGTTGTGCCTGAGGGTTATGTTATGGAGGAAGAAACTGCTAGAGACTTCTTAGCTTGCAATGATAGATCTGATCTTAAGAAATTATTAGCTAAGCTTAAAGAAAAGTCTTCGAATGCTAGAATGAAATATGACCCTGCTTTTGCAACTTCACCTATCTTTATTACTGATAAGGATTATGATTTCTCTATCGACCCTGAGTTGATTACTTTGGTTGAATCTGATCCTTTTTATGGCTATGAATCTGAAACTGTTGTGGCACATCTTACTAAATTAAATGACATAGCCACCCTGTTCACTATGATGAGAAAACTCGCCATTACATTATACTTAAGTTGTTTCCGTTCTCATTAAAGGGTGATGCTAAAACATGGTTTAATTCTCTTGATCCTGGTTGTGTGTGTCGCCACCAGGATATGATTTATTACTTCTCTGCTGAATATTTCCCCGCTATAAGAAACAAGCTGCCTTAAGGGAATATATAATTTTGTGCAAATTGAAGAAGAGAGTCTCCCACCAGGTTGGGGAGGCTTCTCCAATTACTTAATGCTTTGCCTGATCATCCTCTCAAGAAAAATGAAATACTTGATATCTTTTATAATGGACTAACCGATGCTTCCAGAGATTACCTGGATAGTTGCGTTGGTTGTGTTTTCAGGGAAAGAACTACTGATCAAGCTGAATTGCTATTGAATAATATGTTGACTAATGAAAACAATTGGACACTTCCTGAACCAACTCCTAAGCCAACTCCGAAGAAAAGGGGTATTCTATTTTGCAGTCCTGAAGATATGCAAGAGGCAAAGAAATCTACGAAAGAAAAAGGTATTAAAGCTGAAGATGTTAAGAATTTACCACCTATTGAAGAAATACATGGTCTTGATAACCCGACATTGGTAGTAAAGGTAAATTCTCTCTATAGATTTGATAAATGTGAAATTCCATTTACTAAGGTTGCTAGCCAATGCTTGGATGAGTTTGATGACTTTATGGTTAAACAAGAGATTTCAATGCTTATGTTGGTACACAATTGAAACACAATGCTGATATGCTTGAACACTTGAGTGATTATATGTCTAGTGTTAAAGGTGAACTTATACTTATTAGTAAACATGCTTCTATGGTTACCACTCAAGTAGAACAAGTACTTAAGGCTCAAAATGATTTGCTCAATGAATTAAACAATAAGAAAAATGATAATGTTGTTAGAGTTATGACTAGAGGTGGTAAAATGACTCAAGAACCTTTGTATCCTAAGGGCCATCCTAAGAGAATTGAGCAAGATTCTCAGAGAACTAATGTTGATGCACCTAGTTCTTCTAAAAGGAAGAAAAAGAAAAATGATAGGACTTTGCATGCTTCTAGTGAACCTGTTGTTGACACACCTGAGAATCCCAATGATATTTCTATTTCTGATGCTGAAACACAATCTGGTAATGAACATGAACCTAGTGATAATGTTAATGATGATGTTCATGTTGATGCTCAACCTAGCAATGCTAATGATGTAGAGATTGAACCTACTGTTGATCCTGATAACCCACAATCAAAGAATCAACGTTATGATAAGAGGGACTTCATTGCTAGGAAACACGGTAAAGAAAGAGAACCATGGGTTCAGAAACCCATGCCATTTCCTCCTAAACCATCCAAGAAAAAGGATGATGAGGATTTTGAGCGCTTTGCTGAAATGATTAGACCTATCTTTTTGCGTATGCATTTGACTGATATGCTTAAAATGAATCCTTATGCTAAGTATATGAAAGATATTGTTACAAATAAAAGAAAGATACCGGAAGCTGAAATTTCCACCATGCTTGCTAATTATACTTTTAAGGGTGGAATACCAAAGAAACTTGGAGATCCAGGAGTACCAACTATACCATGCTCCATTAAAACAAACTATGTTAAAACTGCCTTATGTGATCTTGGAGCCGGTGTTAGTGTTATGCCTCTCACTTTATATCATAGACTTGATTTGAATAAGTTGACACCTACTGGAATATCTTTGCAAATGGCTGATAAATCAACTGCTATACCTATCTGTATTTGTGAGGATGTGCCTGTTGTGGTTGCAAATGTTACTATTTTAACGAACTTTGTTATTCTTGATATTCCCGAGGACGATAGTATGTCGATTATCCTCGATAGACCCTATTTGAATATTGCAGGGGCTGTTATTGATTGCAACAAAGGCAATGTCACTTTTCATGTTAATGGTAATGAGCATACGGTACACTTTCCGAGGAAACAACCTCAAGTCCACAGTATCAATTCTGTTGGAAAATTTTCAACAATTACTATTGGAGGTTTCAAATTTCCTCTTCCTACTGTCAAGAAGAAATATGATATTCTTATTGTTGGGGATGTGTATATCCCCATTGAGGTAACCTAGTGCTATTCGAAATTTCTTCGGTTTCATATTATTCGAAATGAGTTTGTTAACAAGACCTGATCAACCTTGTTAGTGGATTCCTTTTGATGAGCATGAGATGGATGAAGTTAGAAAGCATAACCTTCTGTACCCTCTTTTTACTTTCTGTTATTTATATTAAATAAATCTAAAAAATTTATTTTTCTGTCTGTTTTCTGAATTATCCATGCAATAAAAAATACCCCGAAAATAAAAGTTCACCAAATGCTCTAAAAATTAAATATGATTTTTTCTAGAATATTTGAGAATAGCTGGCACTGAGAACACATCAGGGGGAGCCAGCACCTGGCCACGAGGGTCCAGGGCGCGCCCACCCCCTGGGCGCGCCCCCTGCCTCGTGGGCCCTTGGTGGCCCCCCTCCACTTATTCCAGCCACCACACACTCCTTCCTCCCAAAAAATCACTAGCCAGCTCAAACCCGAGTTCTTGCTCATCTTGCTGCCATTTTCGATCTCCTCGTTCAAAACTCCTCTTAAAACTGCTCTGGGGGATTGTTCTTTGGTATGTGACTCCTCCAATGGTCCAATTAGTTTTTGTTCTAGTGCTTTATTTATTGCAAATTTTTGTTGCTTACGTGACCCTGTTCTTGAGCTTGCATGTCAAATTTATGTGGTCAGAAGTAGTTTTGATGCATGACTTTGGTTTGGTTCATTTTTATTTTAAGTTACTAAAAATTTCAGAAATTTTTAGAAAAAGATGAAGAGATTTTTTAGGCGCTCATCGAGCCGAATCTCGAAGGATAGGCAAAGTGAAGAGAACAAGAAGCCCAAGTATAATCTCCCTCGTGTGCGGAGGTTCGGCCATGTGAATGGCCTTGTGATGAGTTCTTGAGAGAAGCTGGGATTCATGAAGATTTTTATCATTTGGCTGAGAATGCAGGCCTCACCGTCTTCCTCCACGACCAGCGTGAACAGTACCTCTTACTCACCAATATCTTTGTGCAAAATTTTCATTTCCATGCTAGGATATCACCACCTTCGGTGGAATTTTATTTATATGATGAGCATAAGGAGATGTCACTTTATGATTTTTGTCGGGTCTATTTAATACCCTTTCAGGGCAGCATAGATGAACCACATCGTAATGATGTGGAGTGATTTATTGATATGATTGATGTAGGGGAAACGAGGAAAGTTTCTGATGCGAGAATCACTAGCATACATTTTCCTGTTCTACGTTACTTCGCAATATTTGCAAGTAGATGGTTAATTGGTCGCGGGAACTATGGAAACCTTAGTGCCCCAGGTATTGTTATTTTGCGCCATGCCTTGTTTCAGGATATTACTTTCAGTTTAGGCGCTATTGTTGCTAAACTGTTAAATCTGAATCATACTAAGTGTTGGGGAACGTAGCAATAATTCAAAAAAAATCATACGTTTCACCAAGATCAATCTAGGAGATACTAGCAACGAGAGAGAGAGAGAGAGAGAGGGAGTGCATCTTCATACCCTTGAAGATCGCTAAGCGGAAGCGTTACAAGAACGCGGTTGGTGGAGCTGTACACGCAGCGATTCAGATCGCGGTCGATTCCGATCTAAAAGCTGAACAACAGCGCCTCCGTGTTCAACACACGTACAGCCCGGGGACGTCTCCTCCTTCTTGATCCAGCAAGGGGAGAGAAGAAGTTGAGGGAGAGCTCCGGCAGCACGACGGCGTGGTGGTGATGGAGCTCGTGGTTATCCGGCAGGGCTTCGCCAAGCGCTACGGAGGAGGAGGAGGTGTAGGAGAGGGGGAGGGGCAGTGCCAGGGGAAGGGTGCGGCTGCCCTCTCTCTCCCTCACTATATATAGGGGGAAGGGGGAGGAGGAGGCTCCCTAGGGTTTCCCTAGGGTAGGGGCGGCGGCCACAGGGGAAACCATAGATGGGTTTGGGCGCCCCCACCCCTAGGAAACTTGCCCCCCAAGCCGGGATGGGTGGCTGCCCTAGGGGAGGCGCCCCCACCTCTGCAAGTTACGTGAGATGGGTGGGAGGGGCGCTCAGCCCCTTAGTGGGCTGATGTGCCCCCTCCCCTTGGCCCATAAGGCCCCCCAACGCTTGCTGGGGCCTTCGAAACCCCATTCGGACATGCTGGTCGTCGCCCGGTACCCCCGAAACAATTCCGGACTCCAATACCCTTAGTCCAATATATCGATCTTCACCACCGGACCATTCCGGAACACCTCGTCATGTTCGGGATCTCATCCGGGACTCCGAACAACCTTCTATAACCACATACTATTTCCCATAACAACTCTAGCGTCACCGAACCTTAAGTGTGTAGACCCTACGGGTTCGGGAACCATGTAGACATGATCGAGACATCTCTCAGGCCAATAACCAACAGCGGGATCTGGATACCCATGTTGGCTCCTACATGTTCCACGATGATCTCATCGGATGAACCACGATGTCAAGGATTCAATCAATCCCATATGCAATTCCCTTTGCCTATCGGTATGTTACTTGCCTGAGATTCGATCGCCGGTATCCCCATACCTCGTTCAATATCATTACCGGGAAGTATCTTTACTCATTCTGTAATGCATGATTCCGTGACCAACTCCTTAGTCACATTGAGCTCATTATGATGATGCATTACCGAGTGGGCCTAGAGATACCTCTCCGTCATACGGAGTGACAAATCCCAGTCTCGATTCGTGCCAACCCAACAGACACTTTCGGAGATACCTATAGTGCACCTTTATTGCCACCCAGTTACGTTATGACATTTGGTACACCCAAAGCATTCCTATGGTATCCGGGAGTTTCACAATCTCATGGTCCAAGGAAATGATACTTGACATTAGAAAAGCTTTAGCAAACGAACTACATGATCTTGTGCTACGCTTAAGATTGGGTCTTGTCCATCACATCATTCTCCCAATGATGTGATCCCGTTGTCAACGACATCCAATGTCCATGGTCAGGAAACCACGAGCATCTATGGATCAACGAGCTAGTGAACTAGAGGCTTACTAGGGACATATTACGACCTATGTATTCACACATGTATTACGGTTTTCGGTTAATACAATTATAGCATGAACAATAGACAATTATCATGAACAAGGAAATATAATAATAACCATTTTATTATTGCCTCTAGGGCATATTTCCAACACTAAGGGCCCCGTCCTCGGAGGCATCTTTGCCTCGCGCCTTGCTGCACACTGTAACTTACCTATCAGGCATTATGAGAAAGAGGAAAAGTTGCTGCCTCATATTGCCCTAGGATATAAGAGTATGGTAGCACATGAGTTTATTGTTAAGGATAAGAATAAGACACTCAAATATAAATTGATATTTAACAAAAATTATTGTGAGTTTATTACCTTGCCTGTGCCCTCTTTGTTCAACATATTTTCAGGCATATACCTTATTCTGCCGGAGGCCATTCATGCCTACCGGAGCTAGATGTCAGCTGCAGAACCAGAGCCGCCATCTGACCCTCACCGTTAGTCTGTTTATCAGTGGAATCCGGAAGAGATCGCCAACCAGTGGCAATCTGAGGACCCTTCTTAGTACGACCCCAACTACAATTTTGATCCATGGGCATATACCAACTTAGGCCAAAAGCCTAAGCTTGGGGGAGTACGTATTTCTCACCGACGCTATATTCATGCTCACACACTCATGCCAGTTGTCAGTGCTCATACTTTTTCATTGTATCATCCATGCTAGTTTAATTTATTTTTGGGATTTCTTCTTGTGTGTTTGAAAAACCTTAAGAAAAAACAAAAAAAAGTAGTTGTAGCTTTTAGCTAGTTTACTTTCTATGCCTGTAGTAGTAGTAATTAAAAAGAAAACCCAAAAAGGTGTCTCGTTCTTCTTTTGCTCGTTGGGAGCTTTCCCGTGTAAATAGTTTTGTTTCTTTTCTTTCCTTTGGGGTCTAGAGGAGAAAACCATGATGAAAATGTTGAGTGGATCTTATATGCATTATTGTTGATCTAACAAAGAGCCCATATTACCTTGTCTTCTCCCATGAATTGAACGCTTGCAGATTCTAGCTTAGTCCAATGCACGTGCACTATTATTATTATCCACACCGTTCGGTCGTGCAAGTGAAATGAAATAATGATGATTATATGATGAACTGATTGAGATGAGAAAAGCTGGTATGAACTCGACCTCTCTTGTTTTTGTAATATGATTAGTCCATCGTTCCTGATTCAGCCTATTATGAAAGAAACATGTTTGTAATGACAATTAGAGATTGTACTTGCTTATGCCATGCTTAATTAGCTAGGAGTTTATAATGGTTTACCTTGCGTGCCAACATGCTATTAAAATGGTTGTGATGTGGTATGATAGGGTGGTATCCTCCTTTGAACGATTTGAGTGGCTTGACTTGGCACATGTTCACGCATGTAGTTGAAAAAAAATCAACATAGCCTCTACGATATTTATGTTCATGGTGAATTATATCCTACTCATGCTTGCATTCGGTGTTGATTAATTTTAATGCGTGTTCATGACTGTTGTCGCTCTCTAGCTGGTCGCTTCCTAGTCTTTTTCTAGCCTTCACTTTTACTAAGCGGGAATACTGCTTGTGCATCCAATTCCATAATCCCCAAGTTATTCCATATGAGTCCACCATACCTTCCTATATACGGTATCTACCTGATGTTCCAAGTAAATTTGTGTGTGCCAAACTCTAAACCTTAAAATAAACATTATGTTTTGTATGCTCGAATAGCTCATGTATCAACTAGGGATGTCTGTATCCTCCATGCTAGGCGGGTTATTCTCAAGAGGAGTGGACTCCGCTCCTCATTCACGAGAAAATGGCTGGTCACCGGGATGCCCAGTCCCATGCTCAAACCAAATCAAAATAATTGCAAATGAAACTCCCTCAGGATTGTTGTTAGTTGGAGGCACCCGTTGTTTCGGGCAAGCCATGGATTGATGCTTGTTGGTGGTGGGGGAGTATAAATTTTACCATTCTTCTTGGGAATCGCCTATAATGTTGTATTATGGAAGATATTGAGATCTCTCGGTTGTTATGTTGACAATGAAAGTATACCGCTCAAAATATTACTCATATCTATTTCAAAACCGAGCTCTGGCACCTCTACAAATCCCTGCTTCCCTCTGCGAAGGGCTTATCCATTTACTTTTATGTTGAGTCATCATCCTCTTATTAAAAAGCACCAGATGGAGAGCACCGCTGTCATTTGCATCCATTACTGTTAGTTTACATTGAATATAACTTGACTGGATCTCTTTTACCATGACTTACAACGTCTAGTCAATCCTTGATCTTTAAAGGTGCTCTGCATTTATGTTTTGCGGTCTCAGAAAGGGCTAGCGAGATACCATCTTGTTATATCATATTATGATTGTTTTGAGAAAGTGTTGTCATCCGAGATTTGTTATTATTGCTCTCTAGTTGATTATGCCATTGATATGAGTAAACATGAGACCTAAATGTTATTGTGAATATGGCTAGTTCATAATCTTTGCTAAAAACATGAATGTTGGCTTTACATATTTACAACAACAAGAGCAAACAGAGTTTGTAAAAGTTATTCTTTATCATTTTCAGTTTATCAACTGAATTTCTTGAGGACAAGCAAAGGTTTAAGCTTGGGGGAGTTGATACGTCTCCATCGTATCTACTTTTCCAAACACTTTTGCCCTTGTTTTGGACTCTAACTTGCATGATTTGAATGGAACTAACCCGGACTGACGATGTTTTCAGCAGAATTGCCATTGTGTTATTTTTGTGCAGAAATAAAAGTTCTCCGAATGACCTGAAAATCAATGGAGATTATTTTTGGAATATATAAAAAATACTGGAAGAAGAATCCACGTCAAGGGGCCCACACCCTGTCCACGCCGGTGAGGGCGCGCCCCCTGCCTCTGGGCCCCCTGACGCTCCACCAACCTCAACTCCAACTCCATATATTCGTGTTCGGGGAGAGAAAAATCAGAGAGAAGTATTCATTGCGTTTTACGATATGAAGCCACCGCCAAGCGCTAAACTCTCTCGGGAGGCTGATCTAGAGTCCGTTCAGGGCTCCGGAGAGGGGAATCCGTCGCCATCGTCATCATCAACCTTCCTCCATCACCAATTTCATGATGCTCACCATCGTGCATGAGTAATTCCATCGTAGGCTTGCTGGACGCTGATGGGTTGGATGAGATTTATCACGTAATCGAGTTAGTTTTGTTAGGGTTGATCCCTAGTATCCACTATGTTCTGAGATTAATGTTGCTATGACTTTGCTATGCTTAATGCTTGTCACTAGGGCCCGAGTGCCATGATTTCAGATCTGAACCTATTATGTTTTCATGAATATATGTGATTTCTTGATCCTATCTTGCAAGTCTATAGTCACCTATTATGTGTTATGACCGTTAACCCTGAAGTGACAATAATCGGGATACTTATCGGTCATGACCGTAGTTTGAGGAGTTCATGTATTCACTATGTGTTAATGCTTTGGTCCGGTACTCTACTAAAAGGAGGCCTTAATATCCCTTAGTTTCCAATAGGACCTCGCTGCCATAGGAGGGTAGGACAAAAGATGACATGCAAGTTCTTTTCCATAAGCACATATGACTATATTCAAAATACATGCCTACATTACATTGATGAACTGGAGCTAGTTCTGTGTCACCCTATGTTATAACTGTTGCATGATTGATCGCATCCGACATAATTATCCATCACTAATCCATTGCCTACGAGCTTTTCACATGTTGATCTTCGCTTATTTACTTTTCCATTGCTACTGTTACAATCACTATAAAACCCAAAAATATTACTTTTGCTACCGTTACCACTACTATCATATTACTTTGCTACTAAATACTTTGCTGCAGATATTAAGTTTCCAGGTGTGGTTGAATTGACAACTCAGCTGCTAATACTTGAGAATATTCTTTGGCTCCCCTTGTGTCGAATCAATAAATTTGGGTTGAATACTCCACCCTCGAAAACTGTTGCGATCCCCTATAGTTGTGTGTTATCAATTATGCACATTAAATGCCCAGAAACTCAATTAATGTATAAAAGGCCAAACGAACCCGGAATAATTCCAAAACTTAGCACGGTACTTCTATTTGGTCTAATCTGGCTGTGTAGAAAAAATAAGGCGGGAGAAGGCAGTGTACGTATGTCATTTCGCACACGGAGGTGACACATTCCCTCTCGGAACCACGGGCCTTCTTGAGGGAAGCTCCGGTTTGCAAGAAGCTTACACCAAAGCTTGTCCCAATTCAGCCAAAAATATTACCGCAGCATGTTGATGCCATGTCATCACACCATGCCAAGTTTCATGATTTTCAGGCGTGTTTTGGAATTACAGGAATTAAAAAACCAAGTTTCTCAATATTTCCAGCCGAGCCACGACGCCTAGATGTTTGAATTTCACTCCCATCTCTTGCATGGGACCTTGAAATTCTCCCAAGGACACACATGTGATTTTTCAAACAACTTTGGTGCACTGGAGAATGTGCTTGTAGCTCAAATTTGAATTATGCACATTAAATGCCTAGAAACTCAATTAATGTATAAAAAAGGCGAAACGAGCCTGGCAAATTCCAAAATTTAGCATGGTACTTCTATTTGGTCTAATCTGGCTGTGTAAAAAAATAAGGCAGGAGAAGGCAGTGTACGTACGTCGTTTCGCACACGGAGGTGACACGTTCCCTCTCGGAACCACGAGCCTTCTTGAGGGAAGCTCCAGTTTGCAAGAATCTTACACCAAAGCTTGTCCCAATTCGGCCAAAAAAATTACCGCGGTATGTTCATGCCATGTCATGACACCATGCCAAGTTTCATGATTTTCAGGCGTGTTTTGGAATTACCGGAATTTAAAAAACCAAGTTTCTCAATCTTTCCGGCCGAGCCACGATGCCCAGATGTTTAAATTTCACTCCAATCTCTTGCATGGGACCTAGAAATTCACCCAAGGACACACATGTGATTTTTCAAACAACTTTGGTGCATTGGAGCTTGTGCTTGTAGTTCAAATTTGAATTATGCATATTAAATGCCCAGAAACTCAATTAATGTATAAAAAAGGTGAAACGAGCCCGGAATAACTCCAAAATTTAGCACGGTACTTCTATTTGGTCTAATCTGGCTGTGCAAAAAAATTAAGACAGGAGAAAGGCAGTGTACGTATGTCGTTTCGCACACGTAGGTGACACGTTCCCTCTCGGAACCACGAGCCTTCTTGAGGGAAGCTTCGGTTTGCAAGAAGCTTACACCAAAGTTTGTCCCAATTCAGCCAAAAAAATTACCGCAGCATGTTCGTGCCATGTCATGCGACCATGCCAAGTTTCATGATTTTCAGGCGTGTTTTGGAATTACAGGAATTAAAAAAACAAGTTTCTCAATCTTTCCGGCCGAGCCACGACGCCCAGATGTTTGAATTTCACTCCCATCTCTTGCATGGGACCTAGACATTCACCCAAGGGAACACATGTGATTTTTCAAACAACTATGGTGCACTGGAGCACGTGCTTGTAGTTCAAATTTTAATTATGCACATTAAATGCCCAGAAACTCAATTAATGTATAAAAAGGCGAAACGAACACGGAATAATTCCAAAATTTAGCATGATACTTCTATTTGGTCTAATCTGCCTGTGCAAAAAAAATTAAGATGGGAGAAGGCAGTGTACGTATGTTGTTTCGCACACGGAGGTGACAAGTTCCCTTTCGGAACCAGGAGCCTTCTTGAGGGAAGCTCCGGTTTGCAAGATGCTTACACCAAAGCTTGTCCCAATTCGGCCAAAAAAATTACCGCACCATGTTGGTGCCATGTCATGAGACAATGCCAAGTTTCATGATTTTTAGCCGTGTTTTGGATTTACAGGAATTAAAAAACCAAGTTTCTCAATCTTTTCGGCTGAGCCACGATGCCCAGATGTTCGAATTTTATTCCCATTTCTTGCATGGGACCTATAAATTCACCCAAAGACACACATGTGATTTTTCAGCAAACTTTGGTGCATTGGAGCATGTGCTTGTAGTTCAAATTTGAATTATGCACATTAAATGCCCGGAAACTCAATTAATGCATAAAAATGCCAAATGAACCCAGAATAATTCCAAATTTAAACACGACACTCATGTACTAGTTGCATGTTCACTGTACGTAAATGTTCTTGCAATCCAAACACCATCCTTTCCCTCTGTAACACCATTTTGTCTTTCAAAACATAATGAAAAAACCAGGTATACCACAAACAGTTTACTAGAAAGAATCGTGTGGGATGTGATATAAAATATCTTGGCGCACCGTCTTGTCTGGCTTACGCAGGAAGCTTTGTCGTCTACAGTCCACCGCCCCCGCTTGAACCACACTTGCGTGGTAGTTTCTCGCGGCACCGAGCAAAAAAATTTTGCCACCGCAGAAATATCTATCTCCCCGCCCCCTCCCTCCTACCAAAAGCCACATTTCCACTGTTCCTCCTTGCTTTCCAAGTTCAAACCTTCACTGCTGCTTATTGGCAGCTCAGCCTCCTCGCCGGTGACCCTTCTTCTTGTCGCGCCGCCTCCTCGCCGGCTACCCTTCTTCTTACAGCGCCGCCTCCTCGTTGGCGACCCTTCTTCTTGCAGTGCCGCCTCCTCGCCGGCGACCCTTCTTCTTGTTGCGTGGCCTCGTTGATATGGTCAAGTAATCCACACCCCACCAACACCATCCTCCTCGTTTCCCGTCCCACATGCCCCGACTGACGGAGCGACACCTTCCACCGAAATCACTGCCCCCTCCTCCAATTAAGCGCCGCCCACAACCATTTTACACGCAGTATAACATGGAGCTGAGTAGCATGCGGCCGCACGCGCGAACAAGGTCGCTATGGCTGACATGCGTGTCGACTTCCAGATCTTGGAGGAGCACCTCGTCTTCGAGGCCACCGTCGACACCGTTGTGTGGTTGTCTACTTTAAAATACAGTTCGTGATGTTTTCTCGAGGCCACCACCAGTCCCTTCTAGTGATTTGTCCTCTGTAATGTTAATATGCAATCTGATGTTCAGTTAACAGTTTGGTCCTCTGAAATGTAATGTTCAGTTAACACTTTGGTCCAACAATTGCTACATTTCTTAGTACCGTTCTCAAGCATTCTTTGTTTTGTTAACTGTCTTATCTTCTAGTACATGTTTCTATTCTGCAATGTCGTGCTCAGTTAACTATTTTGGTTCATTTGGTCTGCTGTACATTTAACTGTTTGGTTCAGTTCTGCAATTTGATTTTCATTTGCTGTGGGTACAATTTTGTATTGTTATGCATATGCCACCAATCAAATTTGGTTGTACTCAATACATATTCTATTGATAGTATGGCAACTCTTAGTTAACCTGGTCAAGATTTTCCTTATGTGTGTTGAAGGGAAACAATGGGGAGACACTGCGGTTTACCATCGAGGTTTGTTCAAGCAGGGTCATTTGGCTAATAGCACATTATTGTGCAGTTGCAGGAATCATTCTAATATTTAGGTTTCTTACAATTTGGTCTTGCACATGTAGGTCCTGTTGACCCATTTTTCATATGGGGAAATGAGATGTCCATGAATATCAGTCAAGTCAAGAACTCAGAAAGATTGTTAGGATGAAGAAACTTGCGACGAATAACAGCAAGATCTTTGTTTGCACAATGAAGAAGACATCAGTCAACTATAGGATGGTACCAACTCTTTTACCTTGTTTTTACCCCTTGCGCCATTTCAAAATTTACAACAGCGATTTATGCATAACTTTGTTTTCAGTACATTTCAAAGCAGTTCACTGATGATTACCTCTCAAACCACCTGCATGGTCAAGAGGCAAGGAAGGTATTCATTCAACACCCACGGTATAATATTGAAGTCTTACTGAAGAGGATGAAGGTTGGGCAGGCAATTATCCATAGCCACTGGCCTGAAGTTGCAAGGACATTCAACATCACTGAAGGCTCAATATTTGCCTTCCGCTTCTGCAGTTTCCCAGGTGAGATTCATTTGTCTATTTACCATGTATGATGCTACTTTCCGAAGGTTTTTGATGCTGCATGTGAAACTTGGTGCTGTTGTGTAATGGCGTAACTGAGTGCCGAAGCTATTTGATGTAATTCGATTATGAAATCCTGGTTGCTTTTATACGAATATGAAATATCTGGCGTGTTTTATAAGAAATATCAGTTTGATTAGTACATCGATTATCAATAATAGGCTAATTACCCTGCTTATTGGGGTTTTCTATTGCAAACGGTTACTCAGACAACACCGTGGGCGATGAACTCAAATAACCCGTACGGTTTCTGGAAAGTAGGCGTGTTCGATCAACTAACAATCACACGCGGCTTTCGGCAGCCAACTGTTTGCGTTAGGCCACCTTGCACACATGTTTCCACACAAAGAATTGTGTGGGATGTACATACCTACGGAAATGATTTTCTGGGATTCACCATGTGGGGTGTACATACCTACGGAAATGATTTCTGGGATTCACCGTGTGGGATGAACATACCTACGGAAATGATTTCCGGGATTCGCCGTGTGGGATGTACATACCTACGAAAATGATTTCTGGGATTCACCGTGTGGGATGTACATACCTACGGAAATGATTTCTGGGGTTCACCATGTGGGATGTACATACCTACGGAAATGATTGGGTTTCCATGCCTCGCTCGATCGCACACGGCCCAGTCTGTGTCCCATGAGGGCCTATCCCCGACGATTTCTGGGTCATGTGGGAAATACCCCCCTACCGCCCACACTCACTTGGCGACGGTTCCAAATGCCGTCGAGGAAAGGGGTTTTAAACCGTTTGTTTAGGAGCTCGTTGTACCAGTGATAGTGATTGTATTCACTATGCATATACTCATTCCGTCGAATTCTTTGTGCCTGCATGGTTAATCGAGCAGAAATAGGCAAAGCATCAACCGTTTTCTTAGGCACCCAGATAGCTTTCTTTGGGGGGGGGCATTTCTGCTATTTGGTCCAACATAGCAAGCAACAGCCTCACCATGTTGATTCTTGAACAAGTTATAGTTGTGCATGGAATCATCATCAGGATATCTAGGAATGGGAGAGTTGTATCCCGAAAGTAATGCTGGATCTAGCGTTTTGCTCTTTGCAGGACCCCCATAGTTTAAGGATATTGATGTGTTTCCCGGTAGGTGCCATTGCCATTCAGTTTCCTTTCGAAATTGATACCTTCCTTTTTGGGATTTTTGTGAAGAATAGATTTGTTCAGAACATCGCAAAGGGTTTGGTGTCCTTTGAGAGATTTGAACATTCCTATCTGAAGAAGATCCATCAACCTAGCATTTTCATTAGAAACAGAACCATTTTTGTCGATCAAGGGGTTAGCACTCACAAATGATTCAGCATTGTTTCGTTCAAGGCATTCTAAACACGGTGGCTCAAACACCTCAGGTTTGTCCTTGAGTTGTTGGGTGAGAAGAGAATTTTCTCTCATCAAATCAGCATGAGCCTCTCTCAGCGCCTCGAGTTCCTGTTTCCTTTTCAGGTAATTGTGGGTTAATCTTTCATGGTATGCTGAGATAAAATCATGACGAGTTGAGAGTTCATCCATTTGTGAATTGAGAGTGGAATACTCTTGGCTCAATGACTAATTTTTCAACATCTCCTCAACCAACAACCCTTCAGATTTCTTGAGGGTTTTCTCAATTTCTCAAGAGAATTTTGTTGTATATTGGCAATTTTGACCAACTTAGCATGGTCATCCTCATCAAAAGAATATTGATCACTGCAGTGATCAATGTGATGTTTGGAGGATACCTTTTCTTTCGAAGCCTTGTCCATGAAGCAGCAGGTAGGAGTTTCATCGTTGCTTGACGGGTTCCCGAAGAAATTCATTGTAGGAGAAGAGGTGCATGCTATGCCAGCAATGCCTGAGTCGGAGTCCTCATCTGACTCATTTTCTTCTTCGGAGGCAGATGATTCTTCTTCTTCAGAATCCATCTCCTTGCCGATGTAAGTATTGGCCTTGCGAGAAGTATGCATGCAGTTGGCGGAGGACTTGGAAGGATTCCTTGAGGAAGATCTTGACGAAGATTTTGAGGTGGAGTTGTCCTTCTTCTTGAAGAACTTCTTCGTTTTCTTCTCATCATCGGAGCCATAGTTCTTGATCTTGCTTTTGCCTGGATAGTTGCCCGAATCATATCTCACAGTAGCACGGATTTCAGCTTCCCAGAGAGGGCAGTCCGAAATGAAGTGTCCGGGCTTTTTGCACTGGAAACAAGTGTATTATGCGGCAGGTTTTGAAGATTTTGAACCCCCTGAGTTGCTTGAACTTCTTTTCTGGAACTGGCTCTTCTTGCGAAACATTGGAATCGTCTCATGATCAGTGTGAGATCTTTGCTGAGTCATTCTGGATCATCTGAATCTTCTTCGGCATTTCCATCTGAGGAGGAATCAGCCACAAGTTTGAGAGCATGACTTTTGCATTGAGTTGAGCCATACAGGTCTCTTTTCTCTTCTTCTTGTTCCCGTGAGTGTTCAATCTTTCCATGACATCAGCAGAGGTGAGGGACTTGAAATCAGGAAGTTCACGAATCATCAGGACAAGAGTATCAAATGAATTGTCAAGTGATCTAAGCATTTTCTTCACAACTTCATGGTTGGTGATATCTTTGGTGCCGAGACCTTGAAGCTCATTTGTTATATCACTGAGACGATCAAAGGTTTGCTGACAGCTTTCATTCCCAACGCGCTTGAAACAATTGAATTTTGCTCGCAGGGTATCAATTCGAGCTTCCTTCTGAGTTGAAACTCCTTCGTTAATCTTCTCGAGTACATCCCACAAATCCTTTGAAGATTCACACTGGCGATATCGAAGAAACTGTGCCCGAGAGAGATGACCACCAATTTCATCTTTGGCTTGAGCATCCAGTTGAATGAGCTTCTTTTCTTCGTCAGAAGGGGCTTGACGCACAGTGACTATGAACTCAACTTGCACCACGGTCCACATATCATCATCTATAGCACAGAGACGGATCTTCATCTTCTCCTTCCAGACGGGGTAGTCCGTCCCATCGAATATGGGAATCTTGAGATACGATTTGTAGTTCACTAAAGACATACTTAAACTCCAAAGTCGTTAGACTAATATGAGTAGAGTCAAGGAGTACCTTGCTCTGATACCAATTGTAGAAACAAAATATGTCTACCAGTGGGGGGATGAATGGGAGTTTTAAATTTTCTTCGGAAAACTTAAATCTCTCAGAACCCGTCATCGGAATAAGGTGGAAATAGACTATAGTGAACTAAGGCAAAGTACCAAAATGAAACTAAGGCAAGCATCGATGAAAATCATACGAATGAAAATACATTGAAGATAAATAAGGGTGAAAAGGTAACATAAGATGCTCGATGGCGACAAGGTATTTGTTCGACCAGTTCATCCTTCTGCACAAGGAATATGTCTAGTTGGAGGGGCTATGACTTAACACAAAAGATAAACTCTCTTCAGCCTATTCTCCTCCATAATCGATTTGCCAACCGATGTTGATCACTCATGATAGATATTTGAAGGTGATCTATGAACCTTTACAGACTTCTTCTTCGAGAACCACAATCACTCTTCGTCTCTGTAGAAATTGACACCTAACCATCTAGAGAGTTTGTAGCTCTCAAGAGTAATAGGCAAAGCGTACTAAACTTAGAATCCAGAGATGCTGAACCACTATCTAATTCTTTGGATCTAGGGTTTTTCTCTTGGTGGATTTTAAACTCAAATTGCTCGGAGAGTGGGTTGCTCAAGAATCTTCTCAGAAATCAAACGAAGCAGCCACCGGACAAAGCTGGCGCGGGGTGGCTATTTATAGCTGCAGCCTTCCCATATGGGAAATGACCATTTTGGACATGAGGTCCAGCCAATGGCCAACCGAGACGTTCACAACAGTCGGATTTTGGAGAACAACGAAAGAAGAAGAACAACGAAAAAATACTACGTCTTCATCTCGTCTTCATTCTTCTTCGAGCGCAGACATTTGCTTCGAACAGACATCGAACCAATTGCTTAAGCTTCAGCAATTTTTAGGGGTCGCTCTTGTTAGCTTTATCTTCGGTGATAACCTTCGCTACACAGCAGGGAGATTATCTTCGTCGTTTGCATCAAACTCCTCAATACTTCAGGGACCTGTTACTCTATATGCACTAGCAAACACATAAGTCGCGTACTGTTTATGTCCAAAAACTCTAAAAACATAAGGATTTATCATTGCACCAACATGTTGACTTCATGCATGGATTCATGATAGGGTGAAAGGAATTTTGTCTATTTGTTGTGGTATCGTGTGATGGTCTTCAACTACAGACAATTGCTTTGCATCACTTTCCTTATGGTTAAAATCTAAGGAAACTACATAACATAACCATCTTCATGTTGGGGTAGAATTCACGAGCAATGAATATTTGTTTTGTCATTGTAGGATCGAAAGTATGTCTAGAGCGGGGTGATTAGACTACTTGACCAAATAAAAATCTATCATTTTCCTAGTTTTAGTTGTGCGAAGATTTTTGCAATTAGCACAGGTCAAGCAATCAACCTACACATGCAATTCTAAGAATATAGTAGTGGAAAGTAAAACATTGCATATGAAGATAACAGGAAGGGTCTGGAAAAGGAAAACGCAATGGATACACGAAGATTTTGGGGTTCTGATAGGTGGTGCTATCATATGTCCATGTTGATGGAGACTTCAGCACACGAAGGGTAACGGCTGCGCGAGTCCATGGAGGGCTCCACCCACGAAGGGTCCATGAAGAAGCAACCTTGTCTATCCCACCATGGCCATCGCCCATGAAGGACTTGCCTCACTCGGGTAGATCTTCACGAAGTAGGAGATCTCCTTGCCCTTACAAACTACTTGCTTCAACTCCACAACATGTTGGAGGCTCCCAAGGGACACCTAACCAATCTAGGAGACACCACTCTCCAAAAGGAAATGTATGGTGTGTAGATGATGAACTCCTTGCTCTTGTGCTTCAAATGATAGTCTCCCCAACACTCAACTCTCTCACACATATTTGGCTATGGTGGAAGAAGGATTTGAGTGGAAAGCAACTTGGTGAAGGCTAGAAATTAAGGTTTAAATGGTAGGAATGGAATATGTTGATCTTAACACATGAGTAGGTGGTTCTCTCTCAGAAAATGGATGGTGGAAGTGTAGGCACATTCTAATGGATTTCTTACAAATGAAGAGGGGGTGGAGGGGTATATATAGCCTCCACATAAAATCCAACTGTTACACACTTTTGGTCCATCTCGGTGGGACCGATTGTCAAACTCAATGGCACCAATCTGTACAAAAATATGAATGTTGGGAATCTCGGTGGGACCTACTGGAACAACTCGGTGGGACCAATGTGCTAGGGCTTAGGGCAAACTTCATCTCGGTGGCGACGATTGCATAAACTGGGTGGGACCAAAGTGAATGCAATAGATCACAGAGCGCTGGCAAGGTCATCTCAGTGGGACCGAGACCGTATCGGTGTGACCGAATTGTTAGGGTTCTAGGCAGTGGCTATGTCAAATGAACTATGTGGCTCCGGGTATAAAGAATCGGTGGGGCTGAGTAGCATTTTTGGTTTTGGACATATTTGGATGGAGAAGATAGCTAAGGGTTTTGGAGCAATATCACTAAGCATTTGAGCAAGTAGACCATTAAGCAACACCTCGTCCCCTTTTAATAGTATTGCATTTCCTATGGACTCAATGTGATCTTGGGTCACTAAAGTAGAAATGAAGAGTCTTGAGCTTATGCAAATCTTTTGAAGGGAAAATGCCGTGTGCGGTGCCCCTCTCCACCATAATCCACCTTGGTCATATCGTCGTAGTGCTTAGGAGAAGCCCTGCGCCGGTAGATTCATCATCACCGTCATCACGCCGTCGTGTTGATGAAGCTCTCCCTCAACACTCAGCTGGATCGAGAGTTCGTGGGACATCACCGAGCCGAACGTGTGCAGATCACGGAGGTGCCGTACTTTCGGTACTAGGGTCGGTCGGATCGTGAAGACGTACGACTAGATCAACCGCGTTGTCATAACGCTTCCGCTTATAGTCTACGAGGGTACGTGGAAAACTCTCTTCCCCTCTCGTTGCTATGCATCACCATGATAGATCTTGCGTGTGCGTAGGAATTTTTTTGAAATTACTGCGTTCCCCAACAGTGGCATCCGAGCTAGGTCTATGCGTAGATGTTATATCCACGAGTAGAACACAAAGGAGTTGTGGGCGTGGGTATATACATATTGCTTGCCGTCACTAGTTGTTTCTTGATTCGGCGGTATTGTTGGATGAAGTGGCCTAGACAGACATTACGCGTACGCTTACGCGAGACTGGTTCTACCGACGTGCTTCGCACACAGGTGGCTGGTGGGTGTCAGTTTCTCCAACTTTAGTTGAATCGGATTCAATGAACATGGTTCTTTCTGAAGATCAAAAAGCAATCACTATACTGCGTTGTGGTTTTTGATGCGTAGGTAAGAACGGCTCTTGCTCAGCCCGTAGCAGCCACGTAAAACTTGCAACAACAAAGTAGAGGACGTCTAACTTGTTTTTGCAGGGCATGTTGTGATGTCATATGGTCAAGACATGATGCTAAATTTTATTGTATGAGATGATCATGTTTTGTAACACAGTTGTCGGCAACTTGCAGGAGCCATATGGTTGTCGCTTTATTGTATGAAATGCAATTGACATGTAATTTCTTCACTTTATCACTAAGCGGTAGCGATAGTCGTAGCAGCAATAGTTGGCGAGACCACAATGATGCTTTGATGGAGATCAAGGTGTCAAGCTAGTGACGACGGTGATCATGACGGTGCTTTGGAGATGGAGATCAAAGGCACAAGATGAAGATGGCCATATCATATCACTTATATTTGATTGCATGCGATGTTTATCCTTTATGCATCTTATTTTGCGTAGTTCGGCGATAGCATTATAAGATGATCTCTCACTAAATTTCAAGGTATAAGTGTTCTCCCTGAGTATGCACCGTTGCTACAGTTCCTTGTGCCGAGACACCACATGATGATCGGGTGTGATAAGCTCTACATTCACATACAACGGGTGCAAGCCAGTTTTGCACATGCAGAATACTCGGGTTAAACTTGACGAGCCTAGCATATGCAGATTTGGCCTCGGAACACTGAGACCGAAAGGTCGAGCATGAATCATATAGTAGATATGATCAACATAATGATGTTCACCATTGAAAACTACTCCATCTCACGTGATGATCGAACATGGTTTAGTTCATATGGATCACGTGATCACTTAGAAGATTAGAGAGATATCTATCTAAGTGGGAGTTCTTAAGTAATTTGATTAATTGAACTTTAATTTATCATGAACTTAGTACCTAATAGTATTTTGCATATCTATGTTGTTGTAGATCAATAGCTCGCGTATAGCTCCCCTATTTTATTTTTGATATGTTCCTAGAGAAAAATAAGTTGAAAGATGTTAGTAGCAATGATGCGGACTAGCTCCGTGATCTGAGGATTATCCTCATTGCTGCACAGAAGTATTATGTCCTTGATGCACTGCTAGGTGACGGACCTATTGTAGGAGTAGATGCAGACGTTATGAACGTTTGGCAAGCTCGGTACGATGACTACTTGATAGTTTAGTGCACCATACTTTACGGCTTAGAACCAGGAGTTCAAAAACGTTTTTAACGACACGGAGCATATAAGATGTTCCAAGAGCTGAAATTTGTATTTCGGACTCATGCCCGAGTCGAGAGGTATGAGACCTCTGACAAGTACTTTGCCTACAAGATGGAGAATAGCTCAACCAGTGAGCATGTGCTCAGAATGTCTGAGTGCTACAATCACTTGAATCAAGTGGGAGTTAATCTTCCAGATAAGATAGTGATTGACAGAGTTCTCTAGTCACTATCACCAAGTTACTAGAACTTCGTGATGAACTATAATATGCAAGGGATAACGGAAATGATTCCCAAGCTCTTCGCGATGCTGAAATTGGCGAAGGTAGAAATCAAGAAAAACATCAAGTGTTGATGGTTGACAAGACGACTAGTTTCAAGTAAAAGGGTAAGGGAAAGGAAGGGAACTTCAACAAGAATGGCAAGCAAGTTGCCACTCCCATGAAGAAGCCGAAAGCTAGACCCAAGCCTGAAACTGAGTGCTTCTACTGCAAAGGAAATGGTCACTGGAAGTGGAACTGCCTTAGATACTTGGCGGATAAGAAGGATGGAAAAGTGAACAAAGGTATATTTGATATACATATTATTGATGTGTACTTTACTAGTGTTTATAGCAACCCCTCGGTATTTGATACTGGTTCAGTTGCTAAGAGTAGTAACTCGAAACGGGAGTTGCAAAATAAACAGAGACTAGTTAAGGGCGAGGTGATGATGTGAGTTGGAAGTGATTCCAAGGTTGATAAGATCACCATCGGACACTCCCTTTACCTTCGGGATTAGTGTTGAACCTAAAATAAAAGTAATGTGGTGTTTGCGTTGAGCATGGATATGATTGGATCATGTTTATTGCAATATGCTTATTCATTTAAGTCAAAGAATAATTGTTGTTCTTTTTACATGAATAAAACCTTCTATGGTCATAGACTCAATATAAATGGTTCATTGAATCTCGATCATAATGATACACATATTCATAATATTGAAGTCAAAAAGATGCAAAGTTAATAATGATAGTGCAACTTATATGTGGCACTGCCGTTTAGGTCATATTGGTGTAAAGCACATGAAGAAACTCCATGCTGATGGATTTTTGGAATCACTTTATTATGAATCAATTGATGCTTGCGAATCATGCATCATGGGCAAGATGACTAAGACTCCATTCTCCGGAACAATGGAGCGAGCAACTGACTTATTGGAAATAATACATACTGATGTATGCGGTCCGATGAGTGTAGAGGCTCACGGCAGGTATCATTATTTTTTGACCTTCACACATGATTTGAGTAGATATGGGTATATCTACTTGATGAAACATAAGTCTGAAACATTTGAAAAGTTCAAAGAATTTCAGAGTGAAGTAGAAAATCATCGTAACAAGAAAATAAAGTTTCTATGATCTGATCATGGAGGAGAATATTTGAGTTACGAGTTTGGTCTTCATTTGAAACAATGTGGAATAGTTTCGCAACTCACGCCACCTGGAACACCACAGCGTAATGGTGTGTCCGAACATCATAACCGTACTTTATTAGATATGGTGCGATCTATGATGTCTCTTATCGATTTACCACTATCATTTTGGGGTTATGCATTAGAGACAGCCGCATTCACATTAAATAGGGCAACATCTGAATCCGTTGAGACGACACCATATGAACTGTGGTTTGGCTAGAAACCTAAGTTGTCGTTTCTTAAAGTTTGGGGCGGCGATGCTTATGTGAAAAAGTATCAACCTGATAAGCTCGAACCCAAATCGGAGAAATGTGCCTTCATAGAATACCCAAAGGAAAATGTTGGGTACACCTTCTATCACAGATCCAAAGGCAAGATCTTTGTTGCTAAAAATGGATCCTTTCTAGAGGAGTTTCTCTCGAAAGAAGTGAGTGGGAGGAAAGTAGAACCTGATGAGGTAATTGTACCTTCTCTCAAATTGGAAAGTAGCTCAACACTGAAATCAGTTCCAGTGATGCCTACACCAATTCAATGAGGAAGTTAATGATGATGATCATGAAACTTCAGATCAAGTTACTACCGAACATCGTAGGTCAACCGGAGTAAGATCCGCACTAGAGTGGTACGGTAATCCTGTTCTGGAGGTCATGTTACTTGACCATGACAAACCTACGAACTATGAGGAAGCGATGATGAGCCCAGATTCCACAAAATGGCTTAAGGCCATGAAATCTAAGATGGGATCCATGTATGAGAACAAAGTATGGACTTTGATTGACTTGCTCGATGATCGGTGAGCCATTCAGAATAAATGGACCTTCAAGAGGAAGACGGGCGCTGATAGTAGTGTTACTATCTACAAAGCTCAACTTGTCGAAAAGGGTTTTTGACAAGTTCAAGATGTTGACTACGATGAGATTTTCTTACTCGTATCGATGCTTAAAGTCCGTCTGAATCATGTTAGCAATTGCCACATTTCATGAAATCTAGCAAATGGATTTCAAAACTACATTCCTTAATGGATTTCTTAAAGAAGAGTTGTATATGATACAACAAGAAGGTTTTGTCAATCCTAAAGGTGCTAACAAAGTGTGCAAGCTCCAGCGATCCATCTATGGACTGGTGCAAGCATCTCGGAGTTGGAATATACGCTTTGATAAGGTGATCAAAGCATATGGTTTTATACAGACTTGCGGTGAAGCCTGTATTTACAAGAAATTGAGTGGGAGCACTACAGCCTTTCTGATAAGTATATGTAAATGACATATTGTTGATTGGAAATGATGTAGAATTTTCTGGAAAGCATAAAGGAGAATTTGAAAGGAGTTTTTCAAAGAAAGAATTACCTGTAAAGCTACTTACATATTGGGCATCAAGATCTATAAAGATAGATCAAGACGCTTGATAAGACTTTCAATGAGTACATACCTTGATAAGATTTTGAAGGAGTTCAAAATGGATAAGTCAAAGAAGGAGTTCTTGTCTGAGTTGTAAGGTGTGAAATTGAGTAAAGACTCAAAACCCGGCCATGGCATAAAATAGAAAGAGAATGAAAAGTCATTCCCTATGACTCAGTCATAGGTTCTATAAAGTATGCTATGTTGTGTACCAGACCTATTGTATACCTTAGCATGACTTTGGCAAGGGAGTATAATAGTGATCTAGGAGTATATCACTGGACAGCGGTCAAAATTATCCTTAGAGGTCCAAGGAAATATTTCTCGGTTATGGAGGTGATAAAAGAGTTCGTCGTAAAGAGTTACATCGATGCAATCTTTTGACACCGATCTAGATGAATCTAAGTCTCGATCTAGATACATATTGAAAGTGGGAGCAATTAGCCAGAGTAGCTCCGTGCAGAGTATTGTAGACATAGAAATTTGCAAAATACATACGGATCTGAATGTTGCAGATCTGTAGACTAAACTTCTCCCACCAGCAAAACATGATCACTCTTTGGGTGTTAATCACATAGCGACATGAACTAGATTATTGACTCTAGTAAACCCTTTGGGTATTAGTCATATGAAGATGTGAACTAATCACATAAAGATGTGAACTAATCACATAAAGATGTGAACTAATCACATAAAGATGTGAACTATTGGTGTGAAATCACATGACGATGTGAACTAGATTACTCACTTTAGTGCAAGTGGGAGACTGAAGGAAATATGCCCTAGAGGCAATAATAAAGTTGTTATTTATATTTCCTTATATCATGATAAATGTTTATTATTCATGCTAGAATTGTATTAACCAGAAACTTAGTACATGTGTGAATACATAGACAAAAAGAATGTCACTAGTATGCCTCTACTTGACTAGCTCGTTGAATCAATGATGGTTATGTTTCCTAACCATAGACATGAGTTGTCATTTGATTAACGGGATCACATCATTAGAGAATTATGTGATTGACTTGACCCATCTGTTAGCTTAGCACGATGATCGTTTAGTTTGTTGCTATTGCTTTCTCCATGACTTATACATGTTCCTATGACTATGAGATCATGCAACTCCCGAATACCGGAGGAACACTTAGTGTGCTATCAAACATCACAACGTAACTGGATAATTATAAAGATGCTCTATAGGTGTCTCCGAAGGTGTTTGTTGGGTTGGCATAGATCGAGATTAGGACTTGTCACTCCGTGTATCGGAGAGGTATCTCTGGGCCCTCTCGGTAATGCACAACACTATGAGCCTTGCAAGCAATGTAACTAAATGAGTTAGTTATGGGATGTTGCATTACGGAACGAGTAAAGAGACTTGCCGGTAACGAGATTGAACTAGGTATTGAGATATCGATGATCGAATCTCAGGCAAGTAACATACCGATGACAAAGGGAACAACGTATATCGTTATACGGTTTGACTGATAAAGATCCTCATAGAATATATATATATGTGGGAGCCAATATGAACATCTAGGTTCCACTATTGGTTATTGACCAAAGACGAGTCTCGGTCATGTCTACATAGTTCTCAAACCCGTATGGTCCGCACGCTTAACGTCTGGTGACGATCGGTATTATGAGTTTATGTGTTTTGATGTACCGAAGGCAGTTCAGAGTCCCGGATGTGATCACGAATATGACGAGGAGTCTCGAAATGGTCGAGACATAAAGATCAATATATTGGATGACTATGTTTGGACATCGAAAAGGTTTTGAGAGAGTTCAGGCATATACCGGAGTACCGGGGGGTTACCGAAACCCCTCGGGGAGTCAATGGGCCTTAATGGGCCATAGTGGAAAGGAGGAGGAGGAGGCCAAGGTGGGGGCGCCCCCCCCTCCCAAGCCCAATCTGAATTGGGAGGGGGCGGCCCCCTTTCCTTCTCTCCCTCTCCCCCTTCCTTCCCTCTCCTACTCCAACTAGGGAAGGGGGAATCCTACTTCCACCAGGAGTAGGACTTCCCCCTTGGGCGTTCCTAGGAGGCCGGCCCTCTCCCCCTCCTCCACTCCTTTATATACGGGGGAGGGGGGCACCCCATAGACACACAACTTGATCATTGATCTCTTAGTCATGTGCGATGCCCCCCTCCACCATAATCCGCCTCAGTCATATCATTGTAGTGCTTAGGCAAAGCCCTGCACCGTCATTATGTCGTCGTGCTGACAAAGCTCTCCCTCGACACTCAGCTGGATCAAGAGTTCGTGGGACATCACCGAGCCAAATGTGTGCAGATCGTGGAGGTGACATACTTTCGGTACTAGGATCGGTTGGATCGTGAAGACGTATGACTACATCAACCGCGTTGTCATAACGCTTCTGCTTACAGTCTATGAGGGTATGTGGACAACACCCTTACCCTCTCGTTGCTATGCATCACCATGATAGATCTTGCGTGTGCGTAGGAATTTTTTTGAAATTAGTGCGTTCCCCAACATCTTTGTCCTTAGCATTTTGTAGGGTCCACATCTCTATCTCATGGCATGCCAATCATTGAACATCCTAAAATATTTATCTTGAATGGATATTAGTTCAATGAGCTATATGTTGTTATGAATTACCAAAACCACCCGGGGATTAGTTGCACTTTCAATCTCCCCCTTTCTGATAATTGATGACAACATATAGATCAAAGCTTTGACAAATGATTAAATGAATGAAATACATCGTTGCTTTGATAAGTATGTGATAAGCAAGAGCTCCCCCTAAATTTGTGCATATTTAAAATTTTGTGTTTGAATGCAAATGCACAATCGATTAGGATCATGGGTCACTCTTCCATGCCACATACATGTTGGTGGAGTGCACAAAATGATAAGAGTGAAATAACATGCACACATCACCAAAGACATAAGTGAATGATCATACACAAATATCCATAGAGACAAGCATTAAGCACACATTAAGCAAAGTATGATCAATCACACCACCAAACGTAGTATCTCAGGAGCATAAAGCAACCAAGTAGCACGGATCAAACGAACAAAGTAGCAACGAGCAATAAAACCAAAGAGCAAAAGAAAGAGACACTCTCTCTCGAAGCCTATGATCTATACATTTTCCTCCCCCTTTGGCAACAAGTATGGAAAAGCTTGAAAAAGTATAGAGTTGATATTCTCTCTCTAGGCACTATCCCCTGGAGCTCCTGAAGGTCTCTTCTGGCTTTGTGGCTCATGTGTGCGTAGAAGGCGTGGAGAGAACATCGTTTGTAAATGCCTTAGCTGAAGTCTGCTAAATAGGTGGTGTAGACACTAGAGGTGGAACTGTAGCAGTAGTGGCAGGTGTAGAGTGAGTAGGTATCATGTCAGCAACTGGCACGGCTGAAGATCTGGCTGCCCTTGGCACAGTCAGAAACCTCTCAGTAGTGGTGTGCTCATTGCCATCTTCAACATCACCTCTAAGCTTCTCCACTATAGACTGAATCTCTATGACCTTGACATCTCAATTGTACATCTTGTCTTCCACAATCTGCTCTAAGTTCTCCTAGTTCTTGGCTAAGTTGGCTACACTTCGCTCAATCCTCAGTGTTGCTTCCAGCAGATATGTCATTTGGTCTTGCTTGGAATTGAGATTTGCTATTGGGGCAATTGGTGACGTGGCTTCCTTTGCTGCTCTTGCTGCTGCTGAGACTTCTCTTGAGCCTCAACTGATGTGGGGTGTGAAGGATCCATAACCACCACATTGTCCTCGAACTCTGGCTGAAGAGGAAGGTGCTCACGATCAAGTAGATATGTTTTTGTACCAACTTTGGATTTTATAAGCATCTGAATGTGTGGGGCATATCCACAAGACCTTTTCTGGTCAGCAGTTGTCCTCTTGACCGTCTCTACTATCAAACTCATAACTTTGATCTTCTGAGGATTGCCAAATAAGTGAGGCAAATTGATGGAGTGGCCACAGATCATCCTCTCATCTCCAGATTTTGGCAATAGAGTATGCCTCAAAATGGTGTTTGTGGTGGCCAAACCAGCTAGCAGATGCTTGACTGACCCAAGCTTCCCATAAACATCAACATCATCTTTATCTTCCTCGGGAGCATCAAGAAGTGCAGCCCACTCAGAGATTGATGACTGATACTAGTGTCCCTCAGTCATTCATGCAATCTTCCCATCTGGATAGTAGTGTGTTGTGGAGTAGAATTGCATGACCATCTGATCATTCCGGTTGGTGAGCTTCTGACCAACAAAGTCATCAACTCTGGTAATTCTGAAACTTTCATGAATGTGGGGGAAATAATCTTCATTTGTATCTATGCATTTCCAGTCCACCCACTTCATGTCACTGACAATGGGCTTCTTGTCAAGCAAAATAGTCTCGTAGAAATCTTGTTGTTCACGGGCATGGAAACGGTAGTCAGAACCTGTCCTTCTCTTAACTGAATATGGATCCACTTTCCTCCACTCTCACAGACCCTTTTCCTTCCTAAGCTTCATGTTTTCTACAACAGGGTGTACATTGTCATGGTATGGAATCTTGGGCTTGAGCTCTCTGAGCACTAGTGGCTCCTCATCAACCTGAACTTCTAGCACTGGGGCCTTGTTCTTCTCAGCAGCTGATATGTTTATTGTTGACCTCTTGGGTGCAGAAATTTTGGGTTTTGACTTGGCCTTGGAGGGAGCAGCAATTGATGTCATGGCATCTGCCATGACCTTCTGTATTTTAGCTGGAGGTGCAACAGGTTCCTCCTCCTCTTCTTCCTCTTCCCTCATGGAAGGCTTGCCAAGTACTATCACTACAAAAAAAAATACACTTCCGTGATGATACGTGTTTGCCACAGTAGGTCACATTTTCTGTCATGCATGTACATCCATGAAATTTTTATGACAGAATCAAGATAGTCATACCTGTGCTGTCGTAGAAGTGTTCCATAACATTACCAAAATTATCATCATGGAAGTATCAACTTCCATGATGATAAATCGCGCGTCCTAGAAGTGCTTTCGTCAAGGGTGACCAACACGTGGCATCCACCATAACGGGTCGTCGTTACGCTATTGGGTCCGGTTTTGGATTAGATAACCCGTTAACAGCCCGGACCAATGAGGATTTTCCACGTGTAAAATTGTCATTGACCGGAGGAAACACATGTTGGCTCACCGTTGGGACAGATGTCATCCATTCATTGGACAGGAGGCACCTATGATATGTCGACACATGGCACGACCCAACAAAGGCCCATTCCGGTGAAAAGGCCGGCCCATTTGACTTGGTCAAACGGTAACGGGTCGGCCTAGGGAAAGCTTGTTAACGGCCTATTCGTATATCGCCCATTTACGGCCCGCTAACTCCCGGCCCGTTACAGCTTATCGGAATTAAGCCCAGTAGCTTCATCTGGGCCGTCCAATATGATTCCAGCCCATTGTTACTTCCGGCCCATGTATGGCCCATGATGTCTTTCGGCCCATATGAGGCCCTTCATAACTCTGGGACCACTAAAGGCCCGAGATGAAACTGGCCCATAATGAACAGTGTATCACTTTATACCCATTAACGGCCCATTATTCCATCGGCCATTTCCAGCCCATGTAAGATTTCGGCCTTCTAAGGGCCCATTTATTCTTGGGCTCATTTCTAGAATTCGGTTAGTTACGGTCAGTTACTGGCATTTTCCGTTTGTGGGCCAAATTCAGCCCGTGTTTACATTGGTCCCGTTTGTGGCCCGTTAACCCGTTGGGCTGTTTTCATAGCGTTATCAAATACGGCCTATTAATGGCCCGTTATGGTCCACGAATAGTACGGCCCATGTGTTGACACACGAACACGTCACATGTACCCTCGACGCCAGGGGTGATGCACCGCGGCTCACGTCGAAGGAGACCCGACCTTCAGCGTGATACGCAAGACACTCGACGGGCGCTTTTGCAGACCCGAAAACCCCACACCCCTGGGAGGGACCCCGTCAGGGAGTGCGGTGGCTATGGGCTGCCCTAGGTTGATTCGCTCGCCCCTAGAGCCTCGAGGTTCGCAGCTCTCAAACATGAAGAACAGCGAAGAACGAGAGAGAAAAACGGTGGAGAGATAAAATGGAGACTGAAAAAGTAGTATATTGATTTGTTCGATTGTGTCTTGTTTCAATCGGCCGTCACCCCCAACATATATAAGAGGCGGCTGGACTTCCCATACAAGCAAAGGATTCATCTAGGCTTTCCTTACAAGAAAATTACGTTAATTCACGTCCTCTAGTTCTAATTCCAATCCAACTCGGATTCTGCCCGAATCTGGCCCAAACTTCTATCTTGTTCCTTGTACAGGTCGTGGAATTTGCATATGACCTCTGATTGAGAAGATCAAGATACCAAATTTATGCGCCTCGACGAGACGAACAACTTCCCTGTTATTCATCTTTCCAAATAAGGTCATGTTCAATACTTTACGAGGTCATCTTTAACTTCTAGTCGGACTTGGTCATGCAATTTTCTTGGCTGTCCGAGTCTTTCAGCAACTCTACAGGCTGCATACTATCTCAGATGATGATGACTCCAAAAGCACCCGTTTCGACGATACGCAAAACTTCCATGTAGAACACTTTTCTATCCGAGGTCATCTTAATAACCTTTCGAGCCCATCTCCAACTTCCAGTCGGGTTGACCCCGGCAAGCTTTCCACCCCGGCAAGCTTTCACACCGGCAAGGTTTTACCCCGGCAAGGTTTTCACCCCGGCAAGGTATCTACCCCGGAAAGCTTCTAGCCCGACAAGGTATCTACCCCGGAAAGGTTTCCACCCCGGCAAGGTTTTCATTCAGCCGGCAAAGGCCAAACAACTCACGCGACCCATCATACACCACCTAGGTGGGTGTCTCATCCTTCATGTCACTTTTTTACTCATGGCCGGCCCGCGAAGTATTGCCTCTAAATTTTGCATACGAACTCGGATTGGGACAATTTTTATATCAAAATTGATCGTCTCGACGAGACGAAGACAATTCGTGTAGATAATGTTTCCATATGAGGCCGTCTTGGAAGCGTAATCAACCGAATAGTGTTCTGAATACAAAATCTCAGTACTTTGAACACAACTTCGGCCTTAGAGATGAGATCGGATGGCTATGGCCCAAATATCAAAGTTTCTCCTTTTGAAGATACAGAACTTCCTCATTTTGAACACTTTTTATTTGAGGCCATCTTAATTGTGTTTTTGACCATGCCAAAATCTGACGTCAACACATGACCCCCAATTTTTCGGCAAAGTTTGTGTGCTGAAAAATAACTTGCACGTAGCTTGTTCTAAGGACGATGTCAACACTCCATCGGCCATTTATTTTTCTCAGGACGATAATCAGGTATCGGCCATGTTTGTTCCAAGGACGATAATTATATATCGGCCATTGCCCACTTAGGCTTCTTGCCACACACTTAGGTGGTATTTCTTCAATTACTTACCATTGGGAGCTCGAGGTAACAGTGCCCCTTGTATGGATTCCACCACATAATAGTTTCCGGGAACTATTCTTGTAATCCTAAAAGGGCCTTCCCAACTTGGAGACCACTTCCCGAATTTTGTCTCTTGAACCAATCGGCAGAATCACTTTCCAGACAAGATCGCCAACTTGAAAATTCTTGAACTTAACTTTCTTATTGTAAGCTCTTGCTACCCTCAACTTGTCCCTCTCTATGGCCTTCAAAGCGACCAAACGTTTATCGGCAACCTCATCAATATTGTCCATCATCAAGTTATAAAAGTCTACTGTCGATAAATCATTTTGTTTGGCTATTCTCAAAGCATTCAAATTTACTTCCACCGGTAAAACAGCCTCTTGACCGTATACTAGCTCATATGGAGTCACTTTCATAGCACCATGCCTTGAGATCCTATGTGCCCACAAAGCTTCAGACAACAAATCATGCCATCTCCTTGGATTATCCTCAATCTTCTTCTTGATGAGTTTGATTAAAATTTTATTGCTAGACTCAGCTTTTCCATTGGCTTGGGCATAAAATGGAGAGGAATTTAGCAACTTTATGTTATAAGATTCGGCAAATTCTTTGACTTGGTGTGACATGAAAGATGAGCCTTGATCTGTAGTCAATGTTTGAGGAATGCCGAACCTATGAATAATGTGCTCGGTTATGAATTTAATTACCTCCGTATGTGTCATGTTCTTGAGAGGTACTGCTTCAAACCATTTAGTGAAATAATCGGTTGCTACCAATACGAATCGATGCCCTTTTGAGGAAGACGAGTGAATTTGTTCGATAAAGTCTAAACCCCATCCTCTGAAAGGTCGTGGTTTTATAATGGGATGTAACATAGCAGCAGGAGCCAACTGAATATCACCAAATTTTTGACAAGCTTCACACCCTTTATAATATCTGAAGCAATCATTAATCATAGTCGGCCAATAAAACCCAGCATGTCGTAGTAACCATTTCATCTTGGGATCTGACTGATGAGTGCCACAAATACCTTCATGGACCTCTCCCATAGCAATTCTCGTTGTTCCTCGTCCGAGCACTTTAAAAGAACATCATCAACCGTTCGGCGATAGAGACCATCATCTCTCATTGTGTATTTGAAACCATACGTCGAACAGCCCCGTCCACCCTTCTACTAGGATTACACAAATAATCAATGATGGGTTTCCCCCAGTCTTGATTTTCTCCTGCGTTGAATATTTCATTAGTGGCCGAAACGGTGGGCTCCAGTTCAGCCTCCCCTATGTTGGCAAGACTAGACATCGGCCTTTCAGAAATATGAAACATGCCATGATCAACATGATAGCTGGATGCTTGTTGTGCCAACTCATTTGCTTTCCAATTGCCATGTCTAGATATATGAGCAATGCTAAAATAATCCAAAGTAGAAATTATATCTAGACATTTATCAAGATAAACATTAAGTGATTCGTCAAAACATTGAAAGACATTGGATATTTGTTGCACCACTAATAACGAATCACCATAAGCCTCAATATGTGTAACACCTATAGCAAGTAACATCTCTAGGCCGAATAACAATGCTTCATATTCGTCTTGATTGTTTGTACAAAAATATTCTAAACGCCATGAGGCTTCAAAAATAGCACCATGAGGAGATATGTAAACAATACCAACACCTTGGCCATTGCTACAAACTAAACCATCAAAATATAATCTCCACGGTACTAGTGAGACAAGGTTTATATCAACATCATGCTTGTCATCAATCCGATGTTCAACAATAAAATTAGCAACGATTTGGACTTCCATGGATTTTAGAGATTCATAAGCCAAATCATATTCAATCAAAGCATAAGCCCACTTGCCAATTCTACCACTAAGAATTGCTCTATGCAACATGTATTTAATGACATCGGTTTGACACGCTACTATGCAAGCACTCGGCACTAAATAATGTCTCAATTTTGTGCAAGCATAATATAAACATAGACATATGTTTTCAATAAATGTATACCTTGTCTCAGCGTCCAATAAGCGGCGGCTCAAATAAGTGATGGCATGCTCTTTTCCTTTGGTTTCTTGAGTCAGAACAGCACCAATAACTCCTTCCTCCGCTGCAATGTAAAGCTTGAAGGGTTCCCTATGCTTGGGTGCTTTCATCACCGGTGGAGTGCACAAATAATTCTTGATCATATCAAATGCTTCTTGTTGTTTTGCCCCCAAGTGAAATCAACATCATTCTTTAACCGAAGGATAGGAGTAAATGCATCAACTTTCCCTGACAGATTAGCTATGAATCTTCTCAAATAATTGAGCTTGCCAAAGAACTTTTGCATATCTCTCTTGCACATTGGAGCCTCTACTTTCTGTATGGCCTCTATCTTTTTGGGGTCAATTTCTATGACATCTTCGTGAATAACGAAACCCCAAAACTTCCCAGACGATACACCAAAGGCACACTTCAAAGGATTCATTTTCAGCACATATTTCTTCATTCTTTCAAAAGCCAAACGTAAATCGGCTAAGTGAGATTCAAAAGCATCCGATTTGACAACAATATCATCAATATAGACTTCAAGTACAACACCAAGTAAATCATGAAAAATTAAATTCATAGCTCTTTGATACGTGGCGCCGGCATTCTTTAATCCAAAGGTCATCACCGTCCACTCAAATAGACCAAGGAAACCGGGGCATTGAAAAGCCATTTTGGACATGTCCTCTTCGGCCATAAAAATATGATTATACTCCGCATTACCATCAAGGAAGCTGATGACCTTATGTCCAGAAGTATCATTAATAAGCATATCGGCTATTGGCATGGGATACTCATCTTTAGGTGTAGCTCTATTCAAATCTCTGAAATCAATGCACACCCTCAACTTGTCAGAGCCTTTCTTCTCTACTGGTACAATATTAGAAACCCATTTCGCATACCTGTAAGGTCTAATAAAATTAGCTTTAAGCAAACGACCGATCTCTTCCTTGATCCGGTCATATGTTTTTGGATTAAATTTTCTGGCCGATTGCTTGAATGGTCTAAAACCCTCCTTTATAGGTAAACGATGCTCCACTAACTCTCGGCTTAAACCTGGCATCTCATGATATTCCCATGCAAAGCAACAAACATATTCTTTCAACAGCTCGATCAACTTGGCTTTATGATCGGCTCTTAAATTTTTGTTTACAAATGTCGGCCTAGGAGTTGAACCATCTCCTATATCTATCTCTTCTAATGGATCGGCCGATATAAAACCTTGTCCTAATTTATACATATCATCTAACTCTTCTATGGACTCATACATATTGTTCTCATTGGACCAATATTCTACAAGTCGCTTTTGTAACCACTCTGAGCTAGGATTCATTTAAACATATCATACCTTGGAGCTGATTGCATTCGGCCGGCTTTAAAGAGACGGGCACGAATCATTCTTGGTCGCGCTGAGAAAATCAAACTCTGATAAGTCGCGCCCCGTCAAGCAAGTAGCATTAGGATGTTGCCAATCCACCAATGCATCGGCCAAAGCAACACAGGCCGAGTTATCCGCATGAATGACTTCCACTTCATCATCAACTCACTGGATTAAAAACTGGAGCATAGTAGCATTGGTTTGCATGAACCCAATCACGGCCTAATATCACATTGTAGTTACCTTGCACTTCGGCGACAAAGAATGCGGTATCCAAAGTTTTACTTCCCACTGTGAGCTCCACATACATCACACCTTTGGCTTCAGTTTTCTCTTTTCCTTCGAATCCATTGAGCACCATGTTGGTCTTCATCAACTCTTCATCATGCAGCCCCAATTTTATGAAGACCGAATACGGCATAAGATTCACCACAGCACCACCATCAACAAGCATCCGAGTGAGCGGTGGCCCATTGATATGACCTCTGAGATATAACGGTTTCAGATGCGTTACTGGGTCTTTTGGCTTCTCGAATATTGCATTTTTAGGGCCAAAATCCAGCTGGGCCACTTCTCCTTCCTCATCTACAGCATGAAACTCAGCAGGTAAGTAATATACCATATTGATATCCATACCTTCATGAACCAACGTAGACTCATAGTCCAACATATCATCCTCTTTTTCAAGTGCATCCACCGATTCTGAAATCTGTTCGAGTGAAGAAGTAAGAAGTATCGCAGACGATGTAATAATTGTCACATCATCCTCCTTTGGTGGTGCAAGTGCTGTTGTGACAGGTGTAGAAGCCACTGTATCTTGTATTGGTCTAGGCCTCCACACTTGTTTTGTAGGTATCATGGGCCGAGTGTCATTGAAGAACTTATCCCTTTGCTTCTCGACCTCTTGTTCTGTCATGTCTTGACTCCTTAACCTCTGTAATTTCCTATTTTGTGTCTTTGTTAGCCCTGGAGGACACCACTTTGGCCGATTATACTTAGGATCTCTCGTCTTTACTTGGCTGGTTCTTGCTTCATGGTCATTAGCCAAGTACTTTGGCGCGATAGCAAGTATCGGCTCAGTCGGATTGCTATGCACAATCGGCTGCTGTATGGCGAATGTTTTGGTGCCAAGATGAGTGAGTCGGCATAGATTTTTTCCTTGCCTTTGCTTGACTCAACCGTTGCAACACTTGGTGACTTAACACGCCATTCTTGCTTGCCGACCCATTTCTGATTATCTTGCACTGGTCGATTGACACTATCGTTCAAATGGCCTCGTGTGGGATAAGAAAGTCTCGCATGAACAGACCTCCTTGGTTCTGCCCAACCCGGATGAAAAGCCTAAGGGGCCATTGGGGGCTGCCACCATCCTCCAATGAAGTCTCCCATGTAGTATGGCACATAGGGGGTGGCGACATCCATGGTTCCGGCGCCCACGACCCATATGGCCTTGCATGATGCTGAAATTCTTCCCGAGGAGGTGACCTTGAACACTTCAAATTTTTTTTGACAGAAAGACTGTAAGGGAACACCCTACAGTATAATTGGTGCAACAAACCCAAATTGCAAGTACCATGCCTTGAACCTGGGTTGGTGGGAAGGCATCAGCCCCTTCACACCACTAGGTTATGCCTTAGTCTGCGAACGCTTCAAATTTGATGACCGGTTAGAGCTAGAACCAGTTGCATGATTGGCATACTTGGACAACAACATATCAAAAGTTGGCTTGATTTTCTTACGCTGCACTTTAGCTTCATTCGTCTCCCACTTACCAACCTACGGACTCTTGGCTTAACAAACTTAACTCGAGTGTCTTGTTGCACCTGTGCTTGCCCCCTGAGTGTAGGATTCTTGATGGTGATTTTGATCACTTCCTTGCCATCGGGTTGCTTATCAAGCACAACCTATCTCCCCAAGACCTTGTCGCCCTCCTTGTCTTTCCTGGGCTCACCAACAATGACATTAGCTTTATTAGCAGATTCGGCAACCTCCGGATGAATGAGTAGCTTCTTCCCATCGAAATCCATGGTATTCATTGGAAAAGGTTGTTTATCAACTTGCATCTCAGAAAAGTTCAATCGTCCGTCATTAATGGACGATTGTATCTGTCGTCAAAAAACATTGAAATTGTTAGTGGAATGAGAAAAATAATTATGATACATGCAATAAGCACACCGTTTTAGCTCTTCAAATGGCAGTAAAGTATGAGATATTCTAATAATCTTAGCTTGCAGCAAAGCATCAAATATTCTATCACACTTAGCAATGTTAAAAGTAAACTTCATCTCTTCATCAGGATTCTTATGAATCGGTTTCATATCATTGCAAGTAAAGGGTTTGGCTTTAGATGGCCAAACAAATTCAGTAGAAAAAACATCACCCTCATCGTCTGAGTGATCACTATCATATTCGACCATATTCATCTTTGGACGATCGACTTTGTATCTGTGCACTTTTTTGAGATCTTTGCTTCGGCTTTCCTGAGCCAAAGCCCTTTGTAAAACTTGGTTGATATTAAAGAACTCATAGCCTTCTAGATTTTCTCTAATGGGAGTTCTCAAACCACTCAGTACTAGTTCTCCAAGTCCCTTTCGGTTATTACCAAACTAAAACACCGGTTTTTTGTTTCTCTAATTGACATAATCGGAGACCGATTCATCATGCTTCTGTTTAACCGATGTTAGATGTGACAACTTGAGTTCATTGTCGCCGCTATAAAAGTGATCATGAAATTTCTGCTCTAGCTGCGACCAAACTCGAATGGAACCATGTGGTAAATAAGAAAACCATGAAAATGCGGTACCTGCTACCTCTTGAGCACTGTGTTGGATTTCCTTGAAGAGGAAAGGATGATGCAGCAAAGTAGCGTCAGTATTTCCCTCAGTTCTTGAGAACCAAGGTATCAATCCAGTAGGAGGTTGCGCGTGTGTCCCTAGTACCTACACAAAACAAATAACTCCTCGCAACCAACGCGATAAGGGGTTGCCAATCCCTTCACGGTCACTTACAAGAGTGAGATCTGATAGATATGATAAGATAATATTTTTCGTATTTTTATGATAAAGACGCAAAGTAAAATAAAAAGCAAAGTAAAAAAGCAAAGGAAATAACTAAGTATTGGAAGATTAATATGATGAAGATAGACCCGGGGGCCATAGGTTTCACTAGTGGCTTCTCTCAAGAGCATAAGTACTTTATGGTGGGTGAACGAATTACTGTTGAGCAATTGACAGAATTGAGCATAGTTATGAGAATATCTAGGTATGATCATGTATATAGGCATCGCGTCCAAGACAAGTAGACCGACTCCTGCCTGCATCTACTACTATTACTCCACTCATCGACCGCTATCCAGCATGCATCTAGAGTATTAAGTTCATGAAAACAGAGTAACGCCTTAAGCAAGATGACATGATGTAGAGGGATAAATTCATGCAATATGATAAAAAAATCATCTTGTTATCCTTGATGGCAACAATACAATATGTGCCTTGCTGCCCCTACTGTCACTGGGAAAGGACACCACAAGATTGTACCCAAAGCTAAGCACTTCTCCCGTTGCAAGAAAGATCAAACTAGTAGGCCAAACCAAACTGATAATTCGAAGAGACTTGCAAAGATAACCAATCATACATAAAAGAATTCAGAGAAGATTCAAATATTGTTCATAGATAATCTTGATCATAAACCCACAATTCATCGGTCTCAACAAACACACCGCAAAAAGAAGATTACATCGAATAGATCTCCACAAGAGAGGGGGAGAACATTGTATTGAGATCCAAAAAGAGAGAAGAAGCCGTCTAGCTAATAACTGTGGACCCGAAGGTCAGAGGTAAACTACTCACACTTCATCGGAGAGGCTATGGTGTTGATGTAGAAGCCCTCCGTGATGGATGCCCCCTCCGGCGGAGCTCCGAAATAGGCCCCAAGATGGGATCTCGTGGATACAGGAAGTTACGGCGGTGGAATTAGGGTTTTTGTCTCTGTATCTAATTGTTTGGGGGTACGTAGGTATATATAGGAGGAAGGAGTACGTCGGTGGAGCAACAGGGGGCCCACGAGGGTGGAGGGCGCGCCTGGGGGGTAGGCGTGCCCCCCTACCTTGTGGCCTCCTCCTTTGTTTCTTAACGTAGGGTCCAAGTCTCCTGGATCATGTTCGGTGAGAAAATCACGTTCCCGAAGGTTTCATTCCGTTTGGACTCCGTTTGATATTCCTTTTCTTCGAAATCCTAAAATAGGCAAAAAACAACAATTCTGGGCTGGGCCTCCGGTTAATAGGTTAGTCCCAAAAATAATATAAAAGTGGATAATAAAGCCCAATAATGTCCAAAACAGTAGATAATATAGCATGGAGCAATCAAAAAGTATAGATACGTTGGAGACGTATCAAGCATCCCGAAGCTTAATTCCTGCTCGTCCTCGAGTAGGTAAATGATAAAAACAAAATTTTTGATGTGGAATGCTACTTGGCATAATTTCAATGTAATTCTTCTTAATTGTGGTATGAATATCTAGATCTAAAAGATTCAAGACAAAAGTTCATATTGACATAAAAATAATAATACTTCAAGCATACTAACTAAGCAATTATGTCTTCTCAAAATAACATGGCCAAAGAAAGTTCATCCCTACAAAATCATATAGTTTAGTCATGCTCCATTTTCATCACACAAGAATGCTCTCATCATGCACAACCCCGATGACAAGCCAAGCAATTGTTTCATACTTTAGTAATCTCAAACCTATAAACTTTCATGCAATATATGAACACGAGCCATGGACATAGCACTATGGGTGGAATAGAATATGATGATGGGGGTTATGTGGAGAAGACAAAAAGGGAGAAAGTATCACATCAACGAGGCTAATCAATGGGATATGGAGATGCCCATCGATTGATGTTAATGCAAGGAGTAGGGATTGCCATGCAATGGATGCACTAGAGCTATAAATGTATGAAAGCTCAACAAAAGAAACTAAGTGGGTGTGCATCCAACTTGCTTGCTCACGAAGACCTAGGGCACTTGAGGAGGCCATTGTTGGAATATACAAGCCAAATTCTATAATGAAAAATACCCACTAGTATATGAAAGTGACAAAACAAAAGACTCTCTGTCATGAAGATTATGGTGCTACTTTGAAGCACAAGTGTGGCAAAGGAAAGTAACATTGTCCCTTCTCTCTTTTATCTCATTTTTATGGCCTTTATTTTTTTATATTCCTCACTTGGGACAATGCTCTAGAAAATGATGATCATCACACTTCTATTTATTTACAACTCAATGATTGCAAATCGATACTAGAAGAAAAGATGACTCTATATGAATGCCTCCGGCGGTGTACTAGGATATGCAATGAACCAATAGTGACATGTATGAAAGAATTATGAACGGTGGCTTTGCCAAAAATACTATGTCAACTACATGATCATGCTAAGCAATATGACAATGATGAATGTGTCATGATAAACGGAATGGTGGAAAGTTGCATGGCAATATATCTCGGAACGGCTATGGAAATGCCATAATAGGTAGGTATGGTGGCTGTTTTGAGGAAGATATAAGGAGGTTTATGTGTGAAAGAGCTTATCATATCACGGGGTTTGGATGCACCGGTGAAGTTTGCACCAACTCTCAATGTGAGAAATGGCAATGCACGGTACCGAAGAGGCTAGCAATGATGGAAGGGTGAGAGTGCGTATAATCCATGGACTCAACATTAGTCATAAAGAACTCACATACTTATTGCAAAAATCTACAAGTCATCAAAAACCAAGCACTATGCGCATGCTCCTAGGGGGATAGATTGGTAGGAAAAGACCATCGCTCGTCCCCGACCGCCACTCATAAGGAGGACAATCAAAGAACACCTCATGTTTCAAATTTGTTACATAACGTTTACCATACGTGCATGCTATGGGACTTGAAAACTTCAACACAAGCATTTCTCAAATTCACAACTACTCAACTAGCATGACTTTGATATTATTACCTCCATATCTCAAAACAATCATCAAGCATCAAACTTCTCTTAGTATTCAAAACACTCATAAGAAAAAATTTACTAATCTTGAATACCTAGCATATTAGGATTATTTAAGCAAATTACCATCCTATTTAAGACTCTCAAAATAATCTAAGTGAAGCATGAGAGATCAATAGTTTCTATAAAACAAATCCACCACCGTGCTCTAAAAGATATAAGTGAAGCACATAGAGCGAAACTATATAACTCAAAAGATATAAGCGAAGCACATAGAGTATTCTAACAAATTCCAAATCATGTATGGATCTCTCAAAAGGTGTGTACAGAAAGGATGATTGTGGTAAACTAAAAAGCAAAAACTCAAATCATACAAGACGCTCCAAGCAAAACACATATCATGTGGTGAATAAAAATATAGCTCCAAGTAAAGTTACCGATAGAAGTAGACGAAAGAGGGGATGGGGCATCCCCAAGCTTTGGCTTTTAGGTGTCCTTAGATTATCTTGGGGGTGACATGGGCATACCCAAGCTTAGGATCTTGCCACTCCTTGTTCCATAATCCATCAAATCTTTACCCAAAACTTGAAAACTTCACAACACAAAACTTAAAGTAGAAAATCTCGTGAACTCCGTTAGCGAAAGGAAACAAAAGACCACTTCAAGGTACTGTAATGAACTCATTCTTTATTTATATTGGTCTTAAACCTACTGTAATACAACTTCTCTAAGGTTTATAAACTATTTTACTAGCCATTGATTCATCAAAATAAGCAAACAACACACGAAAAACAGAATCTGTCAAAAACAGAACAGTATGTAGTAATCTGTAGCTAGCTCAAGATATGGAATCCCAAAAATTCTAAAATAAATTGCTGGACGTGAGGAATTTATCTATTAATCATCTTCAAAAAGAATTAACTAAATAGCGCGTTCCAAATAAAAATGGCAGCAGTTCTCGTGAGCGCTAAAGTTTCTGTTTTTTACAGCAAGATATCAAGACTTTCCCCAAGTCTTCCCAACGGTTCTACTTGGCACAAACACTAATTAAATACAAAAAACACAACCGAAACAGAGGCTAGATAAATTATTTATTACTAAACATGATCAAAAAGCAAGGAATAAAAATAAAATTGTGTTGCCTCCCAACAAGTGCTATCGTTTAACGCCCCTAGCTAGGCATAAAAAGCAAGGATAGATCTAGGTATTGCCATCTTTGGTAGGCAATCCATAAGTGGCTCTCATAATAGATTTATCAGGTAATTTAATTTTATTTCTAGGAAAGTGTTCCATGCCTTTCCTTAACGGAAATTGGAATCTAATATTTCCTTCCTTCATATCAATAATTGCACCAATCGTTCTAAGGAAAGGTCTACCAAGAATGATAGGACATGAAGGATTGCAATCTATATCAAGAACGATAAAATCTATGGGCACATAATTCCTATTTGCAACAATAAGAGCATCATTAATAGTGGAATCCGCAAGGTGCAAGTTTAAAGAACAATCATCAAAATCACGGAAACCTAACAAATCACACAAAGTCTTTGGAATCGTGGAAACACTAGCACCCAAATCACACAAAGCATAGCATTCATGATCTTTAATTTTAATTTTAATAGTTAGTTCCCACTCATCATAAAGTTTTCTAGGGATAGAAACTTCCAACTCGAGTTTTTCTTCATAAGATTGCATCAAGGCATCAACGATATGTTTAGTAAACGCTTTATCTTGACTATAAGCATGAGGAGAATTTAGCATGGATTGCAACAAGGAAATACAATTAATCAAAGAGCAATTTTCATAACTAAATTCCTTTAAATCCATAATAGTGGGTTTAGCAACATCTAGGGTTTTAATTTTTTCGATCCCACTTTCATCAAATTTAGCATCAAGATCTAAAAACCCTGAATTTTTGGAACGCCTTCTAGGTAAAGGTGGATCATATTCAGTCCCATCATTATCAAGATTCATATTGCAAAACAAAGATTTAATAGGGGACACATCAATAACTTTTAGATCTTCATCTTTATTTTCATAGCAACTAGAAGAACACACTCTTATAAATGCATCTTTCTTAGCACGCATCTTAGCGGTTCTTTCTTTGCACTCATCAATGGAAATTCTCATGGCTTTGAGAGACTCATTGATATCATACTTAGGTGGAATAGATCTAAGTTTCAAAGAATCAACATCAAGAGAAATCCTATCAACGTTCCTAGCCAAATCATCAATCTTAAGCAATATTTCTTCAATCAAAGCATTGAAATTCTTTTGCGAAGTAATAAATTCTTTAATATTAGATTCAAAATCAGAGGGCATCTTATTATAATTTCCATAAGAATTGTTGTAGGAATTACCATAATTATTAGAGGAATTACTAGGATAAGACCTAGGATTAAAATTTCCTCTATACGCGTTGTTACCAAAATTGTTCCTACCAACAAAATTCAAATCCATAGATTCATTATTATTCTCAATCAAAGTAGACAAGGGCATATCATTAGGATTAGAAGAAACACTCTTACTAGCAAATAATTTCATAAGTTCATCCATCTTTCCACTCAAAACATTAATTTCTTCTATCGCATGCACCTTTTTATTAGTAGATCTTTCAGTATGCCATTGAGAATAATTAACCATAATATTATCTAGGAGTTTAGTAGCTTCTCCTAAAGTGATTTCCATAAAAGTGCCTCCAGCGGCCGAATCTAAAAGATTTCTAGAAGAAAAATTCAATCCGGCATAAAAGTTTTGTATAATCATCCACAAATTCAAACCATGAGTAGGGCAATTACGTATCATTAATTTCATCCTCTCCCAAGCTTGTGCAACATGTTCATGATCAAGTTGCTTAAAATTCATAATATCGTTTCTAAGGGAGATGATCTTAGCGGGAGGAAAATACTTAGAGATAAAAGCATCTTTGCACTTGTTCCAAGAATCAATACTATTTTTAGGCAAAGACGAAAACCAAGCTTTAGCACGATCTCTAAGCAAAAAAGGAAATAGCTTCAACTTAACAATATCGTTGTCCACATCTTTCTTCTTTTGCATATCACACAAATCAACGAAGCTATTTAGATGGGTAGCGGCATCTTCACTAGGAAGGTCGGAAAAACGGATCTTTCATGACAAGATTTAGCAAAGCGGCATTAATTTCACAAGATTCAGCATCGGTAAGAGGAGCAATCGGAGTGCTAATAAAATAATTGTTGTTGGTATTGGTAAAGTCACACAATTTAGTGTTATCTTGAGCCATCGTGACAAGCAAGCAATCCAACACACAAGCAAACAAAAAGCAAGCGGGTAAAAAGAGGCAAATAGAGAAAGAGAGGGAGGATAGAGAGAGAGGGCGAATAAAATGGCAAGGGTGAAGTGGGGGAGAGGAAAACGAGAGGCAAATGGCAAATAATGTAATGCATGATTGTGATGGGTACTTGGTATATTGACTTTTGCGTAGACTCCCCGGCAACGGCGCCAGAAATGGCTCGTTGTTGGGAGTCAAATCTTGACTTGCGCGAACCTCCCCGGCAACGGCGCCACAAATTCTTCTTGCTACCTCTTGAGCACTGCGTTGGATTTCCCCGAAGAGGAAAGGATGATGCAGCAAAGTAGCTTAAGTATTTCCCTCGGTTTTTGAGAACCAAGGTATCAATCCAGTAGGAGGCTACGCGCGAGTCCCTCATACCTGCACAAAGCAAATAGCTCCTCACAACCAACATGATAAGGGGTTGTCAATCTCTTCACGGTCACTTACGAGAGTGAGATCTGATAGATATGATAAGATAAGATTTTTGGTATTTTTATGATAAAGATGCAAAGTAAAATAAAAGCAAAGGAAATAACTAAGTATTGGAAGATTAATATGATGAAGATAGACCCGGGGGCCATAGGTTTCACTAGTGGCTTCTCTCAAGAGCATAAGTACTTTACGGTGGGTGAACGAATTACTGTTGAGCAATTGACAGAATTTAGCATAGTTATGAGAATATCTAGGTATGATCGTGTATATAGGCATCACGTCCAAGACAAGTAGACCGACTCCTGCCTGCATCTACTACTATTACTCCACTCATCGACCGCTATCCAGCATGCATCTAGAGTATTAAGTTCATGAAAACAGAGTAACGCCTTAAGCAAGATGACATGATGTAGAGGGATAAATTCATGCAATATGATAAAAAAACCATCTTGTCATCCTCGATGGCAACAATACAATACGTGCCTTGCTGCCCCTACTGTCACTGGGAAAGGACACCACAAGATTGAACCCAAAGCTAAGAACTTCTCCCATTGCAAGAAAGATCAATCTAGTAGGCCAAACCAAACTGATAATTCGAAGAGACTTGCAAAGATAACCAATCATACATAAAAGAATTCAGAGAAGATTCAAATATTGTTCATATATAATCTTGATCATAAACCCACAATTCATCGTCTCAACAAACACACCGCAAAAAGAAGATTACATTGAATAGATCTCCACAAGAGAGGGGGAGAACATTGTATTGAGATCCAAAAGGAGAGAAGAAGCCATCTAGCTAATAACTATGGACCCGAAGGTCTGAGGTAAACTACTCACACTTCATCGGAGAGGCTATGGTGTTGATGTAGAAGCCCTCCGTGATGGATGCCCCCTCCGGCAGAGCTTCGGAACAGGCCCCAAGATGGGATCTCGTGGATACAGGAAGTTACGACGGTGGAATTAGGGTTTTTGACTCCGTATCTGATTGTTTGGGGGTACGTAGGTATATATATAGGAGGAAGGAGTATGTCGGTGGAGCAACAGGGGGCCCACGAGGGTGGAGGGCGCGCCTGGGGGGCTGGGTGCGCCCCTCTACCTCGTGGCCTCCTCCTTTGTTTCTTGACGTAGGGTCCAAGTCTCCTGGATCATGTTCGATGAGAAAATCACGTTCCCGAAGGTTTCATTCCGTTTGGACTTCGTTTGATATTCCTTTTCTTTCAAACCCTAAAGTAGGCAAAAAATACAGCAATTCTGGGCTGGGCCACCGGTTAATAGGTTAGTCCCAAAAATAATATAAAAGTGGATAATAAAGCCCAATAATGTCCAAAATAGTAGATAATATAGCATGGAGCAATCAAAAATTATAGATACGTTGGAGATGTATCAGTACCAGTTAATGATAAAGGAAATAAACACACTTTCAATTCATTCAATGAGCCTGCCACACCCGATTGTGCTAAATATTGACTAACATGCTCCCATGTGGTTTTTGTGCCTTCTCCATTAAACTTAACAAAATCTGGAATTTTATATCCTAGAGGACACTGGATGGCATCAAAGTATTCGGGGTACGACTTTTGGTAAATCCGATTCCGAGGTAGCTCAACTCCAAAATTCTCTGGAACCATCTTAGCCATCTCTCCTCTAAAATTGGCTAGACCATCATCCATAGTGGATGATGCAGCTTGTGGCAGTGGCATAGGAGTAGGGTTACTAGCTATAGGTAGAAATTTTGGCATGTACGTCGACCCATAATTTGGTAGTGGTCGAGTGGATGTAGGTGTAGGTAGGGTTTGGTTCGGCGTTGCCACCGAACCTGTCATGCTCATAATAGGATTAATGGGTGCAGCCACAATCTAGTTTGTTTGAGTAGGATAATAAGTCATTGACATTGGAGGCGCCGATGAGATAGGTAAAGCCAGATTAGGGTTTTGCACGCTAGAAGCTACACCATCATTACCACTAGATGATTGAGATATATTCTTCTGAGCATTAGTATTTTCTATGGAAGTTTGATAGACTAGATTGTTACCATCAGCAATACGACTCTCAATCTCAGCCCACTGCTCAGGAAAAAAAGGTAGCACTCACAAAGGGTTTAACCTACTCGGCTTGAAGAGGAGGGAACTTGATTTCTTCAATCGGAGTGATGTTGCCTTGGCGATCCTTCTTGAACTTTGCAAGGAACTCCTGCAAGTCCTTCTCCTCGCACGCCTTCTTGTACTCCTCATAGACTTGGCGATGATCGGCCGATATCTCATGAAGACTGGGCTTGATGATGTTATCGGCGTCTACCTCAGATGGCTTGGGAAGATCAGACATGGTGGGTGATGACGATTGATCTTTAGTCCCTTGCGGAGTCGCCAAAAAGTGTGTTGACACACGAACACGTCACGTGTACCCTCGACGCCGGGGGGTGATGCACCGCAGCTCACGTCGAAGGAGACCCGACCAACAGCGTGATACGCAAGACAGTCGACGGGCGCTTTTGCAGACCCGAAAACCCCACACCCCCGGGAGGGACCCCGTCAGGGAGTGCAACGGCTATGGGCTGCCCTAGGTCGATTCACTTGCCCCTAGAGCCTCGAGATTCGCAGCTCTCAAACACGAAGATCAGTGAAGAACGAGAGAGAAAAATAGTGGGGAGATAAAACAGAGACTGAAAAAGTAGTATATTGATTTGTTCGATTGTGTGTTGTTTCAATCGGCCGTCACCCCCAAGATATATAAGAGGCAGCTGGACTTCCCGTACAAGCAAAGGATTCATCTAGGCTTTCCTTACAATAAAATTACATTAGTTCATGTCCTCTAGTTCTAATTCCAATCCAACTCGGATTCTGCCCGAATCTGGCCCAAACTTCTGTCTTGTTCCTTGTAGAGGCCATGGAATTTTCATATGACCTCCAATTAAGAAGATCAAAATACCAAATTTATGCGCCTCGACGAGAGAAACAACTTCCATGTTGATCAGCTTTCCAAATAAGGTCATCTTCAATACTTTAGGAGGTCATCTTTAACTTCCAGTCGGACTTGGTCATGCAGTTTTCTTGGTTGTCCGAGTCTTTCGGCAACTCTACAGGCTACATGCTATCTTAGATGATGATAACTCCAAAAGCAAAGTTGACCGTTTCGACGATACGCGCAACTTCCGTGTAGAACACTTTTCTATCCTAGGTCATCTGAATAACCTTTCGAGCCCATCTCCAACTTCCGGTCGGGTTGACCCCGGCAAGCTTTCACACCGGCAAGGTTTTACCCCCGCAAGGTTTTCACCCCGGCAAGGTATCTACCCTGGCAAGCTTCCTGCCCGGCAAGGTTTCCACCCCGGCAAGGTTTTCATTCAGCGGGCAAAGGCCAAACTACTCACGCGACCCATCACACACCACTTAGGTGGGTGTCTGGTCCCTCGCGTCACTTTTTTACTCATGGTCGGCCCGCGGAGTATTGCCTCTAACTTTTGCATACGAACTCGGATTGGGACAATTTTTATATCAAAATCAATCGTCTCGGTGATACGAAGACAATTAGTGCAGATCATTTTCCATATGAGGCCGTTTTGGGGCGTAATCGACCGAATAGTGTTATGAATACAAAATCTCAGTACTTTGAACACAACTTCGGCCTTAGAGATGAGATCAGATGGCTATGGCCCAAAGTTTGTCCTTTTGAAGATACAGAACTTCCTCATTTTGAACACTTTTTATTTGAGGCCATTTTAATTGTGTTTTTGACCATGCCAAAATCTGACGTCAACACCATGTTTGGCGAAATGATTATACACCCCATAGAAGGCCCATGGATCCTACGGCCCGTAGAAGACCAATGGACCCTACGGCCCGTAGAAGGTGTGACGCCCCGAGACCAATGTGCCAGGTGTCTTCCAGTTATTCACCGTCGTTGCCATGTCTTTTGCTTGCGTGTTGCATTTCATCATGTCATCATGCGCATTGCATCATCATGTTTTAAAACTTGCATTCGTCCGGGTTCTCCGAGTTCTCTCTGTTGACCGTTCTGAGCCCAACCACAGTTGCACGCGCCCGCGGCATGTCCGAAATAGTAGTTTATAAGTGGCCAGAAAATGTTCTCGGAATGGGATGAGAGTTGACGTGTGGTCTTATTATAGTGTAGATAGACCGCTTGTCAAGTTTCATCGCATTCGGAGATCGTTTGATGCCCCAACGGATAACTATAGCGGCAGTATAGCCGGTCTAACGTCGGACGTTTTCGGTCTCCGGAAACCGTGCCGGGCTGCATCTCTCCCCTCTTCTCTCAGACCAACTCTGCCAGACCCAACCTAACCTCTCTCGTCAGCCTGCGGCCCTCCTCGCGCGCGCGTCCGATAGTTGTCCCGAACCCGACCCGACTGTCGCCACCATTGTGTCCGGATCATCCCCAAACGTCTACAAAATATCATCGTTTTATTTATTGGAATCCTTAGCATATTTATTCTCGTCCGTCGGATTTTGATCCGATGATTCCAAATCCCTCTCTTTTCGCCTACATGCTATATATAGTCCCTAACCCTAAATTCTAGGGACCTTGTCCCATCCATCCAATCCCCACGCCGCTGCCACTCCTTTTGTTTTCAGCGCCGAGCCAATCAACCCCTTCCTCCCAGATCCCCTCCTCCCTCGATCCGTCTGCCGTCCTACCTCCTCGCCTCATCGTTCCTGTGCCCGCAGCATCGAGGCAGAAGCCCTTGCGCCCGAGCCTCGCGACCCTGCAGGTCGCGCCCTCCGACGACCCCACCGCCAGCGACCAGGACCAGGACCGGCCTCGTCCTGCTCCTTCTCCTCCCTGTCTCTTTTCCTCCCTGTCCTTCTCTCTCACTGCTCCCTCACACAGGAACGATGCCATGGCCTCCCTTTTCCCCCGACTCCCTCATCTCTCTCTCCTCTTTAGGAACTCCACGATGCAGCCGTAGACCCAGCCATGGAGCCGCTGGATGCCGCCCTCTGCAGCACCGTCGCCAAGACATGGGCCACCGTGTCCAGAGATGGTCGGACCTGCCTCGGCCCGATGGCTTGCGCCTCCCTCCTCCACCCCGCAGTCGCGCCTTCACCAACAGATGAGCCCTCGCCGCCGGCGAGCAGAGCCTTTGGAGCACCACCAAAACCGGGCCGCCTTCCCTGCCCTCCTCTCTCTTCGTCGCTCCCTCTCCGACTCTCTGCTCTCTCATGGCCTCTCTCTCTATGCCCTTCACAGGTCCACACCGCCGGCCATCTCCGCCCCGGATCTGGTTGTCCTTGTCGTCCCGTGCTCGGATCTACCTACTTCAGTCATCTCCTCGCTGGTCCGCGCCCTCGGGACCCGTCGATGAACGCTGCCATGCCGTGCGCCGCCTCCTCTATTTTTTGCGCTCGCTTGAGTAGGGAGGACGAGCGGTAGTGCATATGGGCTGCCCCTTTGCATCACCTTCAGGCCCAGCGGTATGCCTCCTCTATTTTTCCGCCGGCCCAAGAGGCCCATGGGTGAGCAGCACACCCCCAGCACCCACTGCACTGTTGGCCCAGGAAGTTTCAGCCCAGTGGATGTTTTTTGCTGCGTCTGCGAATTTAGTTAATTTCCAGGGAATTGCAGTTTTACAGAAAACCCCTTTGGGATCATGCATTTAATAACTTCTAAACCGCGCATCGGATTAAAATGCTTTATATATGAAAAATGCCTAAAATTTTGTCTAGTTTCATAATATCCAATTTTCATCCATGTTTAAAATGTTTAAAATGCGGTTTGTGTAATTTTGCCCATATGCCATGCAAAAATGCTTTAATTCATAACTATTTAACCGTAACTCGGAATTTAATAAACTTTATATGTAAATGGGGTAGAATTTTGCCTAGTTTAACATGGTGGCATCTCTTTGCATGTTTAACAACTATAAAATATGGTTAAGGGCAGAACAGTACCAACCCTAATATATGCATATGGGGATTTACCGGAATTGTTGTTCGTTGCTTCCGGCCTCATTTAAACTTGACTAGATAGGTAGTTTTTCTTTGCTTCACCTCTTGCCATGTTAATCAACATTTAATCCTGTTGGGTACATAAACGAGATCGAACAAAATATCTTGTTGTGGTGTTTCGTCAATATGCAACTCGTTGCATATTGAGCTCCACTTAAATTGTAGGATTGCTTGTGCACTTTGCCATGCCATGTATCTTTAAACCGGACATCCATCATACTTGGTTGTGCATCATGCCATGTTTATGTGGTGGTTGTTTACTATGTTGTTTGCTTCTTTCCGGTGTTGCTTCTTCGGGTTGGTTCCGATAACGTCACGTTTGTGAGGAACCGTTCGACTATGTCTGTTTGTCTTCTTCATGGACTCGTTTCTTCTTCCTTGCGGGATTTCAGGCAAGATGACCATACCCTCAAAATCACTTCTATCTTTGCTTGCTAGTTGCTCGCTCTTTTGCTATGCCTATGCTGCGATACCTACCACTTGCATATCATGCCTCCCATATTGTTAAGCCAAGCCTATAACCCACCTTGTCCTTGTCGGCGTTCTGGGAACGGGGGTCCCCAGACTTGCCTGCCTGCGGCCTGCGACGTGGCTCAAAGGGGGCCCAGCACGGCCCATCTTTACCAACACAAACCCAAGACCCTCGCGAGGGGCCAAGCCTCGCAGGGTGGACGACGCGGAGCTTCCTCAGGCACGGCCTCATCAGGCTGGCTCACGAGGGGGTGGAGAGATCAAGGCGGGGTACCTCACGAGGTGCCCATGACGCCAGCCATGACAACTTAAGGCGCCAGGCGGGTGCCAGCCCGCGCAGCGTCCTCCTTTCCTCTTTGGTGCAAAGGGGGCAAGGGCAGCCGCGGAGTACCGAGGCATCAGGCAATGGTTGCCATTTCGGTGCAACAAGACCAAGACCAAAAGGACTACGAGACGGAGATCACCGTGGAGCCCAAGACGGTGTCATCACCAGAGCTTTGCACAGGCGAAGACTACTTTTGTCAGGATAGCTGATACTTGTTGTCCCCCTTCAAATTAGCCCGCCATTGTTGGCTTCCTTCCCGCTCGATATTTGGGAAGAGGACCAGGGCCTCTATAAATAGGACTAGCCACCCACACAGCAAAGGGTCGGTCGGAGAAAAGCAGAGATAGAGAGAGAGAGAAAAAGGGTGACTGAATTCCTCTGAGTAGTTCATCGTCCCAGCCAAGAACAGACCCTCGCAAGGCTGTTCTCCCTTGTATTGCTCATCATCATCAGCCCAAGAGGCAATCCACCACACCACACACTGGAGTAGGGTATTACACCACAACGGTGGCCCGAACCAGTATAGACCCTGTGTCTCTTGTGTTGTTCTTTCCTTAGTTTAGACCCTAGCATGGCGGAGGGGTGCAGGTAGGTAGGAGGCGAAATCTCCGCGCGCACCCCAGTGTTCGAACCTCAAGGGTCTGCCGGAACCCGAAATCCGACGGTCCTAGCAAACCGTTGTTTGGCTATGTTACCGCTTTGCTCAGCCCCTCTTATAGCGTTGTTAGTTGCAGGTGAAGATTGGAGCTTGTTCCATGTTTGGAACATGGATATTTTGTTGGGATATCACAATATCTCTTATTTAATTAATGCATCTATATACTTGGTAAAGGGTGGAAGGCTCGGCCTTATGCCTGGTGTTTTGTTCCACTCTTGCCGCCCTAGTTTCCGTTATATCGGTGTTATGTTCCCGGATTTTGCGTTCCTTACGCGGTTGGGTTATAATGGGAACCCCTTGACCGTTCGCCTTGAATAAAACTCCTCCGACAATGCCCAACATTGGTTTTACCATTCGCCACCTAGCCTTTTCTTTCCCTCGGGTTCTGCAGACTCAAGGGTCATCTTTATTTTAACCCCCTGGCCAGTGCTCCTCTGAGTGTTGGTCCAACTGAGCAATGTCCGAGGCTACCAGGGGCAACTCTGGGCTGGCTTACCCGACGTCTTGCTCATCCAGTGTGCCCTGAGAACGAGATATGTGCAGCTCCTATCGGGATTTGTCGGCACATCTGGGTGGCTTTGCTGGTCTTGTTTTACCATTGTCAAAATGTCTTGTAACCGGGATTCCGAGTCTGACCGGGTCTTCCCGCTAGAAGGAATATCCTTCGTTGACCGTGAGAGCTTGTGATGGGCTAAGTTGGGACACCCCTGTAGGGTTTTGAACTTTCGAAAGCCGTGCCCGCGGTTATGGGCAGATGGGAATTTGTTAATGTCCGGTTGTAGAAAACCTGAAGTTGACCTTAATTAAAATACATCAACCGCGTGTGTAACCGTGATGGTCTCTTTCCGGCGGAGTCCGGGAAGTGAACACGGTGTTGGAGTAATGTTTGACGTAGGTTGTTCTAGGATCACTTCTTGATCATAGTTGCTCGTTCGTGCTTTGCCTTCTCTTCTCGCTATCATTTGCGTATGTTAGCCACCATATATGCTAGTCACTTGCTGCAGCTCCACCTCATACCTTTACCTTACCCATAAGCTTAAATAGTCTTGACCATGCTCCTGGGCGCTCCCTGCTCCAGCACGTCGCGACCATGCTCCTGCTCCCGCGTGTCAAGACCCCGCGCTGCTCCCAGCTGCAGCGCGTGGGGACATGCAAGACCAGGCTCTCCGTCACCTAAGGCCTCCCGTGGCCACAGCAGGCTGCCGCGCTTTCACCACCAAACTACGCAGTGTAGCGTGGCCCGGCAAGTTTAAGCCAGACCTGCCTCCTCGCTACAACGGCACGGCTGACCCTGCAGAGTTCCTCCAACTCTATGAGCTGGGCATCGAAGCTGCCAGCAGAGACGAGAAGGTCATGGCGAACTGGTTCCCCATGGCACTCAAGGACGGGGCCCGCACCTGGCTCCTGAACCTGGCTCCAGGCACAATCTCCTCCTGGGAGGAGATGCGCACCCGCTTCATCGCCAACTTCCAAGGCACTCGCGACCGGCCACCCGCCGTGAGCGACATGCGCCGCATCAAGCAACAACCCGGGGAGACCCTGCAGAAGTACATCCAGCGCTTCAACAACGCACGCCTCAAGATTCCCAAGGTGACTAAGGAGGCCATCATCTCGGCCTTCTCCGACGGCGTGCGCGACGTCAAGATGAAGGAGGAGCTGGTGATGCATGAAGACCTGTGCACTTCCTTGGAGCTGTTCAACTTGGCAAACAAGTGCGCCAGGGCTGAGGAAGGGCGTCTCTCCCTCCTCGAGCTGCCTGCCGCGGACCCAAAAGAGAAGAAGCCCAAGGCCAAGGACGTGAAGCGCAAGGGGACTGCCGTGCTCGCGGCAGAACCAGACACCAAGCGGGGCAGAGATCAGCCCGAACCCTCCAAGGGCAGCCGGTACTGTGTGTACCACAACCTCCACACCCACAACACCAACGAATGTCAAGAACTCCGAGCTGTGCGAGAAGGAAGGATCGGCCGTCGCCCCGACCGCAGTGACCGGGGCTACGGCCGAGGAGGAGGAAGAAACGCAGGACGCTGGGAAGACCGTGGGCCGCGCCAAGGGTGGCGCGACCAACCTCGCGAGGATCGCTGGCGAGACCCACCTCGCGAGAGAGGATGGACGGATCAGCCTCGCGAGGAAGAATGGAGGGATCAGCCTCGCGAGGATCGCCCGCTAGGCAACACAGGCCTCCCACCGCTGCCATCGCTGCCAAGGGGAAACGAGGACCGCCACCAAGACGAGGAGGCTGGGGGCTTCCAGGAGCCGCGCGCGATCGCCTCTATCTTGGGCGGAGCACAAGCCCCAGCCTCTCAGCGCATCTTCAATCAGTTCGCCCGTGAGGTGAATGCAGTCCTCCCCAGGCTCGAAGCCACGCGCCCCCTCAGGTGGTCGTCGTGCGCCATCACGTTCAGCTCAGCGGATCAACTCAAGTGTGCGGCTACAGCCGGAGTCCTCCCGATGCTTTGTTTCCCAATCATCAGCAACGTGGTGGTCACCAAGACCCTCATCGATGGAGGGGCAGGGCTCAACGTCCTGTCCGTGGAGACGTTCAACAACCTCCAAGTGCCCTACAGCCAGCTTCAGCCAACCAAGCCCTTCTCCGGTATCACTGACGGCTCCATGGTCCCGATTGGGCAGGTCCGCCTCCTTGTCACCTTCGGGGCACGCGACAACTACCACACCGAGCTCATCGACTTCGACGTCGCTCACATTCGCCTGTCGTACAACGCCATCCTTGGGTACCCAGTGCTGGCCAAGTTGATGGCCGTAACTCACCACGGTTACAACATCCTCAAGATGCCAGGAAGTGGCGGAGTCATCATGATGCCCTATGAAGAGAAGGATGCGGTGTGTTCCCTGGAACGAGCCTTTCAGGCCGCATCACTGGAAGACCCGGATCGTGGAAGCAGGAGGCTTCCCGAGACCGCCCCCAAGAAGAAGAAGACATCGTCCGCCCGGCTCCTCAGGAGGCAGGCCCCTCTGGGCCCGTGCCTGCCCAGGGGGAACCTCCTTCCATCGCATAGGAAAGCGCGCTCGGCGCCCTTCTCAGGCAGGGCTCGGGGGCTCTCCCCTGGAGGGCCACCGACCTGGCTAGGGTCACGAGGGAGGCACTTGGGCACCATATGGAGGCGTGTTTCGAAGCACGTTTCCCTCAAGAAGGAGTAAGGCAAGGAGAGCTAGACCCTCAGGAGTTCATCGGCAAGGCCATTCAGGAGCTACATGAGTCAAGAGTCATGAAAGGCGGCCGCCGTCTACCAGCAGTGGCTCCCCATCCAGGCGAGGATGGCGGGCTGCGCGTCTGCATCGACATACCAGGGCTCAACCGAGTCGCCTCTCTGGAGCGCCTCTGGCCCTCGCGAGTGGGGCGCTGCGGAGGTCCACCCCACAGCTACGTTCGCATGCCTTACGGCTTGCCGAACGTGACTGACGCGTACCAGCGCATCATGAGGGGCATCACGGAGGCACGAGAGGCCAGGCGTTCCATAGCCCTGGCAGAGATGGAGATGGCCCGCGAGGAGCCGCCAGCGCCTTCGGAGCCTCCCAAGGCCCCTGGGCCTGGGGGCTCATGAGGATCGGCTCCCGCAGCCCACTGAGCCTGCTACACCAACACCCCTTCGTCCTCAACATCATCAGGTGACATCTTTCGAGTTTTACTTCCAGCTGGGAGCGCCCCAGGGCTGCATTATTCCCAGGCCGTGTGGGTCCGTCCCTGCGGCGTGTATCCCTTTATTCCATGTTGTTAGCTTACCTTGTTGGGGGCGCCCCTCAGCCTGCATGATCCCCAAGCCGCTCGGGCCAGGCCCAGTGGCATCTATCCCATTTGCATTTATTTCCGATTATGCGTTAGACCCACCATGCTTGATTATTTGATGCCGGTCCATGGCACCTCTTCTCCTCCATGCCGACCACTTGCACATTAAAGGGGGGCACCTGAGCATCGCGACTCAGGGCTCTTACTGGCTCTCCAGCCCTCACCCTCTGGCCTTGTCCATGGCATCGCGACCTGGCATACCAGCGACGGCTGAGACCAGCTCGAGGGCCGGGACCCGAGGACGTAGAGTGCCGACATCTAACCAAATTTGCAGGGACACATCACAAGATAAGGCCCAGTGCTAGGCGCAACCCTCCTAGAGGTAGGGCCCCGTGAGTCCCGCGCTGGCTCACGGGTGCCCAGATACACCTCGCTAGGCCCTACCGGGCCAGCCACGTGTCAGGGCGGGGCTGTACACGCCCCGGGGGCTCCTCCCGGAGGGGGCCCCCTCCCACGTACCAGTGGAAGCACCATGCTCCGCGCTGGCTGACGACACTGCCGAGGAGCGGCTATGCCCGTACACATACGGTAGCACTATGCTCTGTGCTGGTGATAAACAACTGAGGGTGGCCCCCGGGCCGCGTCAACCTCAGGGAGCCCAGAGCTCAGTGTCTAGCCTCATCATAACGCCTCCCCTCGGGAGTGCCGCGCGAGGGGGCTGGGCACGGGGGCTGCGCCAGGGTCACACCCAGACGCACGCCGCCCAGCCAGGTCCCCCCGGGCCTGGTTCGTCGCGCGTCTCTCCCCGAGCGGAGCCAAGGTACGAAGGCCGTTTGAGCGTCAAGGGGGACTCCTGAGCATTGCGACTTAGGAGCCTAACTGGTCAAGTAGCCCCTCACTCTGTGGCCCCGTCCTGGTTTCCGGTCGGGACCATTGCTGGGTGAGGTACGCGCGGGGCCGGGCTCTGCAGACGTAGAACGGTGGATCCACCCACATCATACCTCCCTACTTGCAGTTCGTGCGTCAAGGGGGACTCCTGAGCATCGCGACTCAGGAGCCTAACTGGTCACGTGGCCCCTCACTCCGTGGCCCCGTCCTGGTTTTCGGTCGGGACCATCGCTGGGTGAGGCACGCGCGGCCGGGCTCTGCAGACGTAGAACGGTAGATCCACCTGCATCACACCTCCCTACTTGCTGTTCATGCGCCAAGGGGGACTCCTGAGCATCGCGACTCAGGAGCCTAATTGTCACGTAGCCCCTCACTCCTTAGTCCCGTCCTGGTTTTTGGTCGGGACTATTGCTGGGTGAGGTACGCGCGGGGCCGGGCTCTGCCAGCGTAGAACATAAGCAAGTAGGAAGGAAAAGCGCTAATTTCAAGGAATTCAAAAGCAAATATTACAGTCCACACTATTATTTCAATGCCAAACGCAAGTTTAAACGCCTCCCCGAGGCATGATACGTGTGCAGGAATTAAAAGCAGGACAGGAGCCACGACGGAGTCACTTGGCGGCGGGGGAGCAGCGCGGAGCGGGTTCGCCTCACGGAGCAGCGGGGTCGGCAGCGCCTTGCTCCGGCTTGGTGCTGAAGGCCCGGAACTTCCCTAGCAGAGCCTCCGCGCGACCCTTCACGACCTCAGCAGCGGCAGCGGCATGCTCACCACTCACTGGCTCCAACAGGCTGTCGAGGTCAACACCGGGATCGTGAAGGTAGATGAGGGTGAGGACCCGCGTCAGTGCTGCAGAAGACAGGACACGCGCCTCGGCCTCGGCCGTGGGGCCAAGGCCAAGGGCGACATCTTCAAGAGCGTGAACCAGGAAGGGAAGCAGCTTGGCGGGGCCATCCTCGGCGCCAGCCAGCGGGCTCTCCAGGCCGCTGTCGTAAAGCGTCCTCAGCGAGGAGCAGGCCTTCGCCTCCAACTCCGTGAAGGCCGCGCGGTCCTCGGCAAGAACCAGGGCCTTGCCGTCCAGCTCGGCCTTCCTCGCCCCCAACTCCTGCTCAAGTGCGCCTAGGCGGTCGCGGCGCTTCCTGAGCTTGGCCTCCCGGCCCCCGATGGCTGCCTCGCGAGCCTTCACGCCTTCTTCCTGCTCTTGGCGAAGGCGGACCTCTTTCGCGAGCTGATCCCGTAGGCCTTGCAGCTCGTCCTCCCGCGCCTTGCAGCGACCGCGGACGTCGACCACCTCCCCTAGGGCTGCATCACGAGCAGCCTTCGCCTCCAGGACGGCCTGCTTCTCCTCGTCGCATGCCGTCGAGGCCTGGACCAGCGCCGCCCGAATTGAGGCGTTGGAGCGAACCCATCCAGAAGCCAGCTCCAAACGCCCGGCCACCAAGCGGGGGTCGGCACCAAGAATATCCTGCCGTAGTCAGTCCAGCTCAGCAACAGCACGATCTAGAATGGCAGAAGGAGCCGGAGAGACGGCGGCCGGTGGAGTAGGAGGAGAAGGCGGCAGCGCAGCCGCAGCATCCTGAGGCGGAGTCTGCCGCGCCCCGACAGCCGTAGTGGCGGCGGCAGGCAAGAGCACCTCAGGAACCACTTGGGCCGTGGGGGCTAAGCTCGCCCCAGCCGGCTCAGCCAAACCTCGCGAGGACGACCGGGCAGGAGAAGCCTGTGCGTCGCGGTCACCTTCCTTCGCGGGCAGAAGCGCCGCCACGGATGGAACCTCGGGAGCCCCCTTCGGCTTCTTTGCTGCGGGCGCCAACCTATCCAAAGATGCGGACATCAAGCCTCAGAAGCAGAGCAAGAGATAAAGACAAGAATCGAATGCTTACGGGTCGTCTCCAGTGAGCTCAAGCGGCCTCCGGCCAAATTTGAAGCCTGAAAGCCAGCTGGAAGGGTCAACCTAGGGAAGCTTGGAGGCGGAAGGTGCGTCTGCGGTTCGCCCCGGGGCCGGGGGAGACCCGCAGGAGATCAACCCGGTCATGTCCTTCTTCGGAATCGGGGGCGAGCTCCCGCCGTCCTGCTCGTCGTCGTCTTCATCGTCATCCTTGTCGTCATTGTTCGGAAAGAGGCGGAGAACGCGGGACCTGCGTCGGGGGAGGGGAGCCCTCGACTCTCCGTCAGTCGCCTCGGAGTCAGGCCCTTTTCCTCGCTCCCCTCCTTCTTCCTCTTTGCTGGAGTCGCCGGAGGGCACGTCCACCGGTTCCTCAGGAGCTTCCAGGGGCACTGGCCCATCCCCGTTGAAGACGGGCATGGACTTCACCACCCGCTCCCAGTCGTTGCGGAGGAACAAGGGCGTAGGAGCGCCCTCCAGCCTCGCCACATTGCCCCCGGATTGGAGAACCGCAGCCAGGTCTCCGTCGGCGAAGGCCACGGGGCTTGGACGGGGCCTCCACATTGGAAGCGAGTACTGCCAAAGTGGAGTCAGCCGGTGCTCCAGGAACTCCCTCAGCAGCGACGCGCCGGTCAGCTTCGTCACCGCCATGTCGGTCGGCCTCAGATCCGCGTCCATCTTCTCCAACACCATCTTCGCGCGGGGATCCGTGAGCTTCGCTCGAACCCAGTCGCTGGAGCTCGTGGGCTGCTCCGTGGGCAGGATCAGCCGAGGGTGGATGCGCCCAGCATCCACCAAGATCCACTTGCTCCTAAAGCCCTCAATCCTCTTCCCAGAGTTCGAGATGGCAATGGCGCCGCCGTATGCAACGAAGCTCACGCACGCGGAAGCAGTCCCACGAGAGGTCCGGAGGTAGAAGTAGTGGCGCAGCAAGGCCACTGAGGGCTGCACCCCAACATGTGCTTCGCAATAATAAGCAAAGATTGCCAGGAGAAGGACGGAGTTGGGATGGAGATGCAGAGCCTGTAGCTTGTAATGGTGGAGGACAGAGAAGAAGAACTCGGAGAAGGGAGGCACCAGGCCAGCAACAATGGCACTTACGAAGAGCGGATAGAAGGTGCTCCTTTGACCCTGAGGGGTGGCGGAGCCGGCCTTGAACACCTTCTCCCCGTCGATGCCCCACGACGTCGCCATCCGGCGCAACCGGGCAAGGCCCGCCTCCGACACGTTCGGCGAGTGCAGGGCAGACGAGTACCAAGCTGCGGCCGGGGGCTGACGAGGCGCCATGGCTCCCTAGGTGGCGCGGTCAGAGCAGATCTGGAAATCTCGGGGGAAGGAAGGAAAGGTGCAAGAAAGGGGATCTGAGCAGCAACCGAAGAAAGCAAGAAGCAGGGCCTAGGCGGATGCCACTCCTTTATCAACTCGCGCGGTTGCTAAGGCGCCCACGTCCAGTCAACCGCCACGCGGCGCCCAAGGCCGTAGGCTGTTAGGGCCCGCGGCGCTTCGCTCTTGCCCTTCCGCCTCCCTGCACGGCCAAGTCCGGGCGCGCCTTGGGCCCGGGGGCTATTGTCGGCGTTCTGGGAACGGGGGTCCCCAGACTTGCCTGCCTGTGGCCTGCGGCGTGGCTCAAAGGGGGCCCGGCACGGCCCATCTTCACCAACACAAACCCAAGACCCTCGCGAGGGGCCAAGCCTCGCGGGGCGGACGACGCGGAGCTTCCTCAGGCACGGCCTCATCAGGCTGGCTCACGAGGGGGCGGAGAGATCAAGGTAGGGTACCTCACGAGGTGCCCATGACGCAAGCCATGACGACTCAGGGCGCCAGGCGGGTGCCAGCCCGCGCAGCGTCCTCCTTTCCTCTTTGGTGCAAAGGGGGCAAGCGCAGCCGCGGAGTACCGAGGCATCAGGCAAAGGTTGCCATTTTGGTGCAACGAGACCAAGACCAGGAGGACTACGAGACGGAGGTCACCGTGGAGCCCAAGACGGCGTCATCACCAGAGCTTTGCACAGGCGAAGACTACTTTTGTCAGGATAGCTGATACTTGTTGTCCCCCTTCAGATTAGCCCGCCATTGTTGGCTTCCTTCCCGCTTGATATTTGGGAAGAGGACCAGGGCCTCTATAAATAGGACCAGCCACCCACACAGCAAAGGGTCGGTCGGAGAAAAGCAAAGATAGAGAGAGAGAGAGAGAAAAAGGGTGACTGAACTCCTCCGAGCAGTTCATTGTCCCAGCCAAGAACAGACCCTCACGAGGCTGTTCTCCCTTGTATTGCTCATCATCATTAGCCCAAGAGGCAATCCACCACACCACACACTGGAGTAGGGTATTACACCACAACGGTGGCCCAAACCAGTATAAACCCTGTGTCTCTTGTGTTGTTCTTTCCTTAGTTTAGACCCTAGCATGGCGGAGGGGTGCAGGTAGGTAGGAGGCGAAATCTCCGCGCGCACCCCAGTGTTCGAACCTCAAGGGTCTGCCGGAACCCGAAATCCGACAGTCCTAGCAAACCGTTGTTTGGCTATGTTACCGCTTTGCTCAGCCCCTCTTATAGCGTTGTTAGTTGCAGGTGAAGATTGGAGCTTGTTCCATGTTTGGAACATGGATATTTTGTTGGGATATCACAATATCTCTTATTTAATTAATGCATCTATATACTTGGTAAAGGGTGGAAGGCTCGGCCTTATGCCTGGTGTTTTGTTCCACTCTTGCCGCCCTAGTTTCCGTCATATCGGTGTTATGTTCCCGGATTTTGTGTTCCTTACGCGGTTGGGTTATAATGGGAACCCCTTAACAGTTCGCCTTGAATAAAACTCCTCCCGCAATGCCCAACATTGGTTTTACCATTCGCCACCTAGCCTTTTCTTTCCCTCGGGTTCTGCAGACTCAAGGGTCATCTTTATTTTAACCCCCCCCCCCCGGCCAGTGCTCCTCTGAGTGTTGGTCCAACTGAGCGATGTCCGAGGCTACCAGGGGCAACTCTGGGCTGGCTTACCCAACGTCTTGCTCATCCGGTGTGCCCTGAGAACGAGATAGGTGCAGCTCCTATCGGGATTTGTCGGCACATCTGGGTGGCTTTGCTGGTCTTGTTTTACCATTGTCGAAATGTCTTGTAACCAGGATTCCGAGTCTGATCAGGTCTTCCCGCTAGAAGGAATATCCTTCATTGACCATGAGAGCTTGTGATGGGCTAAGTTGGGACACCCCTGCAGGGTTTTGAACTTTCGAAAGGCGTGCCCGCGGTTATGGGCAGATGGGAATTTGTTAATGTCCAGTTGTAGAAAACCTGAAGTTGACCTTAATTAAAATACATCAACCGCGTGTGTAACCGTGCTGGTCTCTTTCCGGCGGAGTCCGGGAAGTGAACACGGTGTTGGAGTAATGTTTGACGTAGGTTGTTCTAGGATCACTTCTTGATCATAGTTGCTCGTTCATGCTTTGCCTTCTCTTCTCACTCTCATTTGCGTATGTTAGCCACCATATATGCTAGTCGCTTGTTGCAGCTCCACCTCATACCTTTACCTTACCCATAATCTTAAATAGTCTTGATCGCGAGGGTGTAAGATTGCTGAGTCCCCGTGACTCACAGATACTTCCAAAACCAGCTTGCAGGTGCCGATTAGACCGTGCAGATGACGCAACCAAGCTCAGGAGGAGCTCGATGAAGATCTTGTCCTTTGTGTTGTTCCGTTCTAGTTGATCAGTAGTGGAGCCTAGTTGGGGTCGATCGGGGACCTTGTCGCATTTGGGGTTTTTCTTTTATTTTGGTTCCGTAGTCGGACCTTGTGTGTATCTGGATGATGTAATGCTTTATTCATGTATTGTGTGAAGTGGCGAGTGTAAGCCAACTATGTATCTTTTCCCCTATTGTATTACATGGGTTGTTTGCGAAGATTACCTCACTTGCGACATTGCTTTCAATGCGGTTATGCCTCTAAGTCGTGCTTCGACACGTGGGAGATATAGCCGCATCAAGGGCGTTACAGAAGTCCCATGGATCATAAGGCCCGTAGAAAGTCCATGGATCCTACGGCTCGTAGAAGACCCATGGATCCTACGGCCCACAGGAGGCCCATGGTTACAACAGTCCGTGTGTTGCCATGATTATTGTGGCCTAGTTACCAAAAATAGGTTATTATGGCCACTAGAAAAACGCAGAAAAAGAGCTGCAGTGACTACAAGCAAACAACTAAACAAGACAATAAGGAAATAAATAAGCAAGCAACTAATGCTAGCCTATTACAGCTATTACACATATTACATTCACTGGGCATCAAAGTTCGCCACCAGTGCAAATATAGGGAACAAAGGAGCATATTACATACACTGGCTGTCAAAATTGGCCACTAGTGCAAATAAACATGGAAGCAAAACAAGTCCGTAACTGAAACAACTTCAGAAGAGCTCAAGAAACGTTATCCTAGGTATCCACCGTGCTAGCAATAAGCTTAGCAAGCTTATTAGCTTTACCCTGTTAGGCGCTAAAATCCTCCAACGCTTGTTGTTGCACCAAAAAGTATGCATTTGAATGCTCCAGGGACTTCCGCGGTCCTTCCGCTTCTTGTCGCAGCACAGTTGATTGATGTCTTTCGGCTTGTAGTTGAGACTCAAGGAACCGAACTGATTTAGACAGTGAGTTTGAATAGCGTGTGCAAGCGGTAGTCGCCAGTAACTCGAACAGTAAACCAAGACGGGACTTTGGGGTTGTCTCACTGTCTTCAAGATATTTTTCCTTAGTTGTTTTATCAGCTTTCTTAGAGACCAACAAGGATGTCTCACGATCTTGAACCTTATCTGCATTACTTCCGTTATCATTGCTTAATAAGGCACTCTTCCCCAATATTCTGTCAGCATTCTAAAAGAAGAAACAAGTAGACACATAACAGGTTTAGCATGTACTAGTATATGAAACACATTTCGGTGAATCAGTTCATTGGTAAGGTGGACAAGATTAAACTACCAAGTCTTCTATTGCCAAGTAGTACATTATAAAAGCATCAAACAAACATATATCTATGTCCTATGGTCACTTCATTGTCTTGCCAAATCAAAATAGAAACACGGTTCAAATCATATCAGTTCAAGAGAAAGCAGCACTAAAAGAATACAAAGCGTGGGAAACTAAACGGCACAACAAGATTTCAGATGGGTACCACGGGTCTACATGTACAACAACACTATTGGCCCTGTTATGATGCTAGTAATGTGCATGATATGAGAAGTCAACTGCATACACAATTGAAATTGAAATCAACAGAGATATTTATAAGAGCAAACCTATTAAAGAAACATGCGTAAACATACCCGTTGTGCCATTGAAGTTTCCATTGGATAGTTCGATTTAAAAATAAGTTTGTATGAGTAAATGCAGTGATACAAGAGCAAAGCAGTATGCACGATAGCAATGGAATCTTAAATGACAACAATTGTTCTTCAGGTTTAAGTACTTGTTCTACATGAACAGAGTACGGTAAGACGCAAGCATATAGTACTTAAAATAAAATGAGCTCATAGACCTTACCACATTCTTGGTTCGTGACTAGTAAAGAACAAGGAGTTCCCAATCATTGTCCGGTAAATGTGTCTCAGGAGAACGTAAGGAAATTTGATGACTTTCTTTGCCAGTGAAGTGCGTTTTCTTCGGGTAATTCCGATACTGCCACCCAGCATTCTTGAAGATAGAGAGGTATTAGCACAGGTTACCTCATCCTGAGTTTCCAAATCGGTCCTTCTCTTTAGGGAAATGTAACATCCCAAATTTCAATTTGGAATGTTATACACTAGATCATCATTGCATATCATATTTATTGCATTTTATTGCATTCTGGTTGATCCTAGAAATTTTTCGCAACTCAAGGACCCTTGGAGAGAGTTGGGGATTTCGTTATTTTCATATTTGAGTTTTCTCAAATTTTGAAATAGGCATCATTTGATTTTATCTATTTTATCTTCAACTATTTCTATTATCAAAATATGAGAGAGGGAATAAAATGACTTTCCCAAGATAAAGAAATATTGAGGATTTAATAAAAAAATCAAATAAGATTTTTTTGGTTTTATTTGCTATTTTATTTGAATTTAGCAAAAATGTGCGTTTTTCAAAATTGCATTTAGGCCCCAAATAAATGTCCACTTTGTCCGGCTTGATTTTAGAAGTCAGGGAAAATTGATTTCGGATTTTTGGAGTCCGTTTAATATTTCTTTCGTTAGTTTTTCTGCACGGAATTAATTTTAAAAAAAATCCGAACCGACTCCGGGCCGTACCCGAGCGGGACTCCGCCCGGGGGGCCTTTATAAGTCGCCACCCGAGCCACCGAAGCCCACCAGCGCCTCAGCCCCGCAGCCCGCCCGCGCGCCCCAAACCCTAGCGCCAGCCGCCGCCACCTCGATCTGCGCGCCGCCGCCGCCGCCCGTCTCGCAGCCGCCGCGCCGCCGCTGCTGCCGCGCCGCCTCGCCGCCGCCCCGCCTTGCTGCCGACCCCGCCGTCCCGCCGCCCGAGGTAGCCGCTGTCGCCGGCGGTTTTCCTCAGAAAACCGCCCGGTTTTAAAAAACCGCGTTTTTTTAGATCCGTTTTTTTATTAGATTGTTTTTTTACGGTTTAGTTTATTTAGCGAGCGTTCGCTCGTTCGTTCGTTTTAATGAACGTGTTCGTCGTTTAGATCCAGATAACGAACGTTCATTCGTTAATCTGTTCGTCGTCTTTCTTTTTCTCGGATTTTCCGCGATTATTTCTGATCACAATTTCTGATCCGATTTTCATTTTAGTATAACTTTTCGCTCGTTTATCGGAATCAGGCGATTCAAGCGCTCGGAGTTTCATCTCAAAACCCTCTTTCCGATTAACCAACTCAAACAAGTTTTTGCTTTTGTAAAAATTGCCTTAGATCCAGAATAGTAAACGAAGCCTGTTTCTTTTGCCGTTTGTCTTTCGTTGCTTCGTTCGATTTGATTCTTTTGCCAACCGGAGTTCTTAAGTTGAACCTTCTAGTTAGATCTCTTATTTGACTTTTACCTGTGCATTAGTTGAGTACTTATTGTATGCTTGTTTGTTTGCGATAGAGTACCCGGAGTGCACCGCTTGCTACTTCGAATCGCTAGGTTTCCTGGATCGTCAGCAAGGCAAGTAACACTTTGATCATACCTCCTACTACCCAATTTTATTGCATTAGATCAATCCTTACACATTGCATGATTAGGATCTAATTAAATTGTGGATTTGGGAAGTAGTTGAGGTAGTACCTATTACCTGTTTATTATCAAACCTTTGGGAGTTACTTCTACGTTGTTTATTATGCCATGCTATGCTAGTAGACGTGGATTGGGTGAGTGTATCCATGACAGATGTGAGATTGTTAATTAATGGTTTATTTAAGGTGGCAACTTAAACACACATCTGGGTGGATTGAGGTACCTGGGTATTCCAGGATTGCCTCTTTTCTTTTGGACCGCCACCTAGGCTCAAAGGGATCATGAGATTATTTATGCTAGAAACTTCTGTGTGCAGCCACAAGCTATTATGGGCTCTAGCATAGTTGACTAAGTCATGCGAACTCTTACAGTGGTAGACTAGCAGATGTAGGGGATGTAGGTGGTACGGTCTACCCATCGTAAGGTGCTAGCGCTTATAAAAGGCTATGTCTCGGTCATCCGTTTCTCAAACACCATGTAGTGCGAGAAATCCAATGGAGGAGATCGAGTCTTGTGGGGAAAAGTGTGCAAACCTTTACAGAGTGTACAAACAAATCATGGTTAGCCGTGTCCCCGGTTATGGACATCTTGAGTATCTAGTACCTGGATTATCATGTGAATCTCAACATGTTACTATAAAATTTAATTTTGATGGGTTTGTTTAATGATGATGTTTAATTGGGATTAAGGATGCTGTCAACCATTCTCAATGTTTAACAACCACCATGATAGTTAAATAAATTTATTCCTTTGCAGTAGGGAAAAATTAGCTTTTCGCAAAACTGTAACCATAGAGCTTTCCACCAGCCAAATATGCATATAGAATAGCTGTTTCATTCCATTACTCTCTATGTGTTACATTGCCAGCATATTCCATATGCTGACCCGTTTCGGGCTGCAATGTTAATGTTGCAGACTTTTCAGACGACGATTAAGGAGTTTAGGTCGTGGTTCTATACTCAGTGATGCCGTTGGAGTTGATGGACTCACTTATCTTCCAAGCTTTCCGCTGTTATCGTTATTAGATGGCCTTAAGCCATATTTATTGTAATAGTTCTCTTTTGGAGACACTCGATGTAATAAGTGTGTGATTGCTACTCTGTTATAAATCCTTCAAGTACTGTGTGGTGTCAGCATTACTGATCCAGGGATGGCACCGGAGCACAGAGATTGGACCGTTTGAGGTCTGGTCGCTACAAGATGGTATCAGAGCACACGCTGACTGGAGGACACGACCACTAAGCTAAAGACCTAGATCACTACTCACTCTCTTCTCTTTCTGACCTCTCATCTTTTCTACTCTTTTAGGATGGCGGATGCAAGGAACAAGTTCACGCAACCGGATGAAGATACACCCTTTGGACGTCACTTAAAGGAAGTCACTAGATATCTGAACATAGGAGTACCAAGCTTCACCGGAACCTACAACGCCACTTTACCTGAATAAGAGCGCTGGATGATTCAAGTTCAAGTTCCAGGGAGGACACTCATGCCAGTCACTGAGCCCATAGCGTTTTCTTTTGATGCACCAACTTGGAGTCTAGGAAAGAGCATGGAAGCTCACATCGCCATGGGACGCATTGGAGAATCCTACCGCAATGATCTCAAGGATACTATCTACCAGATTTGTGGGCACCGAGATGAGCATTGGGAGATGATCAGCACCAGAAAGGATAGATCAATTGCAGCTTTTATCCAGGAGTTAAACCAGCACATTCGATGTCAGGAGAACCAGATGTGCGCCGACATGATAGACCCGAAGAAGGCAAAGACAAGAATCAAGGAACTGGAGGAAGAACTCAAGGCTACACGTGAAGATTATGAAGAAGAAATTGAAGTATTAGTGGATAAGAATGCCGATCTAACAATGAAGATTGGAATATTTATGGGAGGCCCTACACCAGTAGAAGAGGACGAAGAACCCAAGGAGATTCGCCCGGAAGACTACATCATCATCGACGACACCGACTCGGATCCAGACGATAGCGATGATGACTACGTCGATGAAGCCGGAGCAGATATCATGGAGTCTGCAACCGAACAATATTTCTAGCAGACCACCTCCTCAGTAGTAGTAGTCCACCATGTAAATATTATAGTCCGAGCACCTTGCGATAGTTAGACCGATTGTATGCCCTTGTTTGATTGAATGAATTGTTTGCTTTTGTCTCATGTGCATATGGGTAGTGTTTTATCTTTAGACCCCCTCTATTCTTAAATATCATCTTTTCTAAACTCTCAGATGCCTCCGAGACGTGACCCCGGATTTACCTTTCCACCGGAACTCACCCAGTTGATCCAGCAGCAGAACACACTGATGCAGTTGCTAGTCCAGAATCAAAATCAAGGGAACAACAACAACAACCCACCACCACCACCACCTGTTGATCACTTAGCCCGTTTTCTTAGGCTGAATCCGCCGGTGTTTTCCAGTAGCACCGAGCCGATAGTAGCAGATGATTGGCTCCGCAAGACAACTAGAGAGTTGACCACAGCAGGATGCACGGATACGGAGAAGGTGAAGTTTGCCGCACATCAGCTTGAAGGACCCACAACATCATGGTGGGAGAATTTCACAGCCACTTTCCCTGTCGATACTACCACATGGGACCAGTTTCAGCAGGCTTTTCGGACTGCCCATGTTTCAGCAGGAGCTATGGCCATGAAGAAGCGAGAATTTCGCAACTTGCGCCAAGGAGGACGGATAGTTGGCCAGTATGTGGAGGACTTTAGTAAGCTAGCACGTTATGCCCTAGATGACGTTGCTACGGACGCAGCTAAGCAGGAGAAATTTCTGGAAGGACTGAATGATGAGTTGAGCATGCAGTTGATGGTAGCAACCTTCAACAACTACCAGGAGTTGGTAGATCGTGCTCTCATGATTGAAGGGAAGCAGCAGCAAATTGAGAATCGCAAGAGGAAGTATGCACAAGGAAAGTATAATTCAGGAGCTCAGCAGAAGCCACGATTTACCCCTAGATCGGGAGGACATTTTCAGCATACCCATGGAGGAGGTAGCTCGCACAATCACAATGGCCCCAAGAATGGTAATGGGAATGGAGGAAGCAACGGCTAGAACCGCACCAACCCATCAACCCCAGCCAAGAAAGACCTGAGCCAAGTCACTTGCTTTAAGTGCCAGAAGACCGGACATTATTCCAATGAATGTCCTGAATCACAGAATGGAAATGGCAATGGAAACTCTGGGAAGAAGCCGAACCCTTTCAATAGGGGACAGGTGAACCACGTTAACGTGGAGGAGGTTGAAGAGCAGCCGGATGCAGTAATCGGTAAGTTTTTGGTTAAGTCATTTACTGCACTCGTTCTTTTTGATACTGGTGCATCGCATTCATACATATCAAGGGGATTTGTGGATAAGTATAAACTGCCAATCCAAGCCCTTAGGTCACCCATGTTAGTAACCTCGCCTGGAGCAGAATATATGGCTAGTTTATGGTGTGATCGGTTACCATTAAGGATTGGTAACTATGTTTTTCCCTCGGACCTAATAGTGTTGGAATCTCAAGGATTGGATGTGATATTAGGCATGGATTGGTTGTCAAAGTATGAAGGGAATATTGAATGTGCCAGTAAATTAATTTTGCTTACCATCCCAGAAGGGAGAAGGATCAAGTATGTATCCCGACATGTGCCAAAGAGGACTCAAGTAAATTGTTTAACCGGAGTTGTGCGGGAGGAAGTACTAGTAGTGAAGGATTTCCCCGAAGTATTTCCAGAAGAGTTGCCAGGCATGCCACCAGATAGAGATATTGAGTTTTTGATTGAGCTTTTGCCAGGCATAGGGCCAATACCAAAGAGACCAAATAGGATGCCTGCAAAGGATTTGGTGGAAATTAAGAAGCAAATTAAGGAGTTACTAGATAAAGGATATATTCGCCCAAGTTCTTCACCTTGGGGATCGCCAGTACTTCTAGTATAAAAGAAGGATGGATCGTTAAGGATGGTTGTTGATTATCGAGGTTTGAATGAAGTAACCATCAAGAACAAGTACCCACTACCGATGATCAATGATCTGTTTGATCGATTGCAAGGAGCTAAGGTATTTTCCAAGATCGATCTGCGATCAGGATACCACCAGTTGAAGATTCGGGAACAGGATATACCCAAGACGGCTTTTACCACTAGGTATGGGCTGTACGAGTATACCGTATGTCATTTGGTCTGACTAACGCACCTGCATATTTTATGAACATGATGAACAAAGTGTTTATGGAGTTCTTGGATAAGTTCGTCGTAGTGTTCATTGATGATATCCTGGTTTACTCGAAGAATGAAGAGGAGCATAAGGAACATTTGCGTTTGGTTCTTGGAAAGCTCAGAGAACATCAATTATATGCCAAGTTTAGCAAATGTGAGTTTTGGTTGAAGGAAGTTGGATTTCTCGGACACGTTATATCCGGAGAAGGTATAGCAGTGGATCCCACTAAAGTTGATACCGTGACCAAGTGGGAAGCACCAACCATCGTGGGAGAGATCGGGAGTTTTCTTGGACTCGCAGGATACTACCGGAGGTTTATTGAAAATTTCTCAAAGATTGCGAAGCCTATGACGGAATTTTTGAAGAAGGATACCAAGTTCATATGGACGGAGGAATGTGAGGCTAGTTTTTAGGAGTTGAAGAAACGTTTGGTTACCTCACCAGTGTTGATTTTGCCAGACCAGACCAAGGATTATGAGGTATATTGCGACGCTTCACGTCGAGGACTTGGAGCAGTGCTTATGCAGGAAGGGAGAGTTGTTTCGTATGCCTCACGACAGCTTAAGCCTCATGAGTTGAATTATGCTACGCATGATTTGGAGTTAGCAGCCGTAGTGCATGCACTGAGGACTTGGAGACATTTTCTGATTGGAAACCATTGTGAGGTGTACACGGATCACAAGAGCTTGAATTATATTTTCACACAGGAGTTGAATCTCAAACAAAGGAGATGGTTGGAGCTCATCAAGGATTATGATATGAGATTGCATTATCACCCTGGAATTGAGCCGTAAGAGCCATGTCAACACCTTAATGACGGGAGATTTACCAAGGGAGTTAGCCGAAAATCTTCGAGAGCTATGTTTGGAAATAGTCCCGAAAGGCTATGTAGCAGCATTGGAGATTTAGTCTACGTTGATGGATAAAATCAGAGAAGCCCAAAAGACTGACAAGGAGATTGCTTCTATTAAGGAGAAAATTAGCAAAGGAAAAGCTAAGGGATTTCGTGAGGATGAGCACGATATCATATGGTTTGAAGACCGTGTTTATGTGCCAAATGACTCGGAGATCAGGAAGTTAATTTTACAAGAGGCCCATGATTCACCATATTCGATTCACCCAGGAAATACCAAGATGTATTTGGATTTGAAGGATATTTTCTGGTGGACCGGAATGAAGAAGGATATTGCGGAGCATGTAGCAGTTTTTGATGTATGTCAAAGAGTGAAGGCAGAGCATCAGAAGCCAGCAGGATTGCTACAACCATTGCCGATACCCGGATGGAAGTGGGATAAGCTAGGCATGGATTTTATTACAGGATTTCCCAGAACACGTTCAGGCTATGACTCGATATGGGTTGTAGTCGATCATTTGAAAAAGGTAGCTCATTTCATTCCGGTGAAGACTACCTATACCAGTGCAAAGTTGGCAAAGATATACATGACCAGAATCGTATGTCTGCATGGAGTTCCAAGGAGCATTGTATCAGATAGAGGAACCCAGTTTACCTCAAAGATCTGGAATCAGTTGCATGGGACTTTGGGAACCAGGCTAGAGTTTATCACAGCTTTCCACCGGCAGACAGATGGACAGACTGAGAGAGTCGATCAGATCTTGGAGGATATGCTAAGAGCTTGTGCACTAGATTACGGATCTAGTTGGGACGAGAATTTGCCATATGCAGAGTTCTCTTACAACAACAGCTATCAATCCAGTTTGAAGATGGCCCCTTTCGAAGCCTTGTACGGAAGGAGGTGCAAGACCCCATTGTCCTGGGATGAAGTTGGAGATCGCCAGTTGTTCGGACCGGATTTGATAAAGGAGTCTGAACAGAAAGTGAAATTAATACGCGACAGGCTAAAGGTAGCTCAATCTAGGCAGAAGAGTTATGCAGATACTAAATGCAAGGAGACAGTTTACGAAGTTGGAGACCGAGTTTATCTTCGAGTATCACCACTTCGAGGAGTTAAGCGCTTTGGAGTTAAGGGAAAACTAGCGCCACGTTTTGTAGGCCATACAAGGTTTTGGAGCATATGGGAGAAGTTGCCTATAAGTTGGAATTACCCGAAGGATTGTCAGGAGTTCATGATGTGCTTCATGTATACCAATTGAAGAAGTGCCATGCAGAGATGGCTGACATACCGTTGACAGATACGGTACCACTAGAAGCAATTCAGTTGCACAGTGATTTGACCTATGAGGAGAAACCAGTTAAGATTCTAGAGTATGCTAGTAAAGTCACCCGCAGCAAGGTTATCAAGTTTTGCAAGGTTCAGTGGAGCCACCACACGGAGGATGAAGCCACCTGGGAACGAGAGGAAGAATTGTTGAAGGACCACCCTCACCTATTTTCTAGCCAACCCGAATCTCAAAGGCGAGATTCATCTTAAGCGGGGTAGGTTTGTAACATCCCTAATTTCAATTTGGAATGTTATACACTAGATCATCACTGCATATCATATTTATTGCATTTTGGTTCATCCTAGAAATTTTTCGCAACTCAAGGACCCTTGGAGAGAGTTGGGGATTTTGTTATTTTCATATTTGAGTTTTCTCAAATTTTGAAATAGGGATCATTTGATTTTATCTATTTTATCTTCAATTATTTCTATTATCAAAATATGAGAGAGGGAATAAAATGACTTTCCCAAGATAAAGAAATATTGAGGATTTAATAAAAAATCAAATAAGATTTTTTTTGGTTTTATTTGCTATTTTATTTGAATTTAGAAAAAATGTGCGTTTTTCAAAATTGCATTTAGGCCCCAAATAAATGTTCACTTTGTCCGGCTTGATTCTAGAAGTCGGGGAAAATTTATTTTAGGATTTTTGGAGTCCGTTTAGTATTTCTTTCGTTAATTTTTCTGCGCGGAATTAATTTAAAAAAATCCGAACCGACTTCGGGCCATACCCGAGCGGGACTCCGCCCGGGGGGCCTTTATAAGCCGCCGCCCGAGCCGCCGAAGCCCACCAGCGCCTCAGCCCCGCAACCCGCCCGCGCACCCCAAACCCTAGCGCCAGCCGCCGCCGCCTCGATCTGCGCGTCGTCGCCGCCGCCCGCCTCGCAGCCGCCGCGCCGCCACCTCGCCGCTGGTGCCGCGCCGCCTCGCCGTCGCCTCGCCGCCGCGCCGCCTCACCGCCGACCCCGCCGTCCCGCCGCCCGAGGTAGCCGCCGTCGCCGGCGGTTTTCCTCAGAAAACCGCCCGGTTTTAAAAAAACCGCGTTTTTGTAGATCTGTTTTTTTATTATATCGTTTTTTATGGATTAATTTATTTAGCGAGCGTTCGCTCGTTTGTTTGTTTTAACGAACGTGTCCGTCGTTTAGATCCAGATAACGAACATTCGTTCGTTAATCTGTTCGTCGTTTTTCTTTTTCTTGGATTTTCCGCGATTATTTCTGATCGCGATTTCTGATCCGATTTTCGTTTTAGTATAACTTTTCGCTCGTTTATCGAAATCAGGCGATTCAAGCGCCTGGAGTTTCGTCTCAAAACCCTCTTTCCGATTAACCAAATCAAACAAGTTTTTGCTTCTGTAAAAATTTCCTTAGATCCAGAATAGTAAACGAAGCCTGTTTCTTTTGCCGTTTGTCTTTCGTTGCTTCGTTCGATTTCATTCTTTTGCCAACCGGAGTTCTTAAGTTGAACCTTCTGGTTTGATCTCTTTTTTGAGTTTTACATGTGCATTAGTTGAGTACTTATTGTATGCTTGTTTGTTTGCGATAGAATACCCGGAGTGCGCCGCTTGCTACTTCGAATCGCTAGGTTTCCCGGATCATCAGCAAGGCAAGTAACACTTTGATCATACCTCCTACTACCCAGTTTTATTGCATTAGATAAATCCTTACACATTGCATGATTAGGATCTAATTAAATTGTGGGTTTGGGAAGTAGTTGAGGTAGTACCTATTACCTGTTTATTATCAAACCTTTGGGAGTTACTTCTACGTTGCTTATTATGCCATGCTATGCTAGTAGACGTGGATTGGGTGAGTGTATCCATGACAGATGTGAGATTGTTAATTAATGGTTTATTTAAGGTGGCAACTTAAACACACATCTGGGTAGATTGAGGTACCTGGGTATTCCAGGATTGGCTGTTTTCTTTTGGACCACCACCCAGGCTCAAAGGGATCATGAGATTATTCATGCTAGAAACTTCCGTGTGCAGCCACAAGCTATTATGGGCTCTAGCATAGTTGACTAAGTCGTGCGAACTCTTACAGTGGTAGACTAGCAGATGTAGGGGATGTAGGTGGTACGGTCTACCCATCGTAAGGTGCTAGCGCTTCTAAAAGACTATGTTTCGGTCATCCGTTTCTCAAACACCATGTAGTGCAAGAAATCCAACGGAGGAGATCGAGTCTTGTGAGGAAAAGTGTGCAAACCTCTACAGAGTGTATAAACTAATCATGGTTAGTCGTGTCCCCGGTTATGGACATCTTGAGTATCTAGTACCTGGATTATCATGTGAATCTCAACATGTTACTATAAAATTTAATTTTGATGGGTTTGTTTAATGATGATTATTAATTGGGATTGAGGATGCTGTCAACCATTCTCAATGTTTAACAACCACCATGATAGTTAAATAAATGTATTCCTTTGCAGTAGGGAAAAATTAGCTTTTCGCAAAACTGTAACCATAGAGCTTTCCACCAGCCAAATATGCATATAGAATAGCTGTTTCATTCCATTACTCTCTATGTGTTACATTGCCAGCATATTCCATGTGCTGACCCGTTTCGGGCTGCAACGTTAATGTTGCGGACTTTTCAGATGACGATTAAGGAGTTTAGGTCGTGGTTCTATACTCAGTGATGCCGTTAGAGTTGATGGACTCACTTATCTTCCAAGCTTTCCGCTGTTATCGTTATTAGATGGCCTTAAGCCATATTTATTGTAATAGTTCTCTTTTGGAGACACTCAATGTAATAAGTGTGTGATTGCTACTCTGTTATAAATCCTTCAAGTATTGTGTGGTGTCAGCATTACTGATCCAGGGATAACACCGGAGCACAGAGATTGGACCGTTTGAGGTATGGTCGCTACAGGAAAAATGGGAAAAAATGTTGTATTATAACCATCATGGAGGTAGAATGTATGGGACAAAGCAAAGTAATTGCCATGAATAACATTACTTGCACATAACTCCTGGACAAACACCTGCAACTGGCATTTTCCTTCATCTTCAGTATAATATTTCCATGATGGGAAGATACGCACATAGGATTTAACAACATCAAATGCGATAGATGCTAAACTATGAATGGTTGGTTGTGCTACCTCCACAGGAATATGTGTACTAACTGGTGGAGTTGGGGTTCGCCGTGGTAGTATTGGCGCTTTGGGCACTGGAGCTGCCTTACTAACTGCTCTTGTTTGGGAGCTTTGTGGTGGAGATGGTGTTGTGTCAACAGGAACTAGGTTACTATCTGCTGGGTTGGGGTTAGATTGGGTGAAGCTGGTTCTCTGTCCATCACAGTAGGGGTAAAATATGCGAGAGTCTAGGATATGCATGGTAGGGCTGGTTCTCGTGGATGTACAACCGGGGTTCTATCTCCACCAAGAGGTAGCACTATTTCATTTGAAGACCGTGTTTTTACTCTGCTAGATACTGTCATCACCCGCTCCAATTCAAATGGCTGATAAACAGGAAACATAGTTGAATGTACAAACATTGTATGAGAGACAGATGCAATAGATAGTATGGAAAAAATAGGACATGTATATTGTTTAACTAAAACGGATAGCATGACATAATTTCACATATATGATGTCTATCTAAACTAAATAGCATAGCATAACATAATTCAAAGATATGGTGACTAACTAAACAGGATCGCATGACATAATTCACATACATGTTATCTAAGTAACCAGGATCGCATGATTTAATTCACATATGCGATTTATATGCTAAGCGGAGGGCATTCGCATATATGATGTCTGAACTAAGAACATGGTGTTGAATATTGTGTATATGATGTCTAAACTATGCAATGCAAGACACCATATGCATGATATGAGCAGTAGAACCGTGCCAAGTTAGAGCATACACCTCGGTGGGGGAATAGGACTAGTCATCTGTCTCCGAATCCATCTCTGAGGAGCTATCGGGACCCAGCAAGAGATCTGCTTTGACAGGTAGCACTATCTGCTCTGAAGGCCCTGTTTTCACTCCAGATTTTTCCATCACCCACTCAAATGGCTGATTCACAGGAAGAGTAGTTTAATGTACAAACATTGTCAACAAATGGAAATTTAATGAAGAAAAGGATGGGCTAGATATCATTCAAATATATGACGCTTGGTTAAACAGGATGGCATTGCACATTATATTATGGCTGGCTAAAAGACATGAGACTGCATAATTCCTATGATATTGAAACTAAATAGGTGGCATTACTAAACATGTCTAAACTAAGCAGATGACATATATGATGTAGAAAGTAGGCACTGCAAGGCAACATATGCATGATATGACTAATATCATCATGCCAAGTTAGAGCAAACACCTTGGGGGTAAATAGGAGTGGTCAGTTGCGTCTGAATCTTCCTCGGAACAGATATCTTCCTCTAGATTACAATCTGGAGAGGGGGAGGGTTTGCCATTGAACCCACCATGGAGCGATGTCTGCATGACATTGTATTGCCGCGTAAAACTTTTCTCTTTTTCTCTACATGTTCAGCATGACTGTGTACAATATCTGACATGCATACAAAAAATATAGTGAGATTATGTAAGGAGAGCATGCAGAAATCTAGAGTAATGGTAACAACCAGTGGATGGATCCAAAAATAATGATAGCAGGCTGATGATTGCTTTAATTTAATAAAAAACAGATGATGATTGCTTTACTGTTTGTTTCCCACCCAAGATGAACAACATAGGCATACCCTAGGTGAACCAGATATTAGACAGAGATACTATTCATTGCTGCCTCGATATGTGCCCCGCAACTAATTTAGAACTCAAGTTTGAACATCAATTTGGACTTCACTTGGAGTCTAAGAGGTGAACAGGACAATAAAGTAGCAGGTAATATTAAGCAATGCATAACATAAGTAGAAACAAAAGAGTGCGACCTCTGTTGTGAACCTGTGTACTTCTTAGGTTCATTTGCTGAGTCGATGATGGTGATGCCGTTGCGGTGGGTGCCGGCGGCAGGGAAGGAGATCTGAGGCGGCGAAAGACGGTCAGGAGTACTGATGTCTGATTTGGTGGATGCTTCTGTCGATGGAGCAGCTTGATACGTCTCCAACGTATCTATAATTTTTGATTGTTCCATGCTATTATATTATCTGCTTTGGATGTTTATGGGCTTTATTATACACTTTTATATTATTTTTGGGACTAACCTATTAGCCCAGAGCCTAGTGCCAGTTTCTATTTTTTTTCCTTGTTTTAGAGTATCGTAGAAAAGGAAAATCAAACGGAGTCCAATTGACCTGAAACTTCACGGAACTTACTTTTGGAACGGAAGCAATCCAGAAGACTTGGGGAGTACGTAAGGGAAGCAATGAGGAAGGCACAAGGCAGGGGGGCGCCCTCCACCCTCGTGGGCCCCTCGTGGCTCCCCTGTCGTATTTCTTCCTCCTATATATACCAATATGCCCAAAAACCATCGGGCAGCAGAATAGATCGGGAGTTCCACCGCCAGAAGCCTCAGTAGCCACCGAAAACCAATCTAGACCCATTCCGGCACCCTGCCGGAGCGGGGAATCCCTCTCCGGTGGCCATCTTGATCATCCCGGCGCTCTCCATGACGAGGAGGGAGTAGTTCTCCCTCAGGGCTGAGGGTATGTACCAGTAGCTATGTGTTTGATCTCTCTCTCTCTCTCGTGTTCTTGAGGTGATACGATCTTGATGTATCACGAGCTTTGCTATTATAGTTGGATCTTATGATGTTTCTCCCCCTCTACTCTCTTGTAATGGATTGAGTTTTCCCTTTGAAGTTATCTTATCGGATTGAGTCTTTAAGGATTTGAGAACACTTGATGTATGTCTTGCGTGAGATACCTGTGGTGACAATGGGGTATTGTATTGATCCACTAGATGTATGTTCTGGTGATCAACTTGCGGGGTCCACCCATGAACCTATGCATAGGGGTTGGCACACGTTTTCGTCTTGTCTCTCGGGTAGAATCTTTGGGGCACTCTTTGAAGTTCTTTGTGTTGGTTGAATAGATGAATCTGAGATTGTGTGATGCATATCGTATAATCATACCCACGGATACTTGAGGTGACATTGGAGTATCTAGGTGACATTAGGTTTTTGGTTGATTTGTGTCTTAAGGTGTTATTCTAGTACGAACTCTAGGGCTGTTTGTGACACTTATAGGAATAGCCCAACGGATTGATTGGAAAGAATAACTTCGAGGTGGTTTCGTACCCAACCATAATCTCTTCGTTTGTTCTCCGCTATTAGTGACTTTGGAGTGACTCTTTGTTGCATGTTGAGGGATAGTTATGTGATCCAATTATGTTATTATTGTTGAGAGAACTTGCACTAGTGAAAGTATGAACCATAGGCCTTGTTTCCTAGCATTTCAATACCGTTTACGCTCACTTTTATCATTAGTTACCTTGCTGTTTTTATATTTTTCAGATTACAAAAACCTTTATCTACCATCCATATACCACTTGTATCACCATATCTTCGCCGAACTAGTGCACCTATACAATTTACCATTGTATTGGGTGTGTCGGGGACACAAGAGACTCTTTGTTATTTGGTTGCAGGGTTGCTTGAGAGAGACCATCTTCATCCTACGCCTCCTATGGATTGATAAACCTTAGGTCATCCACTTGAAGGAAATTTGCTACTGTCCTACAAACATCTGCACTTGGAGGCCCAGCAACGTATAAAAGAAGAAGGTTTTGTAGTAGACATCACAGCTCAGGTGAGGTGGACGACGTCGCGGCAGGAGCAGGACAAACCACATAAAGTTTTTTTCGACACCTACCTGTAACTGAAGTAATTCTGTAAGGGCTCATTTGGCTTGCATGTTTCCAAAAATGCAGGGATAGGAGGAAAAACACCGGAATAGGATAGGAATGCACATGGGAAACAGAGCATTTGTGAACACAGGATTTCTGTCAACTTGGGTGTTTGGTTCACAGGAATTGGAGGAGCAGAGGAATGCAAAGAAACATGGCCAAAATAAAGTGAAACCATATGAAAGCGTGTACAGTTAGAATGTTATTCTGCCACTAATGCACTTGGTCTTGTTTTCATGCATAGGATTGGTCGCTGAAGAAGTTGAGGCAGAGGTGGCTCTGAACTTGACATGAATGTAGAGTAATAAGTGATGCGACAAGTGTACAACCTCTTTGCCATAGCCGTGTCGACCTCAGCATCATTGGGTTGGTCGCTGAAGAAGTTGAGGCAGAAGTGGCTGTCGGAGGTGTGGAGGAAGATCTTAGAAATCTGTAGACGGCGTCCAGGGCACTTCTCTATTGTGATGGATCGTTTCATCGTTGGAGAAGCTCCGGTGATCCGTAAGACGTCAAGGCTGAAGCAGCACAAGACAGACATTGTTAATCACTTAATCTCAAGTGGGATTCTAATAGCATCTCCAATAGATGATGTAAAATGCATTACCAAAAAGTGATAGATGTAAAATTTACATCACCAAAAACCACCTGACTACAATAGATGAGGTAAAAACTGTTGACTCTGAACTTAACTATCGAAACTGAAATTTACTATGGAATCTGAATGTTACTGTCGAAACTGAACGCAATGGTAGCAGAGAGGTACTTAACATGGGATAGTTTAGGGAGGGCCTGCAGTTCATCTTCAACCTGCACCCCCTGAGCCGCCAGCCACAACCGGCCGAACCCCGTGCCGCCTCTGCGCCCCGAGACAACTCCTCACCATCAGCCCGCCGCCGCCCCGAAACAACTCCCCACCGCCGGTCCGCCGCCGCCTCGCCGCCCCAAAACAACTCCCCACCGCCGGTCCGCCGCCGCCACGGCCAACCCTCTACCCCCCTCCCCCCGCGCCAACCTTTTTCTCCAGCGATCCCCACGCCACCGCCCCACCACCGCGCCCCACACCCCACCGCCAGCGAGCAGCACCCCACCCAAAACCCTAAGATAGATAGTGGGGTACCTCTCCGGCGAGCCCCCCTCCCCGCTGCGGGTGGTTCTTCCTTAACTCCGGCGAGACCCCCCACCCCCTGAAAATCGACTCTCCCAAAAGTCGATTCAGTCGACTGAACTGTAGCTAAATCAGAGCAGAGCAGCAGCACGAGCGAGGGGGAGAGAAGCAGGAGCGCGAGTGAGCGAGCGAGAGACGATGGAGCAGCAGCAGCGCGAGCGAGCGAGCGAGAGCCAGAGCAGCAGCAGCAGCTGGGCAAGCGAGCGAGCGAGAGCCCGAGTAGCAGCAGCAGTGCGGGCGACAACCGGAGCAGCAGCAGATCCGGCTGGTATGGCCGCCGCCGCCGAAGGGGCCTTGCACTGAGGAGAGCCGCCGTGGAGGTGTCGTCCGCGGCGCCGGCTTCGAGGTAGCCGCTCCATGGGGGTGCGGGATGGAGCACCGTCGGTGTCGGTAGGTCAAGTTAAGGAGAAGGTGCGATGCAATGAGTGTACAACCTCTTTGGTGGCGCCGAGTAGGCCTCGGCTTCGTCCGAGGAGTCGGTGAGGATGCTGCTGTTCCGGTGGAGTAGGTTAAGGCGGCGTTGTGGGGATGCAGCAGCCGCAATAGACGAGGCGATCATTGGAGCAGCTCCTTGGAGGTGGAGGGCGGGGCGGCTGAACCGGCGGGACGACGGCATGGACGACGGAGCCTCATCCGGGGAGGCGGATGAGGGACCTCGACCTGTTGCGGTGGATGACGTCGTCAGGGAAGAGGCTCCGACCGGGTAGCGGTGAGGTGGTGGACGGAGGAGGGTGGGGTTTCGCGGCTAGAGTGGAGAGGTTATGGCGGCCTGGGATTTTGAATGGTGAAAAGGAGGCGATGGGAGGGGGAACCATGGCTTAGGGACACGCTTGTCCGAAATGTGGGTAAGTTATGAAAGTACCCCCACCGATTTGAGCTAGGCGATTCTTTCGGTTCAGGGGTATCACGGGCATTTCGCGTGTCGGGATTTCGCAGGAGGTGGGAGTTTTCGCGCGTGTTGTAATTTTGGGATAGCAAGGCGTGGGTTGAGATGGAGGGAGTTTTCGCTGGCTGTATAAATGGAAGGAGGGAGTATGGATCCATGTTATGTCCAATTAAATTTTTTCGCTGGCTGTATAATGCATGTAACCTACTCATGATAACATTTTAGTGCATTCCAAATGTCTATACTACCACCGCAATTTGAACTGAATTTGAATTTGTTTCTCTATTTCAATAAGAATCTACAATCATGATTGTTGCCAACTTCAACCACCATTCGTGTATTACCTTAACAACACAGCACATGATTACTATACAGATAGATATGAACTATGTGTACTATATGAACTCGAATTCAATTTTTTGAATACACTTGATGTTGATTCCAAATAATAGTACATTTGATGTACTAACTAGATATTCATAATCTAAACCATGTTCCATACGTACACCGTGTTTATCACACAAAGTATAGTGTCCCGCCCCCTACATTATGACAAGTATTTAGCCCTGAGCTGCAAAAGCCACACATTAGTCCAAATTATAATCAATGTTCTACATTATGGCATCTTATTCAAGTATCCATATCCACTTTTTATAATGAATTATGTTCTATATTCATATTTAACACCTTCACAATCCTCTTCTCTTTGTAGCTATCTAACGCTAATTTTCTATCGTGCATGCACACGCCCGCCCCCCTCTCACCCTCCCTCAACGTCCCTTCCATCGCACACGTTCGTTATTTCTCTTTAGGTCGTTCACCCGCGGTGTGTGTAGGCCCCCCGACTCCTTTCCGGCACACACCGGTCGGTATACCTCTCTAGCCAAGTGTGCCTACCACAAACACATACTTCCCCTCTTCTCTTCTCACCGTCCATGCCCCTTATGTCCAATATGGTTCCACGCAGGTGCACACTCCCGCCCCTCTTTTCATCGATCTCATACTCACACACTACTCCCCCCTCGACATAGTAGGCCTCTCGCACCACCTCCTAGACGCACCCCTCTCCCCTTGTCTGTCTCTCCGGACCTTATTTGCTTCTAACACATGCATGCATGTATACGTACTAATCTCCCTACATATAGCTAGGTTGACTATAATTCTTTTTCCCCACGCACTAACAGACTTACCTCATTAGTTATGTCTCTTCCTTTCTCGGGCACACGACGGTTGATCTCCCTATGTAGTTATGTATGCTTACCACAACCATATTGTCTCCCTTATAATCCTTGCATACCTCCCGACCTATCTCTCACACGCAAGTGCATAGACAGACAGACATCCCCGCCCTCTCTTATTGATATTGCACTCATACCCTCCGTTTGTCTAGCAGGCCTCTCCCACCATTTGTGAGACGCCACTCCACCATCAACCCTCCGACACTCTACCTTTGTCTTTCTCCCAACCTTATTCCTCTGCTACACATATCCATGGATGCCGATCAATCTCTCTCTATACATAGCTAGGTCTCTCTCCTTCTCCACACATATACTAGTCGAGCTACCTCTCTATAGTTAGGTCTCTGCCCCCTCCCCCCCCCCCTCCCCACCGATAGTCAGACGTTCTAGGTAGGTATCCATGCCACAAAGAAAAACTGCACCTTTGCCCTCTCAAATTCCAGTAGGCCAGCCGCCCTATATCTTTGACGTGGGCAAACACAAATTCGATGGCACTCTTTATCGTTCGCGCAGCCACACACTTCATCCCTGTTTTCGATTCTATTGATATCTCACACCGATGATCCCTCCACTCTCTTCTTGTGGATCACTCCCTCTATATATGATATATCCATGACTCTGTTTCACACACATTGCATATGTTATGTTTTTTTGTTTGAGATATCATCGACACATTGCCTCGATTTCACACAAACCATCTCTCTCACACCCACCCACGTCCATACCTACACCTAAAGAAGAGGTGAACGCAGGATGCACGTACTCACGTCTCGTTCCCGGCCACACCCACGCGGGTACGCGGTGGAGTTCGTTTCTGTACGAAAAGGCAGCCCATGTGATAATTTGACGCGTGTAGAGGTTGTTTACTCGAAGGAGGGTCGGGTACCATGCCTAGACGGAACAAAGTTTGACTTGGCGTGTTAGTATTAAATAAAGTTATATATTCCTCCTCAATGGCCCGTAGTACAGAATATAAAATGATTGGCATGGGGAAAATGGAAAAATCCGCTCCACTATATACAACGGAGCCTGCCTGCCGGGGCTTGTCTCTCGTCGCACCATCTCACACAAGGCGGCGGTGGCCTCTCTCTCACACCGTTGGTCAGTGATCCGGCTGCATCCCGTCCGCCGGCGGAAAGAGAGGATGTGCATCGTTTCTCCGTTCGACGGCGTTGAGGCAGCGCGCCCCGATCTGCGGTACCCGCTGTTCTCTCTAACCAAGCTCCGGCGCGGTAGGGCCTTCGCCACTTGCTCGATGTCGCAGTATGGGAAGATCCCGGCCGCCGACGCCCTCCTAGTAACATCCCGACGACCCGCAGGTACAGCTTCCTCCGGCCTTGCTCCACTGCCCATCTTCCCACGTTGCTGCATGTGGATATTCTTTAGTTGTTTGCTTAAAACGTATCTTGGACGGCGTACTTTCCATCTTGCAATCTCGTCCTCAAACCATTTTTGATAAACCTCCATGCTGCTATCTTTCCCTTATTGCATGGAATATGCTTCTATTTTGTCGGCATATGTGTCTTCAACTCGTGTTATTCGCCAGTAGTTGTTTCCTTTCTACCTCTTTTTTGCAAACATGGCTATCCATTTCACCTCGTTGCTATTGCGGCCTTTTGGTGAATTGCACAAATCACTTTTTTCTTAAGAGTGTTTTGTGCAGTTCTGCTAAAATGTCACACGGGCAACGTTTTTACATTTTTGTGGGACTGCAGAAAGGGAGATTGGTTTTGCTATCCTCCTCATCCAACTCCGTGCCTAATCTTGTCGAACAAGTAGTTAGTCCTAAAGAGAGATCACAAAGGTGATCGGCTTCTATTTGTGTGTGTTATGTTTCATCATCTAGTTCCACTATTATTGTAATCACACTGACTGGATATCTTTGCAAACAGGGATGGCCAGCTCGATTTTAGTGGAGCTGCACAAAATGATCGGATTGTGGTGTCCTCCATACACCCCCCTTTTTGGCTACAACACTTGGTGAATCTAGCTGCCAAGCAATGAACACTGTGCCCAGGAAATGGACCCATGCCTACGAACAACATCGATCAATTATATATTTTTCTTTATTTGTACACCTTCTCACAACTTTGTCTTTAGTTGTGATGTGAATATTGCCGTTGATCTGCGAACCATTGAAATGCATTAGCAGCCATGGTAGTTTCATTTGTATTTGATGGAATGTTGTAATGAGATAATCTTGAGGCAAGAGCACACATGAATCCTAAGTTGAAACCTTTTTTTCCTGCGGGAACCAAAGTTGAAACCTTCATATCATCACAGTACAATTTCATTAAAATTATGCGTACATATAAAAAAATCCTGACGGATTGATAGCAATGCTAGAAACAATTCAACTTCGTTTCGCCGACATGTGGGACATCCTTCATCCGTCTCCACCTGTTGTGCAGCAATATTGAGTGCACAAATGCAGGGAAAGATTCACCCTGGTCATTGTGCCGCATTAGTAATGACTAGTGAGCAGTCAAATCACAGAGCCCCACCTTCGCCATAGTAAGTTGCTCAGACAAAGCAACCATCATTTCGATGTTCCTTGAATCCGCTGGTACTCCCATATTCCCAGAGTAATAAGTTGCTCGGGCGAAGCAACCATCACTTCACCTTTCCCATAGTAAGTACCTCCTTGGGCCCACTAAAAATTCACTTTTCTCTCTCCACCAAGTGCATTTATTTTCAATCTAACCCTGTCACCGAAACACCTCTTTGGCTACAGTTAGTTTAGGGGTAGTCATGAGTTAGTCTAACCTCTAGCTAAGTTAGAGTATCCAAACAGGAGCAGTATAGGACATGCAAGTTGCTCAAAGCATACAGTCAAATTCATGCGTGAAAGGATCTTTTTTTCTTTTTGAAAACGGAACGTGAAAGGATCTTCGAATGATATAATTTTCAAATTATATAAGATCTTATCAATAGTCAAAGGCATCCTCGGAGAATACATTCGGCCCTACTCCCTCCGTCTAGGTGTATAAGTCGCCTTACAAAAAACAAATAATCCCAAAATACTTAGGCACGGTGCATTAACTCCCACCTCGTATCTTGTTTCTTGACATATCCACCAATAAGAGATGTGGGGCGTGCATGTTTTCAATGACTTAGACTACCAAACACGACATGCAATGGTTAGTTCATTGCATGCAATGCTATTAATTAGCAAATAAATATTAATTTCTCTCGTTTTTGTGGGTTGGCCAAGAAATATGGTGATAGCGTGGGTTGGCCACGTACAGTATGATGTAACTACACTGGGCCGTCGTGTTTCGTACTATTCCGGTCTACTGTGGAGATGATTGGTTGATTTTATATCGCTAAATAATATAAAATATTATGAGTGCATACGCTCCACCATGAGGTTCCTTGATCCTTCTCGGTCGTCAGAAATCTATGTTCTTCCACTCATTTTTTTGACATGAGCTTTGTTCATCCTTTTGCCAACACGCGGGACATCTAGCATCAAGGTGCACGTGTCATGCAAGAAAATGGAGATAAGCAGTGCGTAAGTGAGTCGTGCACTACGATGGCACCTAGTACTACGTAATATTTTTCCTCCTCGATGGCACGTGAGTAGTGCATGTACTCAATGACGGAGCACGGTATGGTATCCATGGACATGGTCGGCCCTTTTTGGAGAGACTACTAAATACGTATTAAATTTGATGTGTCCCGTCAACTCACAGAACGACGAGAAGCACACACTGAATGACGGAGCACGGGATGGTAGCCAATGGGCATGGTCAACCCTTTTTGGAGACTACTTTTGATGTGTCTAGTCTAATCGCAAATGAGGAGAAGCTTTGCTTAGTACACTATCAACTGTAGTACCATCATCATTGTTCGACTTTCGGAAGAGGCGAAGAGCCAAGCGCACGGTCACCTACTCACAGTATAACCGTCCGTGTTTGCGCTAATTTTTTAACGTAGTACCTGAGTGTATTGCTCCAGTGGTCATCACGCGTGAGCCAGTCGATTCGCACCCTTCCACGCTCCATTTTGTCTTGCATTCCTTCCTCCATCCAGCACGCTAACAAGTGGGCCCAATGCTCATGTATGCCAACGTGGTAGTTAATTATTTTGCAAGAGTCAGCTATCAGACTAGCCACAATGGGTAGTAACATAGACTAGTAACATGCATATGTTACTAGTCTATGTTACTACCTCTATAGTGGAGAGTAACATATGTGTAGTAACATGCAACACTCCATTTATTAGGCTATACTCATCTTGCTTTGATACATGTGATGTTACTCATACTACTAGTAACTAGCTATGTTACCACTTTGCTCTCTTTCTTCATTTATTGCTTGCCACATTATCTATTTTATCTAGATATGTGTGATGTTACTACCTATGTTACTCCCATTGTGGGTAGTCTCACACCCTTTCGATGCCACTCAATGTACCCACTAAAAACAAGTTGTACTTGTTCGGTTCAACCACCTCCCTAGGTGTTTGGAGAGGAATTGGCCTACGCCACCTGCCCACCTATAGAACCGCCTCGCACTTAATGTTTATTTTCTAATTAATAGCATTGCATGCAACGACGGCTAGGGAGGTGCTGCAAGAGATGCGTAGGCGTCGTTGTGTGCGAGTTTCGCCGTAGCACGACGAACCGGACGTCGCTGCAGATGGTGCACGCCTCCATACAGCCGCGTGTATGCGCATGCATGTGTTATTCACGTGCATTCTGCGGCTGAGTGTGTGTGCATGCATGTGTTGTGTGCGTGTGTTGTGTGCTCCATGCCGTGTGCATTTGTGCATGAGTTGGATCGGCATGAGTTAATGCGTCGGCATGTGTACATGCGTGGCTGCATGCGTCCTATACATGCGTGGCTTCTTGCGTGGTTATCAATAGTTCCTCGTCTTGGTTTATAAGACATGCGCGTCGTTCTAGGTTGACAATTTAACTAGCTAAAAATGTATCATATTGGATGAAAATATATGTTTAGAAACTACATCCAGTTAAGAATCTAATGATATACTTTTGGTGACATATAACTCATATTTAGTTAGTCAAATCGATGACCTAGAACTACGCGCACGCCCTGTAAACCGAGACAGATGGAGTATAAACTAATAAAATATCTTCAACTTAGCATCCTAATGTATCGTATCTAGTGGTTAGCGAAGAGTTCATGTTCTTTTATTTGTTTATAGGTGGGCAGGCGGCAAAAAATAGGGGAAACGCACATGGTTCCTTGTAGACGCTCCACCATGAGGTTCCTTGCTCCTTCTCGGTCGTCGGGAATCTATGTTCTTCCACTCTTTTTTTACGTGAGCTTTGTTCATCCTTTTGCCAACACGCGAGACATCTAGCATCAAGGTGCACGTGCCATGCAAGAAAATGGAGATAATCAGATAAGCATTGCGTAAGTGAGTCGTGCACTTCAATGGCACCTACTCCTACTACGTAATATTTTTTCTCCTCGATGGCACATGAATAGTGGACGTACTCAACGACGGAGCACGGGATTGTAGCCATGACATGGTCAGCCCTTTTTTGGAGAGAGTACGTACTAGATAACTTTGATGTGTCCTGTCAACTCACAGAACGACGAGAAGCTTGCTTACTACGCCTTCTCCCTCGCCAACGCGTGCGCGGTGGCTCGCAGCACGAGGAGAAACTTTTGCTTACAAGCGGTGGACGTGCAGCAGTTCATTTGGTGTCAGATTGCCGGAAGTACTACTGTAGTACCACCATTATTGTTCGACTTCCAGAAGAGGCGAAGAGCCAAGCGCAAGGCTAGCCATAGTGGGAGTAACATAAGTAGGAGTACCTCTTTTTTATTCTAGAAATAACCACACATGAATATTGGACAGTAGCAGCACAACAACTGAATCAAAAATCGAAACCTTCCCGCCCGGTGCCAGCTGAGTCCGCCGCTCCACATTGATGGCAAGTCAGGGCGACGCGGCCTCTCACTACTTCCGTCTTTGAAGCGGCGCGCCGACCGAGGGCACCGCCCGCTGCACGACCGGCATTTTAGACTACACATACTTTGTGAGACAAAAGGTGGGGCTATTATTAATGATATAGTATTATACTAAAGGGGCTAACTGTTGTAAGCAGGCTACGTATAATACTAGATGATGTGTCAACTTCATATAGCCGGATGTTGGCTATACTATTAACCATGCTCTAAGTGTGGTGTGAGTCGAAAAATTTATTAAGTCATTAATTAATAATTAACGGATGCCTTAATTACTCAGCCGTTTTTGGTTCTTTTGGATAGTGGGGCTATTACTGACTTGGACGTGAGGTTTGGGCCAAAGGCCTAATATTATGTAGTACTTGGTCTTACTCGCACGACCAACCTGGCATGCTCTACCCTAGCCGCTGCTATATCATATGGTTTCGCACCATTCCAGATCTTAGCGTCGCCACACAATTCTTCTCCATCCCTCCTTCCAGCGTGCACCGCGAGAAGGGACAGCAGTCCTCTGAACCCCGCCATCCTGTACGGGAGAGGGGCGATCAGGTTTTGGGGGAGCACACTCCTGTGAGTGCTGCCGGCGATGACTTCCTCAACGACAGCCTTCTTCTCCGACCTTGGTAACCTCTTCATCAACGACATGAGTGACAACATCAACCACAACGGTTCTGCTCCCGCTATACAGTATGTGATTCTGTCCTCCTGGTTTAGTCCGCATCATTACTTTGATCTTTGCAATTGTCATCATTAAATATTTACTGTTGATTCGGATTACATCTCATAGTAAATTGCTCATATATTCAACAATCCAATCCAAAAATCTGATTATAGGCAATTTACTCCGAGTGGTTTTGCTGCGCTTTTGAAACCGCCTACTTTTAAGGGGGTGCAATATAAAAGGTGGCGCACAAGAGCAGTATATTGGTTTCAGATCATGTACTGCTATGACGCCACTAGGTCATGGTTGTAGCGCCCCCCGCCCCTCCGCATAAACTTGTCGTGGTAACCCTGCAGCTCACCGTGCTCACCCTACAGCTCACCGCGGTCGCCGGTTCCAGCAAAAACCACGTGCGGTTGCAGCTCCTGCATAAATGGTTGTTGCATCTGTGTGCTCAAGCAAACTAAAAATGTCGATGGTAGCAAAAGATGCAAAGTTGAGGGTTGGTTCCAGCAAATCAAAAACTCGGTGGTAGCAAAAATTGACGCTGGTTCCACCAAAATACAAAACAGTGGTAGCAAAAAATGCAACAAAGGACGCTAGTTTCAGCAAAAAACGAAAACACCAATGGAAGCAGAAATTTGTGCGGGTTCTAGCATCTGGCCCCCATGGTTGTAGCACTCTCTAGCATCCGGCACGGTTTCAGCTTCTCTAGGCCAAGATTGTAGCTCCGCCTGGCCATGGTTCCAACATCCCACCAGGTCGATTGTAGCATCCCGCCGTGCTACCGTCGCACTGATCTATATCCAGCCATGGCGCACTGCAGATAGCAGCTTCCAGTGAGGCTGGTTCCAGCTACGGCCATGGCTGGTTGCAACATCAGTGATGTCGGCTAGAGACCACGACGAGCGGGTCAAGCAGATGCAACCCTAGCTCCCAGCCGACAAAAAGCATCCACTGCCACACAAACTCACATATCTCTGCAACCCTTGCAGCTCCCCCATGTCTCCCAGTGTACCACACAACGCGGTAGCAAAGAGAGCATCGGTGAGTGGTGTTTTTTATGGGATTAATGGGCGTAGTGCCCGCCGGCGGTAGAAAGGGAGTCGAGGAGAGAAAGGAGAGAGCGAGTCAAGGGGTGGGGATTTCTTCGGCTGGTTTTGGCATTGTCTCGAGAAGATAATGCTGGCTAGTGAGATAAGGATAGAAACGATGCCACCATGATGTGTGGGTCCACATGGGAAGCTAGCATGCAGGAGGAACGATCGCATGGAAAGCTATCTAATACGTCTCCGTCGTATCTATAAATTTTGATTGTTCCATGCCAATATTCTACCACTTTTACATACTTTTGGCAACAATTTATATGATTTTCTTGGACTAACATATTGATCCAATGCCTAGTGCCAGTTCCTGTTTGTTGCATGTTTTTTGTTTCGCGGAAAATCCATATCAAACGAAGTCCAAACGCGATAAAAACTTATGGAGTTTTTTGGAATATATGTGAATTTTGAGAAGTGTAATCAACGCAAGGAGGTGCTTGAGGGGCCCACAAGCCCTAGGGGCGCGCCCCCTACCCAGGGCGCGCCCAGGGGGCTTGTGGCCACACCGAAGGTCGGTTGACGGTGTCCTTCGGACACAAGGAAGCTAATACCCGGATAAAATCGTGTTAAAATTTCAGCCCAATCGGAGTTACGGATCTCCGGGAATTTAAGAAACGCTAAAAGGCTAGAAACAGGAGTCGCGGAAACAGAAGGAAACAGGGAGAGAGATCCAATCTCGGAGGGGCTCCTACCCCTCCGCCATCATGGAGGCCATGGACCAGAGGGGAAACCATTCTCCCATCCCGAGGGGAAGGTCAAGGAAGAAGAAGAAGAAGAAGAAGAAGGAGGAGGAGGAGGAGGAGGAGGAGGAGGAGGAGGGGGCTCTCTCCCCCTCTCTCCCGGTGGCGCCGGAACACCGTCGGGGCCATCATCGTGACGTCGATCTACACCAACAACTTCGCCGCCGTCATCACCAACTCTATCCCCCTCTATGCAGCGGTGTAACACCTCTTCTCCCTGCTGTAATCTCTACTTGAACATGGTTCTCAATGCTATATATTATTTCCCAATATGTATGGCTATCCTATGATGTTTGAGTAGATCCATTTTGTCCTATGGGTTGATTGATGATCATGATTGATTTGAGTTGTATGTTTTATTATTGGTATTCTCATATGGTGCTATCCGTGCCGCGCAAGCATGAGGGATCACCGTTGTAGGGTTTGCAATATGTTCATGATTCGCTTATGATGGGTTGCTAGAGTGATAGAAGCTTAAACCCGAGTAAGTAGGTTGTTTGCGTATGGGAGTAAAGAGGACTTGATACTTTAATGCTCTGGTTGGGTTTTACATTAATGATCTTTAGTAGTTGTGGATGCTTTCTAGAGTTCCAACCATAAGTGCATATGATCCAAGTAGAGAAAGTATGTTAGCTTATGCCTCTCCCTCATATAAAATTGCAATAATGATTACCGGTCTAGTTATCGATTGCCTAGGGACAAATAACTTTCTTGTGTGACAAAAAGCTCTCTACTAAAACTAACTTACTTGTCTCTTTATCTAAACAGCCCCTGGGTTTTATTTATGTGTTCTTTATTATCTTGCAAGCCTATCCTATCACACCTACAAAGTACTTCTAGTTTCATACTTGTTCTAGGTAAAGAGAACGTTAAGCGTGCGTAGAGTTGTATCGGTGGTCGATAGAACTTGAGGGAATATTTGTTCTACCTTTAGCTCCTCGTTGGGTTCGACACTCTTACTTATCGAGAAAGGCTACAATTGATCCCCTATACTTGTGGGTTATCAATACCTTTTTCTGGCGCCGTTGCCGGGGAGCAATAGCGTGGGGTGAATATTCTCGTGTGTGCTTGTTTTCTTTATCACTAAGTAGAATTTATTTGCTATTCTAAGTTGTTCTCTATCTTTCCTTATGGATATGGAACACGAAATACCAAAAAAATTAGGTTTACTTGCTACTCATGGAGATGGGGAACCTCCTAAAACCCTCGGTGCTCATTATGTGAAAGGTATTATGCACTACTTAAATAATCCTGAGAAAACCCCATTCAATTATATAATGGGAGACATGTTGGATCAACGTGAATACTTTACGGATTATCACTTGACTCAAAAAGGGAAACTGTTATCGGATCAAATTCATATGTTGCATTGGTATGCTCGGAATTTATGCTTGAGATATGATTATACTTGTTGCTCTAGGATGAAGGCTCCACACCTTCCCTTTTGATGTAAATTTAATAATAATGAAACCTTGGCTTCTTATGCTAATGTTACATATGATTACTATGATGTGGAACGAATAGAAGAATTTGTTGCTTTTAAGGGTCCTTATGAAATTGAATATTTGTTTGAAAAGTGTTAAAATCTTGATGATGCTGTTTACAGACCTGAAAAATATGTTGTACTTAAATATTGCTACGAGAATTATGAACATAATGCTGATATTGATGCATTTATTGAGAAGGTCTCCGTTGTCCAAGAAGAGACTAATATTTATGCTATACTTAAATATTGCTATGAGAATTATGAATATAATGCCGATATTGATGCATTTATTGAGAAAGTCTCCGTTGTCCAAGAAGAGACTAATATTTTGTTGGAATCTATGGAAGAAGAAATTGATGACACTGTGAGCTCATTAGATGAAAAGATGAGGAGGAGAGCGAAGAACAAAAGGAGGAAGAGCGGATTAGCTACCCATGCCCACCTTCTAATGAGAGTAACCCTTCAACTCATACATTGTTTAATTTCCCTTCATGCTTACCGAAGGATGAATGCTATTATGATTGCTATGATCCCTTTGATTCATTTGAAATATCCCTTTTTGGTGAACTTGATGCTTGCTATGATTGTGGCCATGATGCCAATATGAATTATGCTTATGGAGATGAACTTGCTATAGTTCCTTATGTTAAGAATGAAATTGTTGCTATTGCACCCACGCATGATAGTCCTATTATCTTTTTGAATTCTCCCAACTACACTATATCGGAGAAGTTTGCACTTATTAACAACTATATTGATGGATTGCGTTCTATGCACATGATGATTTTGATCAATATAATATGCATGTGATTGCTGCTCCTACTTGCAATTATTATGAGAGAGGAACTACATCTCCACCTCTCTATGTTTCCAATACGATAAAGTTGCAAGAAACTGTTTATGCTATGTATCGGCCTTTACTTTGAATGCATGAATTGTTCTTTTATGACATGCTGATGCAGAGGAAGAGAGTTAGACTTCGTCATTGCATGATATATATTACTCTGTGCTCAATACTAAATTACAAATCATTGTTAATTAAAATTGGCGTTGATATACCTTGGGATCCGGGTGGATCCATTACTTGAGCACTATTTTCCTAGCATAATGGCTTTAAAGAAAGCGCTGCCTGGGAGACAACCCGAAAGTTTTAGAGAGACATTTTTCTGTTGTGTGCTTTTATAAAGTTTAAAAACCAAAAAATAAAGTGGGGAACTTAAAACTTTTTCAAAAAAAAGTGAAAGTAAGAAAGACGAGCACCGTTGAAGTGGGGGAGCTCCTTGAACTTTGTTCATGCCCATGGAAACTTTGCAGATCTTGAATTACAGAAAAATTTCAAAAAAAATAATTATCCCCTTGTAAAAATCCATTGTATTATAAAAATGATGTGCCAAGGCCTTTAGGATGATTAGATTGATTTTTTGGTGTGTGCAATGCAAAAACAAAAACTTTGGCTGTAGTGCGTGAATTTTCATTTTTTTACTAGAACGTCGAATGTTTCTGAAATTTTTACAAAGTACTGATATGCAAATTGTTATTTTTTTCATAATTTTTTGAGAATTTTTGGAGTTACAGAAGTATAGTATATGTTCAAATTACTTTAGAATGTCCTATTTAAGACAGATTCTATTTTTGATGCATTGTTTTGCTAGTTTTGATGAAACTATCGAGTTTATCGGTGGTATAAGCCATGGAGAAGTTATAATACGGTAGCTACAATGCAAAAATAAAATATGAATGGGTTTGCAACAGTATTTGAAGTGGTGATTTGCTTTATTATACTAACGGATCTCACGAGGGTTTTGTTAAGTTTTGTGTGATTGAAGTTTTCATGTTTTGGGTGAGATCATGATGGATGAAGGAATAAGGAGTGGCAAGAACCTAAGCTTGGGTATGCCCAGGGAACCCCAAGGTAATATTCAAGGACTCCCAAGCAACTAAGCTTGGGGATGCCCCGGAAGGCATCCCCTCTTTCTTCTAACGATCATCGGTAATTTTACTTGGAGCTATATTTTTATTCGTCGCATGATATGCGTAAATCTTGGAGCTTCGCGTGCTTTTTATTTTTCTTTTAATAACGCACCATGCTAGTATGAGATAGTCCTTGGTTGATTTATAGAATGCTCTTTGCACTTCACTTATATCTTTTGAGTATGGCTTTATAGAATGCTTCATGTGCTTCACTTATATCATTTGAATTTTGGATTGCCTATTTCTCTACACGTAGAAAACCACCATTTGTAGAATGCTCTTTTGTTCACTTATATTTGTTAGAGCGTTGGCATATCTTTTGCAGAAAGAATTAAACTCTCATGCTTCACTTATATCTATTTAGAGAGTTGACAGGAATTGGTCATTCACATGGTTAGTCATAAAATCCTACATAAGAACTTGTAGATCACTGAATATGATATGTTTGATTCCTTGCAATAGTTTTGCGATACAAAGATGGTGATATTAGAGTCATGCTAGTGAGTAATTGTGTATTGGTAGAAATACTTGTGTTAAGCTTTGTGATTCCCGAAGCATGCACGTATGGCGAACCGTTATGGGATGAAGTTGGAGCATGATTTATTTTTGATTGTCTTCCTTATGAGTGGCAGTAGGGGACGAGCGATGGTCTTTTCCTACCAATATTTCCCCCTAGGAGAATGCGTATTAGTACTTTGCTTTGATGGCTAATAAACTTTTGCAATAAGTATGTGTGTTCTTTATGACTAATGTGAGTCCAAGGATTATACGCACTCTCGCCTTTCCACAATTTGCTAGCCTCTTTGGTACCGTGCATTGCCCTTTCTCACCTCGAGAGTCGGTGCAAACTTCACCGGTGCATCCAAACGCCGTGATATGATATGCTCTATTACACATAAGCTTCCTTATATCTTCCTCAAAACAACCACCATACCTACCTATTATGGCATTTCCATAGGCATTCCGAGATATATTGCCATGCAACTTCCACCATTCCATTTATTATGACATGCATCATCATTGTCATATTGCTTTGCACGATCTTACGATAGCTAGCATGATGTTTTCATGGCTTGTCCATTTTTTGATGTCATTGCTACGCTAGATCATTGCACATCCCAGTACACCGCTGGAGGCATTTATATATAGTCATATCTTTGTTCTAGTATCGAGTTGTAAGTAAATAAAAGTGTGGTGATCATCATTATTAGAGCATTGTCCCACGTGAGGAAAGGATGATGGAAGCTATGACTCCCTCACAAGTTGGGATGAGTCTTTGGAATTTAAAAAAATAAAAGAGGCCAAAGAAACTCAAATAAAAAAGAGAGCCCAAAGAGCCCCAAAAAATAAAATAAAAAAGTTAGAGAAAAAGAGAGGAGGGGCAATGCTACTATCCTCTACCACACTTGTGCTTCAGAGAAGCACCATGTTTTTCATATAGAGAGTCTCCTATGTTGTCACTTTCATATACTAGTGGGAATTTTTCATTATAGAACTTGGCTTGTATATTCCTATGATGGGCTTCCTCAAATGCCCGAGGTCTTCATGAGCAAGCAAGTTGGATGCACACCCACTTAGTTTTCAGTTTGATATTTCATACACTTATAGCTCTTAGTGCCTACTCCTCGCATTGACATCAATTGATGGGCATCTCCATAGCCCATTGATTAGCCGCGTCGATGTGAGACTTTCTCCTTTTTTGTCTTCTCCAAACAACCTCCATCATCATATTCTATTCCACCTAGAGTGCTATATCCATGGCTCACGCTCATGTATTGCGTGAAAGTTGAAAAATCTTGAGAACATTAAAAGTATGAAACAATTGCTTGGCTTGTCATTAGGGTTGTGCATGATCAAACACTTCATGTGATGAAGATGGAGCATAGCCAGACTATATGATTTTGTCGGGATAACTTTTTTGGCCATGTTATTTTAAGAAGACATGATTGCTTTATTAGTATGCTTTAAGTATTATTGTCTTAATATCAAATGATAGATTATTGCTTTGAATCACTCGTGTCTTAATATTCATGCCATGATTACACTACATGATCAATATTATGCTAGGTAGCACTCCACATCAAAAATTATCTTTTTTATCATTTACCTACTCGAGGATGAGCAGGAATTAAGCTTGGGGATGTTGATATGTCTCTGTTGTATCTATAATTTTTTATTGTTCCATGCCAATATTCTACCACTTTGACATACTTTTGGCAACAATTTATATTATTTTCTTAGACTAACATATTGATCCAGTGCCAGTTCCTGTTTGTTGGATGTTTTTTGTTTCGCAGAAAATCCATATCAAACAAAGTCCAAACGCGATAAAAACTTACAGAGATTTTTTCTGTAATATATGTGAATTTTCGGAAGTGGGATCAACGCAAGGCGGTTCTTGAGGGGGCCACAAGCCCTAGGGACGCGCCCCCTACCCAGGGGGCTTATGGCCACCCCGAAGGTTGGTTGGAGGTGTCCTTCGGACACAAGGAAGCTAATATCCGAATAAAATCGTGTTAAAATTTTAGCCCAATCGGAGTTACGGATCTCCGGGAATTTAAGAAACTGTGAAAGGCGAGAAACAGCAATCGCAGAAACGGAAGGAAACACACACACACACACACACACAGAGAGAGAGAGAGAGAGAGAGAGAGAGAGAGATCCAATCTCGAAGGGGCTCCCACCCCTCCACCGCCATGGAGGCCATGTACCAGAGGGGAAACCCTTCTCCCATCTAGGGAGGAGGTCAAGGAAGAAGAAGAAGAAGAAGGAGGAGGAGGAGGAGGGGGGGCTCTCTCCCCCTCTCTCCCTGTGGTGCCAGAACGCCGACGAGGCCATCACCATGACGGCGATCTACACCAACAACTTCGCCGATGTCATCACCAACTCTCTCCCCCTCTATGCAGTAGTGTAACACCTCTTCTCCCCACTGTAATATCTACTTAAACATGGTGCTCAACGCTATATATTATTTCCCAATGATGTATGGCTATCCTATGATGTTTGAGTAGATCCGTTTTGTCCTATGGGTTGATTCATAATCATGATTGGCTTGAGTTGTATGTTTTATTATTGGTGCTGTCCTATGGTGCTCTCCGTGCCGCGCAAGCATGAGGGATCCCTGATGTAGGGTTTGCAATATGTTCATGATTTTCTTATGGTGGGTTGCTAGAGTGACAGAAGCTTAAACCCGAGTAAGTAGGTTGTTTGTGTATGGGAGTAAAGAGGACTTGATACTTTAATGCTATGGTTTGGTTTTACCTTAATGATCTTTAGTAGTTGCGTATGCTTGCTAGAGTTCCAATCATAAGTGCATATGATCCAAGTAGAGAAAGTATGTTAGCTTATGCCTCTCCCTCATATAAAATTGCAATAATGATTACCGGACTAGTTATCGGTTGCCTAGGGACAAATAACTTTCTTGTGTGACAAAAAGCTCTCTACTAAAACTAACTTAGTTGTCTCTTTATCTAAACAGCCTCTCGCTTTTATTTACGTGTTCTTTATTATCTTGCAAACCTATCCTATCACACCTACAAAGTACTTCTAGTTTCATACTTGTTCTAGGTAAAGAGAACGTTAAGCATGCGTAGAGTTGTATCGGTGGTCGATAGAACTTGAGAGAATATTTGTTCTACCTTTAGCTCCTCGTTGGGTTCGACACTCTTACTTATCGAGAAAGACTACAATTGATCCTCTATACTTGGGGGTTATCACTATCGTACATGTCGTGCGTGACTGGCTCAAGCTTCGGTCGGTCCGCCGATGATGCGGCTTGAAACTGCGTCGGTATGTCCCCAAAGAGGAAGGGATGATGCAGTACAGCTACGGTAGGTATTCTCCTCAGTTATGAAACCAAGGTTATCAATCCAATAGGAGAACCAAGCAACAGTATGTAAACTGTACCTGCACACAAAGAATAAATACTTGCAACCCGACGCGTATGAGGGGTTGTCAATCCCTCCACGGTAAAAAGATAAATTGGTTTGTATGAGATTGGATAAATAGATCTGAATAAAACATAAAATAAAACAAGTAAAGAAAAAGTGCAACAAGGTATTTTTGGGTTTTTGGAAATATAGATCTTAAAAAAATATATGATGAAAGATACATCTGAAAGCAATATGATAAAAGAGAGACCTAGGGTTGTACATTTCACTAGTGGCTTCTCTCAAGAAAATAGCATACGGTGTGTAAACAAATTATTGTTGGGCAATTGATAGAAGAACAAATAATTATGACAATATCCAAGGCAATGATCATGAATATAGGCATCACATCCAACATTAGTAGACCGACTCTTGCCTTCATCTACTACTATTACTCCACAGATCGACCGCTATCCAGCATGCATCTAGTGTATTAAGTTCATGGAGAAACAGAGTAATGCAATAAGAATGATGACATGATGTAGACAAGATCTATTCATGTAGGAATAAACCCCATATTTTTATCCTTAATAGCAATGATCAATATGTGCCTTGCTACCCCTTCTGTCACTAGGTGAGTACATGGCAAGATCGAACCCATCACAAAGCACCTCTTCCCATTGCAAGAAAAAGCAATCTAGTTGGCCAAACCAAAAAAAAGTTTCAGAGAAGAAATACGAGGCTATAAATAATCATGCATATACGAGATTAAAGAATACTCAAATAATATTCATGGATATAGATCTGATCATAAACTCGAACTTCATCAGATCCCAACAAACACACCGCAAAAAGTCATTACATCAAATAGATCTCCAAGAGACCATTGTATTGAGAATCAAAAAGAGAGAAGAAGCCATCTAGCTACTGCCTACGGACCCGTAGGTCTATGGCAAACTACTAACACATCATTGGAGGAGCACCAATAAGGATGATGAACCCTCCGTGATCGTGTTCCCCTTCGCCAGAGTGCTGTAATAGCACTCTAGATTGGATCTCGTGGTTCTGGAACTTGCGGCGGATGGAATTGTGTTTCGTTGACTCCCCAAAGGTTCCTGGAATATTTTGGGTATTTATAGACCTGAGAGGCGGTGGAGGAGACCCCTGTGGGCCCCACAACTCATTAGGGCGTGCTTGGGCCTCCTGGCGCGCCTTGGTGTCTTGTGGGCCCCACGGGCCTCCCCTCCAGTGCTTCCTTGGCTCCTAAGTTGTCTTCTGGTCCAAAAATATTTCCAAAAAGTTTCGCTGTGTTTGGACTCCATTTGATAGGGATATTCTGCAAAGTAAAAATATGAGCAAAAAACAACAACTCGCACTGGTCACTATGTCAATAGGTTACTCCCAAAAAATGATATAAAGTTGCTATAAAATGATTGTACATCCAAAAGTGATAATGTAACAGCATGGAACAATCAAAAATTATAGATATTTTGGAGACGTATCAGCATCCGCAAGTTTAATTCCTGCTCGTCCTCGAGTAGGTAAATGATAAAAATAGATTTTTTTATGTGGAATGCTGCCTAACATGTTCATCACATATTATTTTCTTTTGTAGCATGGACATTTGGACTTTTAGATGGTTCATAGCAATAGTCTATATTTGACATGAAGACTTCAATGCTAAAGCATATCAACAAGCAATCATGTATTTCAAAATATCAACACTAAAGAAATTTATCCGTAGCCAATTATGCTCAATCATCGATCCATTCATGAAACACACTCGAATGTTAGCTACATCCAATGCACAAGTATGATCATAGTGCTCCCTAGTTGGTGCTTTATAAGAGAAGATGGAGACTCAAATAAAAATAAAACTTACATAAAGTAAATTGATAGGCCCTTCGCAGAGGGAAGCAGAGATTTGTAGAGGTGCCAGAGCTCGACGCAAAAAATTGCGAGATAAATTTTTTGAGAGGCATTCCTGTCAACGAAAACGACCGAGTACTTCCCCATACTTTCCATGCTAGATACAACATAGGTGGTTCCCAAACATAAAATAAAGTTTATTCCTTTTTCCACCATTCTTTCACAATCCATGGCTAGCCGTATCCATGAGTGCCTTCCATACCAACACTTTCCAAGGAATTTATTATTTGAAAACATAAAGTAAATTTCTTTTTCATTTCGGGATTGGGCATCCCTATTACCGATGTACTCTCATGCAATGACAAGTGAATAAACACTCATCTTGAGAATAACACATCTAGCATGGAAAAATATTGGCTACCCCCTGCCGCTTCATGAGCGACACGGGCACACAAAAAGGAAATTCATTTTGAAAATTAGAGTTGGCACGTACAAATTTACGTAGAACGGCATGGAAATACCGCATATAGGTAGGTATGGTGGACTCATATGGCAAAACTGGGTTTAAGGATTTTGGATGCACAAGTAGTATTTCTACTTAGTACAAGTGGACGCTAGCAAAAAGATTGAAAAGCAACCAACCAAGAAACAAAAATTCTTATAAACGAGCATTAAGCATAACTAACATTGAATAATGCACCACAAGTTGGACGTAATTTCATTGCATAACTGTTGACTTTCATGCTTGCATAGGGAATCACAAACCTTAACACCAATATTCTCACTAAAGCATAATTACTCACCAACATGACTCACATATTACTATGTATCATCATATCTCAAAACTATTACAAAGAATCAAGTTTATTTTGTCCAATAATCTTCATGAAAGTTTTTATTATATCCCTCTTGAATATCTATCACTTTGGGACTAGTTTCATATATTGCCATTGATTTTCACAAGCTCAAATAAATTTAAGTGAAGAACATGAGCATAAAAAATTCATCTCTCAAAATAATATACGTGAAGCATGAGATAATTTATTCAAAATTTTACTAACTCTCAAATAAATCTAGGTGAATCATGAGTGTATTTCTTCAAAAATTTAAAAGCACACCGTGCTCAAAAAGATATAAGTGAAGCACTAGGGCAATTCCATAGCTCAAAAAATTAAGTGAAGCACATAGAGCAATTCTAACAAATCATAGCGTAATTTTGGCTCTCTCAAATAGGTGTGTCCATCAAGGATAATTGTGACAAACTAAAAAGCAAAACAAGCAAAGACTCATACAATACAAGACGCTCCAAGAAAAACTCATGATATGTGACGAATAAAAATATAGTTCCAATTAAAATTACCGATGGTTGTTAGAAGAAAGAGGGGATGCCTTACGGGGCATCCCCAATATTAGTTATTTGGTTCTCCTTTAATATTAGCTTGGGGTGCCATGGGCATCTCCAAGCTTAAACTCTTTTCACTCCTTATTCCTGCATCCATCATGATCTCACCCAAAACTTGAAAACTCCAATCACACAAAACTTAACAAAACCTTTGTGAGATCCGTTAGTATAATAAAGCAAATCACCACTCTAAGTACTGTTGCAAACCCATTAATATTTTATTATTGCATTGTACTTACTGTATTCAAACTTTACCATGGCTTATAACCCCCGATACAGTCCATAAATTCATCAAAATAAGCGCATAATGCAACAAAAACGGAATCTGTCAAAAAGAGACCAGTCTGTAGTAATATGGAAATTGTCCATACTTTATAACTCCAAAAATACTGAGAAATTAGGAGAACGTAGGCAATTTTTATATCAATCTTGTGTAAAAGATTCAGAATTTTATCACTCTTATGTGATTTTTAACAATTCTGCTACTGGGCGCAAAAGTTTCTGTTTTTCAACAAGATCAAATCAACTATCACCCAACATGATCCCAACGGCTTTACATGGCATAAACACTAATTAAAACACAAAAAAACAATCATAACAGTAGCATAATTGTGCAAACACTCAAGAACAGAAAGAAAAAGGGAAAAATAAATTTTATTCACTGGGTTGCCTCCCAACAAGCGCTATCGTTTTATGCCCCTATATAGGCATAATGCATAGATTCAAGTATTGTCATCTTTCTTATTTTCCATAGATGCATTTTTTGTCAGGAGGTTTCTCAAATATAACTTGACACATTGTCCATAGAAATTTTAGCATTGTCAAGTTCTCCATCTTTAGACCCCCTTTGATTTCCGGCTACAATCCAAGAATATTGTTGATTAACATCATTAAAAAATTGTTGGATCACATTCTAAAACGGAGGTTCCCTTTTTAAGGTTCTTGTCGGTTTCAAAACCGGCGGATCTCGGGTAGGGGGTCCCGAACTGTGCATCTAGGATCGATGGTAACAGGAGGCAGGGGACACGATGTTTTACCCAGGTTCGGGCCCTCTTGATGGAGGTAATACCCTACGTCCTGCTTGATTGATATTGATGATATGAGTATTACAAGAGTTGATCTACCATGAGATCGTAGAGGCTAAACCCTAGAAGCTAGCCTATGGTATGATTTTTGTATATGATCTATCGACTAGCCTGGCCTCGGTTTATATAATGCAGCAGAGGCCTAGGATAACAAGAGTCCTAGCCGAATACACCGGTGGGGAGGAGTCCTTGTCTTGATCGCCAAGTCTTGCGGAATCTTCCTTGTATGCGGCAGCTGTCCGAACTGGCCCATGAGTATACGGCCATGGGGGTCCTTGGCCCAATCTAACAGATCGGGAGACGACGTGGTGAGTACCCCCTAGTCCAGGACACCGTCAGTAGCCCCCTGAACCGGTCTTCAAGTTAGGGATACTCCTCGATTCTTCCGAACTGTTCTTCATCTTCGGTCATCGGTCTTGAAAACTGGTTCAACAAATATTCTCATCTTCGATCTTGAGGATCACCGAAATGCATTCGACGAGTTTACACGTCGGGTATCCGAGGAGCCCCTTTAAGTTTCCGGCCTTTATCAATGCCTTGTTATTTTTATGCCACACCTCGGGTTTGAAATTGTTCGTGGGTGGCAACATCCTCTTGCATCCGAGCTCCAACGCCGGACTGCATTCGAGGTATCTTTTGCAGCCGAGCACCAACGCCGGACCGCTTCCGACCTCTAACGCCAGAATGTATCCGAGCTCCAACGCCGGACTATGTATCCGAGCTCCAACGCCGGACTATGTATCCGAGCTCTAACGCCGGAATGTATCCGAGCTCCAACGCCGGACTATGTATCCGAGCTCCAACGCTGGACTGTATCCGAGCTCCAACGCCGGACTGTATCCGAGGTGTCGTAAATCACCTTGGTTCAAAGAAGTTTGAAGGAGTTTAGCTGAGCTTAATGCCGGAAATGCCCTCTATGGAGCCGGCCACTAGCGCCCGAGCTTTATGCCAGACTGCTTCCGAGGTGGTGCACCACCCCGAATGTGGGCCGATTTTTGTCAATATTTTTGATTGGTGCAATTTATTCTCTGCCGAGATATATAGCCAGTAGACTCAAGGTGGGTATCAGTCTAAAACCCGAGATGCACATGAAGGATGACATAAAACCGCTGATCCCAGTAGCCGCTGAGACTCGGGTTAATTTGCAAAATCGGTCTGAGGATCAAGTCCTAGCTCAGTAGAGTACTTTGGAACACAAAAAGCGGCATGCTCAGTCCTCGAGACTCAGGTTGGGTGCGGCCGACCAACCTGAGGATCAAAATCTCCTCGGAAACTATATTACACTTAAATTTTCTGCACTGGATTGCCAATGCAGTAGCCCCCGAGACACTGGTCGGGTGGCAACACCAGATCAGGGGATCGATGTGCCCCTGTAATATTTGTAAATGATAAGCCCGAAGCCCAGTAGCCCCCGAGGCTTAATGCGGGCACGGGTGGCCGAATTAAGGATCGATATCCATAGTAAAATCACAAATTATGTGTAATGACTCTATGTATCCAAATACTTTACATCATTTAATGCTCGGATCTGCATTGTACAAAACTTTGTTGACCGACCATCAGCTTCCACCTCCTCGGCCAGTAGCCGAGGAGTGTTTGTCTTACTTTATAAAGCCTTTATGAGGGCAAAGATTTACGACAAACAAGGCAATCTGGCCATACGATTTTATAAACAAAGGTACACGGAGAGATATGTTATATTACTTGTTTAACATAAGAAATGTCTTCCAAAGAAAATAGTCCCGCCATCGGTTCCTTTCTTTGGGTTGTCATGCTAAGCATAATCATGAAACCACAGCTCTAATGTAAGAGCAAAATATTGAGGATTTTGTTTGGGAGGCCAGTTACTAGCCCCCGGTAGTGTTCGGCGACAGTCGAGGTCAAGTCGTAAACACTTCGGCCAATGTTATGAACGGCCCGTCATTTAACATAGTCATCGAATCGCTGACCAGTTTACGCCTATTGTGACAGTCAGTTTTCGGCTTTCTCCGCTGAGGTGCTTGACCATGCGAGCTGGAAGCACAATCGCAGTGGTTCTCCCTTTGCACACCTAGCCGAACAAAGCGGAACGTCGGAGGAAAGCACAGGAGCCGGGCAACCCAACTATTGACCGAAGACACAATTCGAAACCGATGCATATATAGCAATATCCGAGAATGTTTTTGCCGAATCCCTAAAGGTGTCTGGCGTTGCACTCCGAGACTTATGCTGAAAACACACAAATAGTTTAAAAGTGCCACAAGCTTGGAAAACCAAAAAACGTCAGTAAAAACTTGACGTCCGAACAAGATCAAGTGTTCGGTGCCAATCCGAAAATTGGCCTTAGAAAAAAAAAGGTGCTTCTATCGTGCTTTAACATGACACATCCTATCTCAAGACTTCAAGCGGGTCAGCCTACGGCTTCAACCTCCTATCCCGAAGGCGGAGTACTTCTCGTTAGGCCAGCTTAGCAAACTAAACTCTAGCGGCTTTGAGAGAGAAATTAGGCTCCCCGGCTAGTGACCACACACTCGTGTCGAAAAAAGGAGTGATAAATAATGAAACCTTGCAACGACTAAGAAGAAGAACACTTATTATAAAATGGCTCAAATAAACTTAAGAGCTCCCAAGTGACTTGGGTAAAAGAATGATTGCATGTACCAAAGTACTTATATCATATCTATGTTCAACCAAACTTTAAACGCGTCTTAACCGACCGTCGGCTTCTCCCTCTTCGGTCAAGGACCGAAAAGTGTTATGTACTCCATCTGTCGAGAATATTGACGGTGTTTCCAATAACCAGGCAACCAGGCCATAAGGCTGTAACAGACAAAGCGCGCTCAGGGAACTTATGCTATATTACTGCGAAGTGTAAGAAGCATCTTCGAAGAAAATAGTACCCCCACCGATACCTTTCTTCGGTGCTCATTGTTATTATGAGACTTGTGCAATAGATTTTTTGTACTCATGAGTTCCGTTGTGTGCCGACCATCATTGAAAACTATAAGAGCGCTAGCTTTCTGCTTCACCCAGTCTGAGGTCCGGCTCGGATGACCCGATCGTGACAATCGCAGAGGTGCTCTCTTTACTCCCTAACTGAACAATCGGGAATGTAGGGGTAAACACAGGAGCAAGGCAACCCAGCTTGCAAATCGCTTAAGTCAATATGGTGCATATTGTGGCGTAATACACGAACAAGGAACGAAGCCGTACAAGTATAATCATATGCAAGAGGAAAAGCTCCGTCAAGGGAGCCCCCAAATAAACGGGGTATTTGAATTTGTGTGTCACAAACAAAGTTTTGACAAGGAGATTTTTTACAAGCAACTTTTTTCCAAAAAAGTATAATGCTTGGTCGAACCGAACACAAGTTAAAAATTAAAACTTTGAGCATGAAAGTGACTTAGCTGGTTAATGTGTTCAGCATTGATGACGCGGTCCGAGCTTGATGCGGGACAAGGTCCATCCACCAAGCCGGTCCCGAGGTGGCGGAGCGGAGAGCTCGACATGCCGAAGTGGTGACATAGCACGGTCAATGCAGGCCGACAGAGTGATGCCGAAGCCCCGGCATGGGGTAATGAAGTGTTGACGAAGCCCCCCGTCTAGCCGAGGTGGCGTGGTATGTCAATACGTCGAGTTGACGATACTGCCCAACCCAGATCATTTTCCTGTGCACAAAAAAGTGATGCAAACCGGAGATAAAAAAAGTCGTTGCATAATAAATAATTTATGCAAAGTGAGTAATAAAATAAATATGGCCTGGCGCCGAAGTCAATGTCGATGCAGGGCGTCGGCGTGATGCGGTAAAGGCGTGGCAAAGCCTGAATTCACAGGTCGGTCCGAGTTCCGGATGCGGCATTCGCCGGACTATGTACGGAGACTGACCGAACCACCATGCGACCGTCGTTAATGCGGCCACCATTTGATAGACCTGTGTACATATGATGGACAAGGCAGAGTAATAATTCCTTGGAAAAAATGAACCCAAACAAGCAAAAAATATTGTGATTAATAGCAACTGGTATATTTGTTGTAGCAATCCGAAGGAAGGTGATTCCCAAAATTGGGACTCGATCCGCACACCCATTGCCTGATGGGCGATAAAACGACGGCATGGCAATGCTGGTAAAGGTTGGCTTGCCGAGGCAAAGCCCTCGGTCCAGCTAACGTGACGGAGCTGGTCGGCTAGTGACACCGAAGTGTCCGGAGTAGGTTGATGAAGAGATGGCGAAGCTCCCGGTCCAGCCGAGATGTCGAAGCCTCGATGTCAGCCGATGAGTCGAAGTAGGTCGGCGTGATGGACACCAACTTGAAGAAGCAATAGTGCGGCCCTGCCGATGCAAGTCGTGACGTGGTCGATGCCGACTTGATGAAGCGACCGTGCGGTGATGCCGGTATGCCCGCTCCGTGTAATCCGTGGGGCGGCGATGTTGATGATGATTTATCCTTCGCGATGTCAGACTCTTGTTCGGCTTGCCGAGATGATGATCCGAAGAAGTTGAGCTCGGCTCAACAAAGTGACGACGTGTCTAGTGCAGGTCGGCAGCCGTGGAGCAATATTGTCGGACTGGTTTGACACCAACATGATGTTGAAGATCATGTTCAAAAGATCTTAAAGTTAGTGGGATGTGTTCGGGAAACAAACACAATACCCCATACAAAACTTCCTTCAAAAGGATGTCCGAAATCCCGTTCATAAAAGAGACGAACTCAGGTCGGATTCGTTTTCGCGCAGAAAGCAGATCCGAAAAGTGATGCACTAATCGGAAGGTTCATGGAGTTTGGACGGTCGGATCGAGCTGAAATTTTGAGAGATGGTAGATATAGGAATTCCGCAGCCGATCAACGGTTGGATCTTCCAAAGGACGTACGAGCTAGAAGCTGGACACCACGCCCTAAACTTGTCCAGATTCCCGTCCAGATTTGACAGGGCTCCGGTATATCATGAATTGCCCAAGATTCCTTCATCAGAACTCGACGAAATTTCCCAGGGTTGTTGTAGACTCAATTCCGCACAATTCCACCGAAGCAATCGTTAAAAAGACACTTGAGGAGGTGGTGGCAGCGGACACAAGTTTGTTGTCCAGAAAAACAGCACGGTCGCCCGAGGGCAATGTTGGCGTTGAGCCCCCGGGCTCCCTGGATGATTCCTCCCTGATCTTGATAGAGGTCGAAGTTGATGTTTGATGAAGGCCCTCGTCCGAACACGGTGATCCGAACACGGGGCGCAGTTCTTGGTCGAATCAAGATGACCAGTCGAGCTGGTGACGAAGATGCCGAAGTCGCAGTTGATCTGCAAGCGAGCCATCGATCCTTTTGCCGATCACACAGCGGAACTCTCAATGAAAGCACCAATGTCGGTGTCAAAACCGGCGGATCTCGGGTAGGGGGTCTCGAACTGTGTGTCTAGGATCGATGGTAACAGGAGGCAGTGGACACGATGTTTTACCCAGGTTCAGGCCCTCTTGATGAAGGTAATACCCTACGTCATGCTTGATTGATATTGATGATATGAGTATTACAAGAGTTGATCTACCACGAGATCGTAGAGGCTAAACCCTAGAAGCTAGCCTATGGTATGATTGTTGTATATGATCTATCGACTAGCCTGGCCTCGGTTTATATAATGCAGCAGAGGCCTAGGATAACAAGAGTCCTAGCCGAATACGCCGGTGGGGAGGAGTCCTTGTCTTGATCGCCAAGTCTTGTGGAATCTTCCTTGTATGCGGCCGCTGTCCGAATTGGCCCATGAGTATACGGCCATGGGGTCCTCGGACCAATCTAACAGATCGGGAGACGACGTGGTGAGTACCCCCTAGTTCAAGACACCGTCAGTTCTCATCAAAGATGTGATTATTTCCAAGCAAATGTCTTAACACATAGTCATTGTTGTAAAGGATCTCATCTATTACCGATTTTTCATGGTTCATACCATAAAAATAAAAAAATTCCCTAGCCTCCTGTATTGTGTGATCAAATTCATTCACAAGAACAAGGGTAGCTAACTTTTTAGCTTCCGGATTCTTTATAACAGGTAGCTCATAAAACAATCTTTGCAAGGTAGGATGAGTACAGATAAATCTGTTTTCATGTTTCGGAACTAGTGCTGAAATAGCTTCCGCATAAGTTTTAGTTCTTTTAAGCATAGGATCATCATCACAAGTCAAAGTTCCAACACAACTGAAAAATTCTTGGATAGTTTCTTTTCCTATAACGTTCCCTTGTCCCAAAACAAAAGTTTTAGCATCTAGATTGCCAGATCGTCCAATTTTAGGAGTTCGGCCAACATTTGTTTCTCCCATACCAAAATCACTCATGATGATAAGTTCAAGCAAACAAAAGATCGAACGAGAAAAAGGCGAACAAAAAATAAGGCGAATAAAAAGGCAATTTTTATGAAGTGGGGGAGATGAAAACGAGAAATAAATGACAAATAGTGTAAATTGCAAGGAGATGAGATTTGTGATTAGGAACCTGATAGATGTTAATGACGTCTCCCTGGCAACGGCGCGAGAAATTCCTTTTGATGCGGCTTGAAACTGCGTCCGTATTTCCTCAAAGAGGAAGGGATGATGCAGTCGACGGTAGGTATTTCCCTCAGTTATGAAACCAAGGTTATCAATCCAGTAGGAGAACCAAGCAACACTATGTAAACGGTAGCTTCACACAAAGAATAAATACTTGCAACCCAACATGTAAGAGGGGTTGTCAATCCCTCCACGGTAAAAGGATAAATTGGTTTGGATGAGATTGGATAAATAGATCTGCATAAACACGAAATAAAACAGGTAAAGAAAAAGTGTAGCAAGGTATTTTTGGGTTTTTGAAATATGGATCTGAAAACAGATATGATGAAAGATAGATCTGAAAGCAATGTGGTAAAAGATAGACCCAGGGGCCGTAGATTTCACTAGTGGCTTCTCTCAAAAAAATACCATACGGTGGATAAACAAATTATTGTTGGGAAGTTGATAGAAAAATAAATAATTATGACTATATCCAAGGCAATGATCATGAATATAGGCATACGTCCAATATTAGTAGACCGACTCCTGCCTGCATCTACTACTATTACTCCACACATCGACCAGTATCCAACATGCATCTAGTGTATTAAGTTCATGGAGAAATGGAGTAATGCAATAAAAACGATGACATGATGTAGACAAGATCTATTCATGTAGGAATAGACCCCATCTTTTTATCCTTAATGGCAACGATCAATACGTGCCTCGCTACCCCTTCTGTCACTGGGTGAGGACACCGCAAGATCGAACCCATCACACAGCACCTCTTCCCATTCCAAGAAAAATCAATCTAGTTAGCCAAACCAACCCAAAGTTTTGGAGAAGAAATACAAGGCTATAAATAATCATGCATATAAGAGATCAACGAAGACTCAAATAATATTCATGGATATAGATCTGATCATAAACTCGAACTTCATTAGATCCCAATAAACACACCGCAAAACGTCATTAAATCAGATAGATCTCCGAGAGACCATTATCTCGAGAATCAAAAAGAGAGAAGAAGCCATCTAGCTACTACCTACAGACCTGTAGGTCTATGATGAACTACTCACGCATCATCGGGGGAGCACCAATGAGGATGATGAACCCCTAAGTGATTGTGTTCCCCTCCGGCAGAGTGACGGAATAGGGCTCTAGCTTGGATCTCGTGGTTCTGGAACTTGTGGCGGCTGGAATTGTGTTTCGTCGACTCCCCTAGGGTTTTTGAAATATTTGGGTATTTATAGAGATGAGAGGCGGTGGAGGAGACCCCCGTGGGCCCCACAACCCATCAAGGCGCGCCTGGGCCTCTTGGCGCACCCTGGTGTCTTGTGGGCCCCACGGGCCTCCCCTCTGGTGCTTCCTTGGCTCCCAAGTTATCTTTTGGTCAAAAAAATCTCCAAAAAGTTTCGCTACATTTGGACTCCGTTTGATAGGGATAATCTGCGAAGTAATAAAACAAGCAAAAAACAGCAACTGGCACGGGGCACTATGTCAATAGGTTAGTCCCAAAAATGATATAAAGTTGCTATAAAATGATTGTAAAACATTCAAGAATGATAATATAACATCATGGAACAATAAAAATTTATAGATAAGTTGGAGATGTATCAGCCGGCCACAAACGTTTACCTTTTCTCTTTGGAGTCCAAGATCCTCCGGGCATCTCCAACGGCAACCCACAAAAATTCTCCCGCATCTGTATGTGGATAGGGGAGGGGCCATTCCATGGACAGGGGATGGGCTAATCCGCGGACACGGATGGAGGAGGCAGCCATCCAACCGTAGCCGCATACATCTGATAAACAATTCAAACCAATCGAACGAAATTTGATCAAGCCAGAAGGGTTTCATTCAAGTTCGGATATAATTTACATAAAAAGGTCGATGTTTCGACTATTTAACTAAAAAACTAGAACCCTATACCGGATGACCACCTCGTATGCATGGCCGCCCTGCTTTGCTGCACCGCCATCTCTGTAGGTGCCATTGTTGTCGTCGCCATCGTCGTCGTCCCTCCAATGGCGATACGACACCGGAGGCCCGCATCAGCCTTGTCCAGCGGCCGCCTGCCACTCGTAGAGGAGCCGCTCCGCCTCCTGCGACGCCGTGCGGGGTGTCGCTGTGACCAATGCTGATATGGCCTTCAGAGCCCTGGCGGTGGCATTGCCGCGGCCGGTGTTGGCGGAGCAGTCACTAACTGACCACTCCTTGTCGATCTTGGCGAGCTCACCATCAAGGCAGTGGCGATGCCTGGTGGTTGTCTTCGTGGTTGTCACAGAGCGGTCGAGCGCCCACCCGGCAGCGAGGTCTGGGTCGTAGAAGGCCCAGTCCTGCCCCATGTCGCTCTTGGCAAACGCGGAGCGATGACTGGCATTACGTCGATCGTACCGCTCCTGCTGTCGAGCCGCGCGCTCTGCCTCAGAGACGACGGCCCTCGAGCCCGAGGGACCGCCAAGGTAGTGGAGGAGGCGGCCCTGCACCTTCTTGATCGCGGGTCCTTAATGGCGAGGCAGTGCGGCAGCGACAATGGCACGTCGAACGCAGGCTCCTGCTTGACGCGATGTCTGATCTGGACGCCACGGTGGTGCAGGGCCGGAGTCATCTCCTTCTTGACGCGGCGTCCAATCTGGACGCCACGGTTGTGCCGGGGCGAGGCCGGCTCCTCCTTCACTGGCAGGAGCGTGGATGCCTGCTCGGTCTTGACGCAGTCGCGCGGCAGGGAGGCCGGCTCCTCCCTCATATGCGCCAGCGATGGAGGCGATGGCTCCATGTCGCGGAGTGACCGCTCTATCATTAACTCGATCTAACGAACAAAATTTTCACCCGTCGGAGCGGCCTCCTTGAGAAGTCGGGGCGGCTGTTGCGGTGGCTCCTGCGGCTGTTGCGGCGGCGCCTGCTCCTCCTCGTCACCAAACTAGACGATGATCTCCTCCTTGGCGTAGGAGCCAGGCGCCGTGGACGCTGGCATGCCCCGAGAGCGTCTTCGGCAGTGCCAAGAATCGCAAGAGTTGGAGCCTCTGCCTACTCCGCCTGTCGGCGCGGAGCACCATGACTTTGGCAATTCCGCAGCTTGGGTCAAAGAGGGGGAGGGAGGGCTCGGGCACGGAGATGGTGGAGGGGAGGGGCGGTGCTCAGGGAGGGGTGGTGCATCTGTGTGCAACTCCAACGCACAACTTAAATATCCGCGGCAAGGACCAGGCGAAGGGCCGGTCAGCAGCTTCAATGCGGCGCAGCGGCCGGAGTTGGTTCCTCTGGAACCTGCATCCGCATTGAAGTGGCGACTGCTAAGAGGTCGCATCGGTCAACGTCGCCCTCCCTCCGTCCCTCCGATCACATCGCGGCATCAATGTCGGCCTCCGCGTCTCTGGGCCGGCATGAATGCGTCGCGGTAAGCGGCGTGTGCATCGGAAGGAAAGCGTGGGAGAGGCGGATGACGGGTTTTTGGTGGGGCAGGGCGGTCAGAAGTAGGCTTGGAATCGGTCTAGTCTCCGCAAACCTCCTCATGTTTGTCTCCGGTTTGCGAGAGATATCACGTTCGGACCACTCCATGGACTGATACAAGTCGGCGTTGGATGGCTTTTGTGATCCGAATAGCGCAGTTGAGACGGTTGCAGGAGGTTTATGGGTCTACCTTGAAGATGTCCTTAGATGATCGATCTTGCCGGTTTGTTAATTAGATAAGCTTTGTTTAGTTTAATTAGGAAAGAGAGATAGTCCAAATTAAAGTTAGCTTGCATGTTGGGTCGATCCTATAAAAAGGGCTGGCTACGGCCATTCTACGTAGGCTATTTTTCTACATTATAGACAGCATATATGTATCGACTATTAAGCGGCCTTCTTTGGGTACCGTCTTTATATATTTTGTGTGAATATTCTGCATAAAAGTTACATTTGGCTCGAGCTCCGTCGTTCTCGATGAGTTGTGCACTGGTTACGTCTACTTAGACGGGAGGTTTCTCACGTGTCGAGGGATTGTTCATTGGTCGTCGTTACCCCGACTTCAGGTTGCGCGTATTGATCGCATAATTGAGAGTATTATTTTATTGGTGGATCTTGGAAGAGTTCGTTGCATCATAAAAGATCGGGACAAAACATCGGCGTGTCTAGGGTCATGCCCATATCACAATGTCGCACGTTGAACGATGGCACAGTCACAAGCCGGGGTGGATGGGCTAATCGCTCGCGACGAGGTCGAGCGACGTCGTTAGCATGGGGTCGACGGCGATGATGCTACAAGTTGAGATAGACCATACCGAGGGCATCGACGACATTTTGGGATGTCTAGAAGCACATCGGACATGTCGCCTTGGACAAGGGAGGGTTGCACCAGCAAGGAGCTACGTGGTGGCGCCGATGAGTGATGGCTCTAAAATATAGCACTTTGCCATGACCATTTCACTTGGATTATTGCAAGGTTTTCGCCGGTTTTTGTCTTTTTAACTAACGAATACCTTCACAACCTTATATAATGACCGTGTTTCTATCCCTCATTGTCTGTTCAGTGTATGTTTTATGCTCGGCAGACAATGTGCAAGCGAAGGAATAAGATGGTGGATATGATTTTTTTGATGTAGTTTTACTTTTCACAAATTGTTTTTTGTCATGTTGTCCTTCAATTTTTGTTGTCTACTAGTTTTCTTAATAAATAACAAATATGTGTGGGGTGCTCTTTCAGTTCTTTCTCTAAAATAGCCCCTTGTCATTTGTCATCAATACCCTATTTTAACTACTTTTTTATAGGGTGCTTTTCCGGTATATTTGTGGAACTATGTACCCCGCTTCAATACCAGGTGCATCCTCAAACCATTAGGGCCCTCCAACATGGATCACCAAAACATCCGTTCATGCCTAAATCATATGGTATAGACACTTTCAGCTATCTAACGTGAATCACCAAATCGGTCTGGACCAATCGGCGATCCTCACACCTGAAATTTCACAAATCATCCTCAAACTGTGGGGAGACAGGCTCTGCGGAAGTCCAGGAGTCCACCCGGTGCACTGTCAGTTGGGCCGCTTCTCCCCACAGCCCACATCTTACACTCGTCTCTTTCTCCTCGTGGTCCGCTTGACGTCATAGGCCCGTTTAGTGATCAACATTTTAGACCACACGCACAGTGCAGCAGCCCGGCCGCTCCCTGTAGCGACGACTGGCCACCGGAGATACTTCCTCCGGTCCTTTTGCATATAAGTTTTGTCCGAAGTCAAAGTATTTCAACTTTGACTTAACTTATAGAAAAAAATATTAGCATTTATAGTGCCTAATCAACATTGTTGGATTCATTATGAAATATAGTTTCATAATATATATATATTTAAATGTTGATAATTATTAATGTAAATTTGGTTAAATTTTATAAAGTTTAACTTGACACAAATCTAATATGCCAAGTAAAAAAAGACCAAAGAGAGTACGACGACATGCACACTGTAGCTAGCTGAGTAGTAGGGACCGGAGACCACCGTTCACTGTTCTCCTGGCCTCTTGTATGTTGTGACCGCAGCGTAAGTACTTGGCATTGTCGCGCATCTTTTCCATGCACCACTATGCTCTGCGGCGTCTCTGTTTTTTCTTTGCTGGTTCTATGATTTAGAGTTGTCTATCTACAGTATTATTTCGCGTGATTCGGGCTCCATTTACTGTACGTGTAGTGTGCGCAGATAACGTGACGCGGATCCGATGCCTGGTTGTCTGCCCGTGTGCGACTTCGCGCGTCGCGACGAGCTGGAGGAAGAGAAGCGACACTGGTTCTTTTGTGAATTTTAGGCATCAACAACGCACATCATTAAAGGCATCTTCAATAGATTGTATGTTAGTCTTATTAATAAAATATTCATGTCATCAATCAATAAGCTATCATACAACTACTTCAATGAGTTGTATCTAGGGTATCCAATAGATGATGAGAAAATAAATGTGATTGCTTTCTATTTCACCTTCGAGCTTGTGCAAAGGTTGTTGGTTATTCTACATACAACTTTGCTCTCTCTCCATATTTATTACATGCCACATCATCACTATGTCCTAGGTGGCAAATTTACCAACACCTATTTTACAGCCGTTGGAGATGCCCTAAGGGCTTCTTTGGTTTAGAGGAATCTTGTAGGAATTTTATATAATAGGATTTTTATAGGAAAAATTCCTTTACAACCCTTTGAATTGTAGTAATGGAATCCTATTCCTATGGAAGAATTCTTTCTATCCTCCACATTTCATAGGAAAATAAACATTAGCCTAAACTCAATGGAAAAAATCCTATGATGTGAATCAAAGGGCATCTCCTTTCCTATTCCTACTCATAGGATTTGAGATACATGTCATCTCATTTCCTATGACTTTCCTATTCCTACGATTTTTCTACCCTATGAACCAAAGAAGGCCTAAAACGGAAACCATCCGCGGGGACGCGTCCGCGGAACAGTGGTACAGCAGCTGGCTATCTGACCATGTATATCAAATGTCCGGACAGATTTCAAAAGGAATTTAAATAAATGGATAACTTTCATGCAAACTGGACTAAATTCACTACATTTCCTACATATTTTCGCCAAACAAAAGCGGCCGACACTTTTTTAACCTAGTCTAAATGTTTGCCAGCTGTGGCGGCGGCCATGTTCCACATCTTGTCTTCCCCATATCCGGCAAGCTTACCGACCATGAGCCCCACTGAAAGGGCAGAATAAGACGTGGGCACGCCCCACATGGGACACCAGGCATGCCCACGTCTTATCTCGTACTCTACCTCGCCGGAGTCCGTCATGCCGACGGCTTCAGATGTGGAGGGGCCGACCACGTGGTCACTACGGCGAGGGGCAAACTGATGGGGCGGGGCGGCGAGCGTGGAGCTGACATCTGTTGTCGCCTGCGCCTTTCTTTTGTTCACCTCCGCGCTGAGCTCTGCGAACATGGCTATCTCTCCGCCTGCAGGACGCACATTCGCCATTGCTCGCGGCGGATGTCACGAGCGACATACATGGATTGGTACAACGTCCGCTACTCATGCGGGAAGTTCGGATCCTCCGTGACCATGGCTACGACGTCGTCGTCATTTGCCTGCTCATAGACGATTTGCCACTCTGTGGGCCGGTGCTCATCGAGGAGCTCAAGGGTGTATCTCGCGCCTGTCGGAACGCCGATACAGGCGGCGCGGACTACTCTTTCACCATGACGACATTGAAATGCGCCTGTGTGGGCGGGGGGGCGACTCATCGTCCGGTGCCTTCTTCGTCTGGTCTGCGTCGCTAACCTCTGACAAGTTCGTCGGTAAGCCGGCCTCAATCCGTCACGCGTGACGCCCCTGCCAGTCGGCCGCAATTCCGGTCAACTCTTACTTCAGCTCCGGCAGGAGGTTCTCCCACATCGCTTTAGAGCTCGCGGTCATGGCGGACGTGGTGTGGTGCATGTCGTGTCATGTGAGGAGGCAACATTTAAATAGTGGTTACCGGCAAGGCCAAGCGGCGGGCTATGTTAATGCAAACGCTGGAGTGGGTTTTTCGGCCGCCTCACTTGTTTAATGTCGGCAGACGGACGGGATACAATTTGAATGCGGTACAAAGTCGTCTTATCCAGTCTGGTCATGCGTCTTTTGCATTGGAACAGGCCCGGAGACCAGGCGACGCTCTATGCTGATGTGTTGCTTCATTGCTGGGTCCAATGAGTAGTCGCGTCTAGTGTGGGCCAACATAAAGCGATGCTAGTGCTATGGAGTGTCGCTGACCGGCATGAAAGCGCGGTAACCGTTTCACTCATGATAGGTTTTTGGGTTGGTTTGGGGTACCGGACGCATGCGTGGCACTGCTCCGGACGCCTGCAAAGCCCCCTTGGTTTGCATCCAATTTACGGGATTTTGGACAACCGGACTGGTCCATCGATCGATAGGGTACCGCGTCGGACGGCATACTGTGTCCGGACAGCTATGTTCGGACATATGCGAGCTATTTGAGAGTCCACATTGGAGCATCTACAGTTGGGTGCCTCAAAGCATCCTCAAACGCTTGGGCAGTCAGACCGGTCACTCATGAGTCAAAAAAAACTGACCCATCCAGGTGCCTCAAATCGGCCCCAAACGCCCGGGCCGTCCAGCACCCCTCATATCCAACCCAAATATAGGGCGGATATGAGGTGACCCGGGCGCATCTGCCACGTCAGCCCGGCCCACCACCAACCCCTCATATACCCCCTCCGACGAACCCTAGATCTCAGTCACCTCGGCCCACTCCACCCTCTCCGTACCCTATTCTTCCCAATTCGTCCCCTCCTCTCCCCAATCCGATCCATGGCGGATGACCGCAGCAGCTCCAGCTCCGGTGGCGATGAGAGCGACCTCGATGTGGTCGCTCTTCGCATCACATAGCATGACTCGCGGCTAGATCAGGGCGGCAACAGCAACGACCGCTCGAGGGGCTACGTGTCGTCCCCCTTCGCCCGTCGTCGTAGTGAGAGCGATGTTGCCAAGCCCTCCCATCCATGTGCGGCACCATGGGAGTGCCGCTCACTCTGCTCTAGTACAAGTACGCCGCCCCGCCCCATCTCAACCACCTCTGGAGGGCATCCACGGCCACCGTTGGGTGATCATGCGCTTGCCGCCATTGATCCGGTCGAGGACGCCCAAGTTGGAGGCACAAGTCACATGGCACGAGCGGCAATGCGCGAGGGATAGGCTAGCGGCTGATCTGGCATTGGCGTGGAGCCGGGCAATCGCGCGCTCGCGTCGGTTGATCCCGAGGACGGCCTCATCGTGTCTGTCCTCTGTTGCTCCCTAACAATGGCGGAGTCGGATGTGCGGCGACTCTAGTGGATGAACGCCAAAGTGGCCCGGCTCACCATCGAGCTGTCGGAGCGTGAGGCGTCAGCGACGGGGAAGGCGAAGGCGAGGAGGCACGCCGAGGAGCGGGAGCGCTTGCTCCATAGGCTAGTCAGGGTATGGATGGATGTGTCAGACGACGCTTCGGACATCAGTGATGCATCCACATCCATCTCCTACGACGACGACCCCCCGGCGGCCGACGCCTACACCAACGGCTAGAAGAGCACCGCGACCGCAAGGGGAAGGTGATGGCGAGGAAATGGTGATTTCCTCCACCCTTCCCGTATAATTTAGTTATTTTTCTTATGTTCGACCGATGAAAACTGTTTCTTTTGTCCGATGATCATATCTATGAAGTATGTCTGATTTCAGTAGGTTTGTTGCTCGGGCGTTGGCCTACGTGGGTTAAATTGCCTACATCGCATGTGTTGCATGAATATGAGGGACATGATTTTTTTTTGAAACTCGACAAAAGATTTACCAGTTTCATTGAATAAGTAAGAAGGTTTTAGAGTTTGCGGCGAAAAGGCCGAATTATAAAGCATCGGTCTCGCGACATTGGATTGCGCAAATGCTTCGCTCCAGCGAGACACCACAAATTACACCCCTCTTTGATCCTGGTGAAAATGCTTCACTCTAGCGAGATACCACAAAATATACTCCACTTTGATCTTGGCGACAATAACTTCAACCGGCACCACCATATTGTGGAAGACCCTTTGCGTTCTGTTCATTCCATATTTCCCACGAAACGAGTAGCATGAGGGAGATGAGCGGCCTTCTGGCTGCGTCTTCCAGGTCACGTTGAGGCTAAACCAATCTTTAACTGAGTTCATGTGACCCCACTCTAGGAGGTTCACGTCATGATGGCCAAGCCAAACCTTGATCAGATCCCAAACTCTAGATGTGTATCTGCACTAGAAGGAAAGGTCTGCCGCCCATTCTTGGACTTATTTACAGAGGGGGCAAAGGTTGCAATTTGGCTATCCTTGTCACTGTAGCCGGTCCGCCATCCAAATCCTGTTGTTGATTACAAGCCAAGCAAAAAAGTTGCATTTTAGAGGGGCCCAATTCTTCCAGACCTTCTGCACAAGTTCCATGTCAATTAAGTCCCTGAACTGGACCTCGTATGCTGACGCGATGGAGTAGCAGCCATCACTTGTTAGCTTCCAGGAGATGGTATATGTCTTATCCGGGTTGAGGTGGATGAGGGAAAGTTTTTCCCATAGGTTGACGAACTCGGTTAGATGATTAATGGAGATCCTGCGATGATGTTAATTTTGGAGACCCAAAAGTTGTTGTGTATCACCTTTTGGACCGAGTAGTTCTTTTTTCTGGATAACAAGAAGATTCGGGGAGCAGTTTCTTTGGGCCTCATTCCCTCAAGCCAGGTTGACTCCCAGAAAGAAGCACGAGGCCATCACCAATTTCCACTTTGGTAGCAGCCGCAAAGATGTCGCAGTCAGCACTGTCACAGGGGTTCCCTAGCCTCACCAAAGGTTTAATCGGATCCATCCATTTGAACCACAACCACCTAATACGGAGCGACGGGATTTGAGATACAAGAATGTGGACACACCAAAATGAAGAGGGCATGCGAACATGCCCGGGCGCATCCGCGGACGTTTGAGGGGCGAATTTTCTATGAGGGGAGTGTTCCGATCCTCCTGATGGTGGACGCATCTTCATTCCGAGGGGCGTTTGAGGAGCAGATTTCCGTGGGGGAGTGATGCGATCCTCCTGATGGTGGACGCATCTTCATTCCGAGGGGCGTTTGAGGAGCAGATTTTTCGTGAGGGGAGTGCTCCGATCCTCCTGATGGTGGACACATCTTCATTCTGAGGGATGTTTTCCCTTTCTTTTTTCATTTCATGGGAGAGGGATTTTTCGATAAAGCCATCGGAGGTCCTATATTACATCACCATGACTGATGGAGAAAACCTTCTTGGCCGTATGCTTAAATCGGGTAGGTACTATTATTAAAAAAAATCATTATTGTCCTCCGACCTCTGCATGATAGGTCAAATAGTGAGTCAATGCACATGCATAAAAAATTACCCAGAAGATGAAATACAATTTTTGAGACGCCATCATTTTGGGATATGAAGTCGACTTGGATGAGTTTGGACCTCATGGGACTATCATTTATTTATCTTGCAAAGTACAAGTAAACCATCTAAAGAGTTAGTTTCTGCAGTTTTTTTTTTCTTTTTTAAAATTTACATGGGTGGGCATTCCAACCCATGTTAGGACATATCCAACATTGACCCGCAAATTTACTCTCGCATCCGTTCGCTGATGGGAGGACCAATCCATGGACACGATGCGAGAGCCGACCATCCAACACTACAAACATACAATTCAAAAACTTTTTAAACAAACCGAACGAAATTCATCACATTTCGGACATATTTTAACTAAAAACTATACCGAACTGAGGTAAAACTAGTCTACGGCCGCCATCGGCAGATATCCACTCCCACGACACGGATACCCTTGACTAGTCTACGGCCAGCCTCGGAGGATCTCCATTGTCTTTCCCATGTCCGGCAACCCACTCATCGGACTCCCGTGAGCCCCTAAGGTATATGCTTCAGCGCAAAGAGCCTCTGCTTCCCCATGTTCAGCTGCGTCGCTCATCGGAGTGGCACCGCCGGGATATGTTTTAGCCGGAGGGGAAGCGTGCCCTCCGCTTCGGGTAAGCATAGACCAAGTTGGTTTTCAGGGTGAAGGATGACGGTGGCCTGTGAACCGAGCAAGAAACTGAGTGTATACGTCGGCGTCGCCTCGACGATTGCCTTCATGGGACCCAAGCAACGGAGGCCTCCCATGTTCTACTTCTCCTCGATAATGGTGGCGGGCACATATGTGATGGCCGCCACCTCATCGATCTTCGTGAAATCGGCTTCTTTCTCTGCCGTCAGGGAAAGGTTCCTAGAACGTTGACGGCAAGTGGTGCGGTCACAGGCATGGGAGGAGCGATACGACACAATGTCGTCCACTGCAGCCACGATGCGTGTGCTGCTGTGCTCCCTCTCGTGTCGGCCTAGAGTAACTCGCCACTCCACGACGAGCTAGCTTGGAGCGACGAGTTGTTGAACCACGTGTCGGCTTGGAGCTTCCACCTCTACGAGCTGGCCTACAACCGCCTGGAGCATCGAGGGAGGTGGGGCAGAGAGTTGTCTGGCTCGTATCCGGCGAGCTCAATGGGCCACCCAGCCGGCTTTTATGCCAGAGAACTCCTCTCCTGCTCGGCGGATGTCATGGAGATTGTGAAGAAAATGGTGCAAGAAGAATATGGGAGCGGAGGTGTGGTACAATTTTTGCCCGGCGTCTGGCATTGTTTAAATAGCGGTGCCCGGAGCCAACAGGCGTTGTGTTTAATGACGGATGGCTTGCGAATAGACCTGTGACTAGAGTAGGTTTCTCGATATACACGCGGATTTAATGGATTGTGATTTAAGGGCTAAAGAGGCATTCTCATAAAACTGTGAAATCTAAATGGACATACTCATGGTAATTAGTCCTTCTAGTAAAAAAACATTACACTCTAGATGTAGTTTTGGTCAAACATTTAATAGTAGCTTGAACACAGATGTATTTTAAAAATTCGATTTCATATATGAAAAAATCATATGCACAGATTTGTCTTTATATAATATTGTAGAAAAAAAAGTAATACTAGTCAAATTTACATTTAGGAGACCGCATCAATATCTATAACACCACCTTTTGATGGCTGAAGAGACTGCAGTGTGTTGTTTGTCAATTTCTGTTCGTGAAGGGATTATGTTATCATTACAGTACCATCTTCTCTGTTCTTCGCGCAGATCTTCCTGCGGAACTGATGGTTCCTTGGGATCATCATCTTCTTTGCTGTAGTCATGACACAGTTTCTGCGAGTGTTGGGATTTGTAATCTTGACCGGACAGCTTGGTATGGCTTGTGTCTCTCTCCTTTGTCTAGCCAGAGTTGGGATTATATTCCTGCCCTCCTTTATGTCGGCTTCTCTAGGACGACGATCCATGCAACTCTCGGTTGTTGGTGACTTCTGATCTACAACAATGACTTCTCGTCCTCTATTTCTACAAGCTCCTGAATTTAAACAAGATTACTCAGATAAGATGGATGACCAAAGGCGGCAATGTGCTTTGCTTGCGTCGTGTCGTCGATGGATATAGAAGGAAGATGATGCTAATTTCTTCATGAACTTGCCTGTAATTTCTTATTCATGTATAAGAAAGTTTCAATAAGAGTCGGTTATATTTAATATATGGCCTTGGCCTTTTGGTTAGAAAAAAAATTCCAAAGCACTTAAATTCACCCACACCCACATAGCTAGCCACCCTCCCCGCTTGACTTCCTCGTTTCTCTAATCATTATAATTTGTCTCCCCATGCATATGGTTTTGTAGTTTTTTTGCGAGAAAACTTTCAATCTATTTATCTTCAATCATGGCAGTATAACAAACACTAAAAAAATAATAAAAATTACGTCTAGATCTGTAGACCATCTAGCAACGACTACAAGCACTGAAGCGAGCCGAAGGCGCACCGCCGTCATTGCTCCTCCCTCGCCGGAGCCGGGCCGGGCAAAACTTGTTGTAGTAGATAGTCGGGAAATCATCGTGCTAAGGCCGCATAGGACCAGTGTGGCAGAACAACAACCGCCGGTGATGAAGAGTAGCGTAGATCGGAAAGATCCAGCCTGATTACACATGAACGTAGACGAACTACGATCATATCCGAGCAAATCCATCAAGGATAGATCCGCCCGAGACACATCTCCACACGCCCACTGATGATGCTAGACACACCATCGGGACGGGGGCTAGTCAGGGAGAACCTTATTCCATCTTCAGGGAGCCGCCGCCGTCTAGTCTTCCTGAGCAATACACAAACCCTAACAAAACGTAAAGAAACAACTGAAAGCAAAGCCCTCCCGCCGGCAAGGGTCGAGATCCACTGCGCCTCCATGACCCTAAGGCCACCGAAGACGAGGCGGACCGTCGGCGACGCCGACAGGTGGTAGGGGAATCCTACACTTTTATTGATGACGAGGCAGCCCATTTGGGCAACGAGGCGGTCCTTGGTTTTGTACTACCTCTATCTTGGTTTATTGGTCTTCTTCATATTTTGTGTCAAAATTTAATCATAGATTTAAGTGACAAAATGTTGATGCATGTCATGAGAAGTTGTATCATTGGATTTGTATTTGAACATAGTTTCAAATGATACTATTTTTTGTGACATGCATTAACATTTTGCTAATTAAATCCATGATCAAAATTTGGTACAAATTACTAAAGGGGCCAATAAACCAGGACGTGGGTAGTAGTTTTTATTGCGTTAAGTCTCATGAACTGTGATTTAAGGGCTAAGGAGGCATTTTCATAAAACAGTGAATCGAAATGGACATACTCATGGTAATTCGTCCTAGTAAAAGAATTACACTCTAGATGTAGTTTCGGTCAAACATTTAATAGCTTGAACACATATGTATTTATAAAAAAATGATTTGATATATGAAATCATATGTACAGATTTTTTTTTATATAATGTGTCATAATACAACAATTTTTGTAAGTTTTATTTATATTGTAGAAAAAAAGTAACACTAGTCAAATTTACATTTAGGAGACCGCATCAATATCTACAACAGCACCTTTTGATGGCCGGAGAGAGTGCAGTGTGTTGTTTGTCAATTTCTATCCATGGAGGGATTATGTTATCAGACTAGTCATAGTGGGAGTAACTTAGGTAGTAACATAGCGCACTTTAAGAAAATTTTGCTTATGAGACATGTAGTTAATGAGGAAAGAGATGTTTAGAGTAACATAATATGTTACTGTAACATAGCGTTTTCCGAGAAATGATGAGTCTACAAGCTAATAAATAAAGTCATATATGACACTAGTAATATGTTACTTTGCACTATAGAGATAGTAACTTAGACTAGTGTCATGCATATGGCACTAGTCTAAGTTACTCCCCACTATGACCAGCCTCATTACAGCAGTATCATTTTCTCTGTTCTTCGCGCAGATCTTCCTGCGGAATTGATGGTTCCTTGGGATCATCATCTTCTTTACTGTAGTCAGTACTCTGACACAGTTTCTACGAGCGTTGGGATTTGTAATCTTGACCGAACAGCTTGGTGTTGTTCAACGGGCCAATTAATCCTGAGCAATGACATCGATGTGCGCAAAACTCCCCTGTATCGTGCAATATGGATGAGTTCAAGTAATGGATGAGTTCAAGTAACAGTGATGTCACGCAGTTCATCGGTTAGTGTAATTCTGAACAAAACCTAGGGAAGATCGCTCTCGAAATTGGCATCTCAATTTCAGGGTTCGCCACAGATCTTCAAGTGGAGCTTACCATATGATAAATTAACATAAAGAGATATGCATGTGTTTTTAACAACAAGGGATATATATATTCATTTTTTTCTCTTTATTAGACGTCAAAAAAAGTTTGTTTTCTTTATATACGACAGAGTGCGTGTCGTGCAAACTGTGACCACATGCCCGGCGACAAGCAAATGCGGCGGTGCAACGGCGAGCAGATCCAGAGGCGTCGAATTCAGTTCAGCCTCGCGTCTCTCGCCCCGCGTCCACGTGACCAGCTGACCCCCAGCACGGAGCCGTGCCTGGCGCGACCGACCCGACCCGATCGCCGCCGCCGCCGGCGACGCGCCATGCGCCATAGGGATCAGCACAGGTCAATGGCATTAACAATCCTGTCCAGGATCTCAAAGAGAAAAGAACAACCCTGTCCACGCTCCACCACGCTTACGTACGTGCACGGTGCACTTGCGTTGCGTCCACGCGTCTACTTTAATCTCTCTCTCTCTCTCTCTCTCTTGCGCGACACAGAAGTAGCAAGCAAGCAAGCGACGCGCCATCCTCTGCTCGGAAAGCGCAGGCTCGAGGCGGGCGAAGGAAGAGGACGTTCACCTGTCACGTCCACTGCTGCTACAGCCGCAGCGTCAGCGATGCAGCGTTTGGCCTGCACGGTTAGGAAAACAAGAAAAGCTGAGCTAGCTGGCGCCGCACAGTGACCCCTGATTCCTGATCACGATGTAGCTGCTGCTCCTGCGAACTGGTTGCTACGACGACACCCATCATTTTCACACCCCACTGCTGTCCTGTCCTTTCTCAATCTCTGGTCAGTACGCAAGAGATGCCAGCTCCACTACCTACACCTGCTCGTTCCTTCCGGCTCAAGTGATGATAACAGAAAAGCGAAGCGTGTGGTCCTCGACCTCGAGTGAGTGACCAACTGTACCATGATACGGGAATTCCCGATGATTATCACTGCCTCGTTGGTGTTGGGCTTGGGTCGAGTCCCTTTCGATTCGGTACGAGTGTCTGTCTGGAGGGACAGTCCTCGGATAGAATGAATCATGGCAGTGTAATCACTCTCAGGTGAAGGGTCAACGTCCAGTTAATGGGTTGCTTTGGTGGTGTTGGATCTGAACATCTGACGATCTCTGATCCGATCCCAGATTAGATTCCAAATGAACGACACGAGGTCAGGGTTAGAATACACTTTCCTTTTGTCTCAATTTTTACATGATGAATGAAATGACGAGTTGTCGGCCAAAGAATGGGAGCAAGGCTTTGCATCACACGAGTAGTAGACTGCCATCATCAATCAATCAATACACCGCAACACCTCCTATTTGCAGGAGGAGAAATGAATGTACACTGCTGCGGCAAATACCCCACACTTTTGTGGGCGGCAAGGCAGACAAATGAGTGTATGGCGGGTGGACACGGGGAGTAGCTTGAGCCTTTTCGGCTTTGATGTGCTGTACTCAGGCTTCGAAAGAGAATTGGGATCAACCTGACGCCTCCTTGACCTTGAGAGGTCAGGTCAGCATTCGTCTAGCGATACAGCTTTGGAGGCGTCCAGATAATTCAGTCGGCAGGTGCCTAGGAGGAACTCCGGGAGCTCTTCCTGCGTGTTGCCCTGCATGAGGCAAGGAAAAAACCATGCTTGCTCATCACATCTGTTCTCGATCTTGAGTAGAACAAGAGCATATGTAACAATTTGGTAAAGTTATCCGACGGCGATTACCTGTACCAAGAAGGCCATCTCAATCACCAGGTTGTTCAAGTACCCGAGCACAAGGCTCACCACACCTCGTGCCACTGTTGACGAGCCTATATCAACTCCAAGCTGAAAAGGTTGCATTTCAAAATGTTGAGAACCTGAATATCGCAATTGTACGTACTGGCACTAAACATACTCTCATTAGATCATAATAAGCTATAATGTTAGGAGATAAACCTAAGCCAATTAGTGTTTGGTGACTGCAATGGACCGTTCGACCTATCTTATGGTTAATGAAGACTCATAAACCAAATTAACAGTTAGCGGAAGCCATAATGGTCCAGTCAGATTTTGGTCCATGGAGAACATGAACTAAAAAAGGTAAACGATAAATAATATTGACAAAGTAAAGCAATCCTTACTACTCCCTCCGTTCCTAAATACAAGTCTTTGTAGAGATTTCACTATGAACTACATACGGAGCAAAATGAGTGAATCTACACTCTAAAATGCATCTATATACATCCGTATGTGATCCATAATGAAATCTCTATAAAGACTTATATTTAGGAACGGAGGAAGTACGTGACTGCACCCGTTCAAAGAAAACATAGCTGATAGACTGTTTCCTGAATACATAAGTATGCAAAAAATATGCCAGCTATGCTGATCTCTCGATAATGGCATGCACAGATGTTACCTCCAAATAGTTGCTTCCACGGAAATAATTGATTTCTAGTGCTTGACCAACCAAACAAGCTTTCTTGCCCACACTCTGCTTCACAATCCAAGATCCCTGAATTGACACATTCCGAATTTCCAATCGTAAACCATCGCAGCTTTCTGATTAACACCAATCAAGACTTGTAGGAGAAAGGTACCTTTGAGATATAAGGGATGAGTTTGAACCTTGAGTTTCTGAATGTATCATCTCCATTTACAAATCTTTCAAGTAGAGGAACCTTTTCCAATGGGGTATCCATCATATAATACAAAGCTAAGCTGTACGTGGTAGAACCAGGAACCTGTATACCGACCAGGGTTATAAGTAAAAAGGCAAGGTCTAGGTGCACACTTATGAAGCCTCAATACATTCATAAAGCCGAAGAAATCTCACCTGTATATTTACAATGAAGAAAAATTTGCTGCCTCCTTGTGCTGCATATTTCTGCAATAAAATTCATTGCGAACTTTAATTTTTGTTCCTTCCCATTTGAAGGCAAAATTACTGACTTCAGCAGAAGATACCTGGACTAGTCCGCCAGGACGACCAGCAAGATCATCCTCACGCTTATCAGATTTTATCCAGTCAGCACCAACCATTTGCATCAGTGTATTCTCTGCTTTGATCTGTCAAAGTTACAGATAATTTCATCATTATGGATGGTGAAGCACACGAACCCTGACTATCAATATGCTGACTAGATTAACTAAACATGGCTATTATTGTAACATACAGGATCCCTTATTTCCTGCAGAACAAAGACATGTATCCTAGCCTACTGAATTAGAATAATATCACAGTACTAACCCACCTTTTGACGATCAAGCAAATAGGATTCTCCCCGTATTAAAAATGTTGTCGGGTCTGTCATTGACCAACTAGAAGGCATTGTACAGCTAGAATCTTTTGGGAGAGTATGTCCATAGTAACATGGTCCATTATCAGCATCTGCAGCTCCCTGTAAATCAATGTACCCTCTCTTTTGAACTAGAATATAGGAAATGAGAAACAAGTAGTTAGAAACAAAAATAAATAAAAATACTGAAAAATGTACATCAGCCGTAACACACCTGCAAGATCATGCAACTTCCGTACAAAGACAGCAGCACTGGATAATTTAGCATGTCGTTGGTCCTGCCAAATATTAGACACATGGAATGTAAAAAAACAATCTTGGAGTTCTGCCCTGGTTCTCTGAATTATGCCAAGACCATTGTCATCGTCATTTCTTGTAATTAAATTGTGGTCCTTGCCTATGACTAAGTTGTTCTAATTTTTATAAGCCGACTATAAGTTGTTTCACCTTTCCAACTATGATCAAATTGTGTCATGCTACCACTATGGCATAGGAAAGAATAATAGGTTCATACAATCAAGGAAACCGTACGTTAGTTACTGGCTGACCAGGGTTTTGCAACATATCTGAGAGAAACCTTCCTGCTTCTTTTTATTGCTAAAGGGGAAGGGAGAAATCACATTATGGGCTAAGGTACACACGTTACACTCATTGTGATAATGCAACAGCCGAATAATTGAAAAGTATGGACAATTTTCTGCATATTGCAATGTTGTTAACCTTCACATATGAACGCCACAGGGGTAACGCATATTTAATATGGTCAGCCACACAACAATCTACAAACAGCAATTCTAGAGAGATGGAAATGAACTACCATCTTAATCAATAAGAACAGTATTTATTTATTTATTTGCTCCTTTTGCTGCCATCTTTTATTTCTAATTTCTTTTTTCTTTTGTTAGCCTGGGTACTTTTGGTTTGTGTTGCCGCTTGTAAGCTTTGTGTCATCTTGACGTCTCCTCTAATGCAAAATGACACATTTAGGTGCGTTTTCAAGAAAAAAAAGGTTCTATGTAAAGAACTCACCGCAGCATGTGTGCTCTCATCAGAAGACCACATGGCTTCTCTCTGATCATATTCTGATTCATCTGGGACATCAAAGAACTCATCCGTTGCATCATTAAGTTGAACAAGGGAACCAGTACTGCTTAAGTGCCGCTTAGAACCACCCTGTGGTCCTTCTACAGGACCCTCAAGTCTCTCACACTCATTTGCTGACTGCGTTTCTATTTTTGTTGGCTCATTTCCACCCTGCGGCAGTCCCATATCCCTCATCAGCTCACCCGATGAGAATTCCATACAAGCGCAGTTTCCATTTTTTGCTCGGAATAATTCCCGTAGGGCTGCAAACAAATGTTTAGCTTACTGAACACTGGGACAACGCTGATAACCACAACAAGCAATGAATAATTAATCTTTCACGAGACATGCCTGCTACTCTTCCTAGCATACGTATGGTGATGTATTTTGCGGATGAGGTAAGGAGATATGACTTCCAGAATTTCCAGTCTATAGCAAGCATATGCTTCACAACTGATTGTCTTCCTTGGCTAACTGGTGATATTACATATCCTCCACCTATTATTCATAAAATCATATCTTAGTCCATGATAAACAAACGATAACAATCAGTTTTTATGCTGAAAATAAAGCATACATTACTTTTAAGACATGCACGGATGTAGCCTTTCTCAGGACTGCATCTGTTGTGGAAAACAGAGTGGTACAGGATAACTGAAAAATCAAGAGAAGTGTCAGGTCTAGATCATGGCAAGCTGATTATTTATCATTTTTAAAAAAAATAATTGTACCATAAGTGCCATCTTCTTCTCTCCTCCAATATCGTCTAAGTAATAGATCTCTCTTTCTCATTCCCCTGAAAACTAAATATCATATATACTATTATAACTTAACGATAAAGTGTGCATACAGAAAGCAGGATGGATCCAGCATCAGACCATGGTAGCCAGTCCCCTCTTAATTTCTTGTGGATTATGTCTGAATGTCCATCTAGATGCTCAACCACCCTTCCTTCCCGCAGACAGAAGTCCCACCTACAAGAACTCTCACTGGTTGATTGGTGCAAAACGAAATGCATTCACATAGATGTTCATGTAAATAATGCTATGCATTTAGTGACATGCCGTGCAGAGTCTAAATTTTGGTAAGGAAGATAGCAAAACAGAAAAATCAAGTGCAATATATTGCTGGTTTTCAAGGCAGTATCATATGCTGGTTTTGTTAAACAGGAAACATATATCTTACTCGGATCTTGATTGACCAAGAGACATTAAAGTCTGGAAGATATCCTCAGAATTTGCATCAACGACACCAACTGCCATTATAGCTGGATGATCATCCCAATACTGGGTAAACAGGCAAAATCACAGTGAATTTAACAGCCCGTCCACAAAATATATTGTTGACAACGAGAATTACCTTCCCACGTGAGCCACCATCCTTTGCCTCAGTAAACAAACGTAATCCTAAATATAAGGAAATCGGAAGTTAGCAGAAAGTTCCATGATAACTAGCTTGCTTGTTTGCCCACACAAATGTGCAGCAAGCTAAGTTTGATAATGTGTTATCTGTATTACATCTCTGATACAATGATACCAATCATATAACTAAGTTTGATAATGTAAACAAGAACGCGTGATGTATGATTTTTTTTAAGAAAGATACTCCGAATTGCACGTACAGCTCGATCTGGTTTTCCTGATTCGTACATCTGTGTTGGGAAACAACTTCAACCTACTCCACTTTGATATACGAAGAAATACATATCCAGTATTTTCTATTTTGGCTATATATGTTATTGCAGCATAATATGAGATAAAGATTTCTGATTTTTTTCAAGAGAGAAGTGAATTACTAATAGAATGATTGTGTTGTGTTTTGGAAGATGATCAGGTTATGCCGCTTGTGGTTAATTGATCATACGGTATTTGGAAGGTAATACTAGTTACATTATGTAGTGTTTGAACTTAAGGTTATACTGCTGTGCTATGCTCTCTACCTACAAAGAATAGGAGTCACAACTCATGAGGAGATTTTGTTACTTGTATAGCAGTCCTATAGTAAGCTATTGAGCTGTGCATCTAAGCTATTGAACTGTGCATCTATACCATGCTAATCGAATCTGCTCTCCTACCTTCAAAGAATTAAGTTTGGATATTTCTTGCTTGTACAATTACTACATATCCAGCCTGCTTGTTAGAAATAATCAGCTCCTCTTCTTAAGAAATTTGTGCTGAGACTATTTTCAAAATTCAAGTCCAACTATCCAAGTATACATAGACGATTTGTCATGTGGACTAGGAAGGCCGGAAGGGGAATTTAATTTTTGCTTTGATAACTGTCAGATCGCTGCTTTCTTGATTCATCCTTTAATCTATTAGAAGGCAGCTTCTTCAATAAAGCATAACTCGATCATCTTTGACAACTCCCAGCTCAACTTAGCTCGCCTACTTGACACGATCGAGACGGAAGCCAGGCAATGGGCGATGGCGGGTGCGAGAGGTATGGGCGCTCTGCTTCTGGTTATGCCAGATTGCCAGTGTCTACCGACTAGGGGTTTCATGTAGTAATCACCGGATGTTGCTGTTCTTAGTGCTTGTACAAACTCTTCTTTCTACCAAAGCATCAAAATGCAAGGCTTTTGCTTTTCTAGAAAAATATTATCTTTAACAATGACTCCCCCCCTCCCCTCAACAGACACACATTTCTACCATTAATCCATCTTAATCTTCCCATAGTGAAAGTTAGCCAACGATCTGTAACTTTCTAAACCGTCTCCTCCTCCCCCCCCCCCCCCCCTAAATAGCCTCTAATCAGTACTGGATGAAGGTTCCACACAATGTACTGCTGCAGTAATCTTGGGCTCCCTTCCCCAGTGCATCAAATCTCTACCTGTCTGTTCTCTTGGCTAGGAGGTGCTTCAATCTTTATTTATTAAAGGGTGTATGTGCAATGAATTCTGGTGTTACTTCTAAATTGCAAAAGCTATTTGTATTTTGTATTCCTAATATGAGAGAATAGAGTTAGTGATTGTCTAAATTTGTTGGTACCTTTTAAGCCGCATCATTAAAATATGGACCAAAAATATTTTGGAAAGAGGTCGCAGGCTCCCTCCCTCCCCCGCCGCCACCCGCGAGGCTCGGGGAGGGCTTCAGATCTCCGCCGCTGCACCCCCCCCCTCCTCCTCCCTCCTCCTCCCTCGCCGCCCAAGGGGCGCGGTCGGCGAAGCCCGGTCGTCGCCGACGGCGCGGCTCCTTTGTCCCCCGCGCATGTGGTGTGGCGCGGGTCAGATCTCGCGGGCGGGGTGTGGTGCTCGATGCCGAGCGTGGCGGCGCGACGGCGCTCCATAGCAGGCCGGCGATGGTGGCGTGGCGACGGGCAGCGGGCGGCATGGTGGTGGTGTGGGCCGGTGGTGGCGTCGGTGGCGGTGCTTCCGGCAGCGCCTTGGTGTCACGTCCGGCGCCGCGGGTCATGGTTGACCGGGTCGCGGGCGCCCTCTCGCCATGTCTCTGGTGGGGGGCGGCACGGCAGCAGAGGTGGTGGGCTGCTCCCACCCAGTCGGGCCCTCGCGACTAGGTGGCGGCGCTCGGCTCGGGAGGATCCCCTGGTGGCGTCTCTAGGCGGCGGCGACGACAGCTCGGCCACCCTCCCTCTCCAGCATCTGGCGGCGGCCAGTGCCTCCTGGTGTTCTGGGCCTTCGACGCGGGGGCGGAACACGGTTCCGGGGGGGAGATGGAGCCGACACGGGCGTCGGTCGTGGCCATGGGCCACTTCTCCGCCTTCCCCTTCCCCCGGTCGATGTGGTCGCGGCCCTTCTCGAGGCAGATTGGCCGCCGGCGGTTCTGGAGGTGGTTGGGGTCGCGGATCTGGGCAAAGTCGTGGCCTTTGGCAGCTTCGGGGTGGTCTCATAGCGGGGCGGCGGCCCTGGCGGTGGGAGTCGCGTTGGTCGTGGGCGGATTGCGCGGCTCGGATGCTGGCAGGCAACCATGGCCGCTCGGGCGGCATGGCTGCGGGTGTTGGCGGACCGGGGTGGCGACGAAGGAGTTGAAGCACCAGGGTACATCACCTACCCAGTCTGTGCACTGGTAGACGGTGACACGTCCGTGGACATCGTGTTCCTCCTTGCAGGCTCTGTCGTGGTGCTTCTACTCCTTCCATCTTACTCCGGGTGAAAACTTGATCTTCGGATCGGACGGTGGCGACGTTCGTGGTCGTGCCCTTCCTGGAGGCACCGTCTTGGAGTCCTCGGTCCGGCATGTCCGTCGCACATCCTCCCAGACGATCGCTCCTCGTGATGGTGGTCTCCGTCGGCTCTAAGCGGACCCGTTTTGCTCATCTTTTAGGTACTTTGTAGTCGTTGAGGTTGTGTGTCGGTGCTCGGCATTCGTGTATCTTGCCTTGGGTGTGTGTGGCGTGCGTTTGTATCGGATGCTTCGATGTTGTGTTGGTGCTTTATATAATATAAAGCGGGGGGGAACCCTTTTTCGTTAAAATATGGACCAACCAAACATAATCTATGTCAATATATACAATGTAAATGAGCTACATATAATGAAACAAGTACTAGTATTTCATATGGTGCTTAGAACATTCATGTCACAATAATGGATGTAAAAGGAAGAGGAAATTACACCAAATTTAGTGCCAAATTAGTTTCAAACATGTCTGGATGGTTCCATCGCATACTTCTATAAATTCCACAGCTAAAGGCTGTTAGGCTGTTACTATATACTCCCTCCATCCCATAATATTAGACATTTTTGCAAGCTAACATAGCTTGCAAAAACGTCTTATATTATGCGACGGAGGGAGTAATTTCTAGCCCATCATATGAAATATCCCTGTTATAACATGGTTCTCAAATTAACATGACAATTTCTAGCCCTTGAGAATGAACATGATGGCTCTTATTAAGCTTACTTTAATCATATAATAAAGAAGGAAAGACAATTTGTATGCTTACCGTTTGTACAGCCAAATATTGTCCATGCAGAAGGTGCAATAACATCAGATGCCATTGGATCATTATGAGAAGATGACAATATTGTCCAATCTGGTAAAAATTACACAAAACAGAAAATAAGGGGTGAGATGGCACTAGAGAGAACAAATAGATTTATTATTTTGAAAACAATTTGGGTAACAAATACGAAGAAACTATTTAAGAGCATCCCCATATAGTAAGATACTTAATTGTTTACTAAACCTACTTGTTCATCACAAAGTATAATAATGCGTTACATACCTATTGAGTGCATGCGGTTACTGCGGCGGCTTAGTCTGCAATGATGTAGTAGCTAATTAGCCAACCAAACATGCATGGATGCCACTTATTACAAAAAAAGTCAGCACACGTGTTAAACCAAAATGACTTTTCTATCAAAAAACTGGAAGAGCATAGCATGTAGCATAGAACTGTAAAGACCAACAGTCAAACTCAGACTGAAGCATCCATGTATAACCACACGAGTAATACACGAAATCATGTGTTGACATGCGATAATTTACTTTATAAAAATATGAGCATGATAAGTTACAGCTAGGCATCATTATTTCTTTAGCTCAACTCTTGAATACAAATCTAGCAAAAGAGCTAATGCAGTATAATCCATCTGTTGCAATGGAGTACAAAATCCATGGCATTTGGTTCCAACAAACCACACATGGTTTATCTTCAGGCGGCAACGTGAAATTTCTAGCTTACACAAAACAGGACGACATGTTTGCTAGGACAAACATCTGACAGTAGTACTCAAATAAAATATTCATGTCATTTTCAGTGACAACGCCAATTTTCTGATTAAAAGAAATATGCAACCAATTGGAAAAGGGGTATATACTTTAGTAAAATATAAAAAAACGACCTTATTGTTATCAATAGGAAACAAAGGCATGCATTCCCTGTCCATAGACTTGATAATCAACAAATTTGTGCTGCATATATTACCTGAAAGCCTGCCACCTTCTATGTGAACAAGCAACAACATGCTCATCTTTTCCGGGGGACTGCGCTCAGTGAAGAAATTATGAATTATATTAATGCTTTTGTGAACATAATGACAATGAAAACAATAAAATAAGCAAATCATGGACCTTTAAGGCAGACTCCATTAAGCACCTGATCCATCTTGCTGCTTCTTCTGAGCTTCTAGCACCCAACTGAAAAGCATCGGTCAATCAAAATAATCTTTGTATCACAAACCAAGCAGAAAGAATTAGCTCTGGTGTCAGACATGTGACTTAACAGTTAACATCAGTGCTTACCTTCAGCTGATCATAGTGGTTAGAGGCATTGTAGAGTGTGAATATGTAAAAAACCTGTCGACAAAATGATGACCAATGGGATCAAGTATTGTTCATATATTTGTAGGTAAAAATGTAAAATAAGAAATGAATGAGCTTACACTTCTATGAACACTTTCTCTCCCATTGTCCGTAACACGTATACAAGAGTCAATTACTGCACTTCTAACAGGATCCTGTACCAGGGGAGGAAGGGGGGTGGAGCAAAACAAGCATAACATCATATTTCAAAAGAACATACAAGTGGAGCAAAAAAATTGTGGCAGAAAATGAGAGTTTTTTTTTGACAGCAAATAAACTCAGAAAATGAGAGATTATGGAATAGCAAATGCATGATCAATATGACATTCCTTTCCCAGACAAATGTGCTTTCATTGTTAACCATAACTCAGTTGAAATACACTAAACATAGTGCCAACTTCTATGAACACTCTCTCCCATTGTCCGTAACACGTATACAAGAGTCAATTACTGCACTTCTAACAGGATCCTGTACCGGGGGAGGGGGGGGGAGCAAAACAAGCATAACATCATATTTCAAAAGAACATACAAGTGGAGCAAAAAAAATTGTCGCAGAAAATGAGAGAAAATGAGAGTTTATGGAATAGCATATGCATGATCAATATGGCTGAATGGAGTTCCAAATAGGTTCAGAACACTAATAAGGGTGGGAGCGTCTGCCTTATTATGGTCGCTTTGGCTATGTAGAAATGATTTTGTTTTCAATAACAAAAACCCTACTCCATTGCAGGTTATTTTCCGCTGTACACACTTCCTTCATACGTGGTCTACAATACATCGTGCGGAGTACCAATCATTGTCAAGGCGGTGTGTACGCGATTGGAGCGGATGGCCAGGGAGGTTTTACCCAACATGCGTGGCAACATAATCTATGGATTGGTCCACCTTCTCCTGCGACTTAGGCATAGGCAGTGTCAGTCTTTTATGGCTTTACTGTTGTCGTCATGTCGTTTTTAATATATTTTCTGTCAGACTGTTGGTGTGTGGCTGTGTGCAAGAAGCTATGCAGAGGCCGGGTGTTGCTCATCATGACTTGTATCCGCTTGATGCTACATTTTGAGCTAATAAAAACACCCTTTACCAAAAAAAATATGCATGATCGATATGCCATTCCTTTCCCTCCCAAGACAGATGTGCTTTCGTTGTTAAGCATAACTCAGTTCCCTAAGAAATGACTTCCCTTTTCACTCAAAATTGATATCAACGGTACTGAACTGACAGTCAATGGATCATTGTTCCCACATATGCAGAGAAACAGGCAAACAGAGGAGGTACAATAGTTCGTGTGCAGCTGTGTGATTCTTCCTTTTTTAGCAAATCATTGTTCCATAAGAGGGGTTTGAAGTAAACGTCACACAACAACATGCCATACTAAGAGGATCATTGTGGTGATCCTTCCTTTTTTAGCAAATCATTGTTCCATAAGAGGGGTCTGAAGTAAACGTCACACAACAACATGCCATACTAAGAGAATCATCGTGGATAGCGCACTGGATTGGCTTGTGTTACTCTAACTATTATGGACGGAAGTAAAATCCGAACATCCTGAGGAACAAACAGTACTAGCCCCAAGCAGTCGCAAAAGTAACCATGCGTCTCTGCAGCACGAATAAAATTCGCATGCATTTATGACTATATATATCTCAAAACCTACCGGTGGTTATAATAGAAATCAACTTCCCCTAGATACTAGGCTGGAGTTGGTGGCGAATCCAGTTGAGGATCCTCCGAACACGCACGGGATTAAAATCGGCATAAATCCAATCAAATTCCCCGTGAACCTTAGCAGGATCGTGCTATAAGACCCGACCAAAGTGCCGTGAAATTTCCGCGAAAACAATGCCAGCGAAACCCAGAGGACGGGCGGGGAGAACGAGGGAGATGCGGGCTGGCACCTCGCGCTTGGAGCTGGAGGAGGAAGGCGCCGGGGCGGCCTTGAAGCAGCGGAGCGCGGAGTCCTCGAGCACGAAGTACCTCTTGCGCGAGGTCTGCAGCCCTAGGCGGTTGGATCGGATCAGGTAGAGCCACCCCTCCATCCGCCCGTCCTCCCCGCCCTCGGCGGCCTCCGCTGCCGCAGCGGTCGACGCGGCCTCCACGACGGCGGCCTCCGCCCCTCCCATTGGCCGCCTCCGCGCCGGCGCAGAATTTCGCCCAATTGGTCTTCCTCCCCAGTCCCCACGCCGCAAATCTCCTCTCGGCGCAAAGTTTTTAAACTAACCTCTCGTCGGCTTGTCTCTGTTCGTCTCACATCTGGTGGTGGCCGGTGGCTTGTAGGCTGGGGGCTCTCTCTCCTCTCCCTCTCTCTCTTCGCTTTTGCCCGTCCTGTTTTGTTCGTTGGTTGCAGTAGAATTGAATTTGGACGACAGTGCAGGGGTCGTCCAGTGGGTCCCGCTTTGACGTGGGCCCGGGACGATTATTATTGCATTGGCCTTGGTGCATGAGCTGTTTGCTCCGGCTGCGTGCGTGGTGGCGGGCGAGTCGTTGGGGATTTGGTTCTTCTCCCTCTCTTGATTGTGTGTGGACTGTGGAGACGAGAGGAGGAAGGGCGAGACGACGGAGGACAAAAGAGAGGGGAAGGACCAGGGACAAGCGAACATTGCAACGCTCTGAAACGTTTGGGGCGTGTTTGGCTGAGTGCACACCATCCATGCAGGCTTTGAGAATCAAATTTGGTCTATCTGCTGACCTACATAGCATGCTCCTTCCTTTATGGCGTGTTTGGTTAGTTGCATCGATTTTTGGTAGTTCTCTTGGCATTGTGAAAGCAATTTTCATCCAGTGTTTGGTTGCATATATGCTTGGTGATTAGAAATTAACAACTACACTTAACAAAAACATTTTTGGTAATACGTCTTTTTTCCATAATGCTGCCACAGCTAGGAAAAAAAGGAATAATATAAAGAAACTATTAGATGAGTCTGGAAAATGGTTAACAGAAAAGGAGTTGACGAATCACATAACTGAATAATTCACAAAGCTTTTCACATCGGAAGTTCAGCATCCGGGTCAAGAAGTTTTATCAATTGTGCGTAAGAGAGTGTCAAACGAAATGAACAATGCTCTACTTGCTCCTTATACCGCAGAAGATGTTCGCAAGGCTTTATTTGATATTGGGGACTTGAAAGCTCCAGAACCAGATGGACTCCATGTTATCTTCTATAAAAGGTTCTGGCCCATGCTAGGGGAAGACCTAATTGAGGAGGTTTTGAAAGCAATCAACACATGTACTATTCCGGATGGTTGGAATGATACTGCAATCGTGATGATTCCCAAGATTAACACACCAGAAAAGGTATCCCAATTTAGGCCGATCAGCTTATGTAATGTGGTATACAAAATAATTGCAAAAATGGTGGCCTCTCGATTGAAGATCCTTCTACCAGAAATTATTAGTCCAACACAAAGTGCTTTTGTACCAGGAAGATTGATAACCGATAATATTTTAGTGGCCTACGAATGTTTTCACACAATCAAGAACAAAAGAGAGGGTAGAGAGGGCTTATGTGCTATAAAACTTGACATGCACAAAGCCTACGATAAAGTCGAGTGGGCTTTTCTGAAGGAGATTATGCTGAAATTGGGTTTCCGTCGAGAGTGGGTTAATTTGATTATGCAATGCGTCACATCAGTAGAATACAAAGTAAGGATAAATACAGAGGAAAGTGAGAGTTTTAAGCCTACTAGAGGGTTGAGACAGGGGGACCCGCTATCACCTTACCTATTCCTGCTGTGCACAGAAGGGTTGAATGCCTTGCTCTCGCATGCTGAGGAGAATGGGAACATTTCAGGAGTTAAAGTCTGTAGAGATGCCCCACCAGTAACTAATCTCCTCTTTGCGGATGACTCGTTGATCTTGATGAAAGCCAACCAACATAATGCGGCGGCCCTGAAATCAGCACTAGATTTATATTGTGCGGCGTCGGGACAGCTGGTAAGCATGGAAAAGTCTAGTATTTTCTTTAGCCCCAATACAAAGGTAGAGGTCAGAGAACACTTGTGTACAATGCTCAATATAATGATGGAGGCCCTGAATGACAAATACTTGGGCTTGCCAGCAAATGTGGGCGTTGATAAAACAGACTGCTTTAAATTTCTGATTGAACGTATTGCTAAGAAAATTAGTGGTTGGAAGGAAAAACTACTATCTGCCGGGGGGAAGGAGATCCTGCTCAAGGCTGTGATCCAAGCCATACCTACCTATGCAATGTCGGTCTTTAAAATTCCTAAAAAAATTATAAAGGAATCATTGACGCGATAACGCATTTCTGGTGGGGAGACGAGGAGAACCAGAGGAGGATGCACTGGATGGCCTGGTGGAAAATGTGTGTACCAAAAACCCAAGGAGGAATGGGATTCCGTGATATCCACTATTTCAACCTGGCTCTGCTGGCCAAACAGGCATGGCGTCTCCTTGATAATCCTGATTCCTTATGTGCCACTATTCTAAGGGCCAAGTACTACCCTGATGGCGATTTGCTGAATTCCAAGCCAAAACATGGTGCTTCCTTCACATGGCAAAGCATTATGGCAGGCATTACTACTCTGAAACGCGGCTATATTTGGCGAGTGGGAAACGGACATAACATCAACATTTGGGAAGATGCATGGATCCCAAATTGCGCCACTAGTAAGATTGTGACTCCTAGGAGGGGACAATTGTTATCAAGAGTGGTTGATCTGATTGACCCTGTTTCCAATATTTGGGATGAGGACCTGATTAGACAAACTATGTGGCCCATTGACGCTGAATGGATTCTTAAAATCCCTCTTTCGCAACATAACATGTCAGATTTCATTGCTTGGAGTTATACGAAAAATGGTATGTTCTCGGTACGGTCTGCTTATTCCGTGAAGTGGAATGATCAGTACGGCAGTAAACTAAAACACTCTAACGGGATGGGGCGAACCACAACTAACCCTATTTGGTGTCAGATATGGAAATTATCCTGTTCGGCAAAAGTCAAAAATTTTATATGGCGTACGTTACATGGCACTCTCCCATGTCGGGCAACACTTGCTAATAGACACATGAAGGTCTCGCCCCTTTGTCCTACTTGCTCTCAGGGTGTAGAAGACACGAAGCATATGCTTTTCCTATGTAATAAAGCAAAGGAGGTTTGGAAGAGGCTAGGAATAGATGAGATTATTGATAGAGCTTGTGAGGTTGATCGTGCTGGAGAGGCGATACTGGAATACCTTTTAGTTCTTCCAGATCAAGATTTGCGTATTATGGGGTACCAAAATATACGAGAAATGATAGCTATTTCAGCTTGGTATCTATGGTGGGAGAGAAGGAAATTAGTGCACAAGGAAACAACTCAGAATGCAACTCAGATATCAATGGGGATCATAGCCCTCACATACAAGTTTGTAAATGCATCATCTTCAAAGGCGTCCATGAAAAAAGGGGGTTGGCATTGTCCCCCAAGGGGTTTCGTGAAACTCAATGTTGACGCCTCTTTTGACCATGACATGCTAAAGGGTACGATGGGGGCGGTTTTGCGAGACGACAAAGGTAGGTTTATTGCAGGAGGAAATGAAAAGATTGACCATTGTGCGGATGTTCTGACGGCAGAAGCTTTAGCCCTCAAATTTGGACTAACACTAGCGCAAAGGGCAGGGTGCAACCGCCTAATCATCAACTCAGATAATCTGGAGGTGATTGAGACCATGCAGGATGGAAGACAGTCAACGGGTGCGGCAGCGGCAATTTTCGATGACTGCTTCCACTACGCATGTGATTTTATCGTGACTAGATTCGAACATTGTAATAGAGAGGCAAATAGAGTAGCACATGAACTTGCTAAGTTAGCTAGATTTTCTTCAACTTCAGATTGGTTCGAGGAGCCTATCAATGAAATTGTACTCCTCCTCGCAAACGATGTATTGGTTATTTCTAATGAATAAAGTTTCGTTTTATTTCAAAAAAAAGAAACATTACAGTAGAATGCACACATGCTTCGGCCGTGGATGGGACGACTACAGCAGAGGGACCACGGGCACGGCTACTGGTCGGCGCCGGTGTACCAGCAGCCGCCCGTCATCGCCGTCCAATAAGGCCGGGCCTCACGTTCTCCAACGAGCTCATCTCCCGCGATGAGGGTCTGCACTACGACTTCGCCTGCCTCCTCTACGACATCCTCTTCAGCAAGCTCGACAAATCCCGCGTCTTCGAGATTGTCTCCGAGGCCGTGGATATCGAGAGGGAGTTCATCTGCGACGCGCTCCCCTGCGCGCTCGTCGGCATGAACAGCTACTGGTCAGCGCTAGCACTATCACCGGCGCTGATGTACCAGCAGCCGCCCGTTGTCGCCATCAACGAGGCCGGGCACAAGGCCTACCACGGCAGCACCGTCGCGGGCATCAACGAGGCGGGGCACAAGGCCTACCACGGTAGCACCGTCGCGGGCATCAACGAGGCCGGGCACAAGGCCTACCACGGCAGCACAACAAAAGCCGAACAAGCCGCCGCGGGTGTACCAGCAGCCGCCCGTCGTCGCCGTCCAATAAGGTCGGGCCTCACGTTCTCCAATGAGCTCATCTCCCGCGATGAGAGCCTGCACTACGACTTCGCCTGCCTCCTCTACGACATCCTCTTCAGCAAGCTCGACAAATCCCGAGTCTTCGAGATTGTCTCCGAGGCCGTGGATATCGAGAGGGAGTTCGTCTGCGACGCGCTCCCCTGTGCGCTCGTCGGCATGAACAACTACTGGTCAGCGCTAGCACTATCGCCGGCGCCAATGTACCAGCAGCCGCCCATTGTCGCCATCAACGAGGCCGGGCACAAGGCCTACCACGGCAACACCGTCGCGGGCATCAACGAGGCCGGGCACAAGGCCTACCACGGCAGCACAACGAAAGCCGAACAAGCTGCCGCGGGTGTACCAGCAGCCGCCCGTTGCCGCCGTCAACAAGGCCGGGCACAAGGCCTACCATGGCGACACAATGAAAGCCGAACAAGCTGATGCCGGAAAACACACCTAATTGCAAAACAAGGCTAGCGGCGAGATGCCATTGAAGATTCCCGCGTGGCACAAGAAGGTCAGCGACGATGCTGGCTACAGCGCACACACGCTACGCGTCCACGAAGCAGCTGTTAATTAGGATTAGTTATAGCACAACAGAAACAGAAAAACCACAACACGGAAGTCGTGTTAGACGGCGAGGTGAAGCTACTCGTCAAAGGAAACTTCACATGGTCGCCCGTGTGCCACGAATTTTTCAAAATTCGTCCAAAAAGGATTCAAATATGAACACGAAATTCAACATATACAGTGGTCGCCCGTGTGCCACGAATTTTTCAAAATTCGTCCAAAAAGGATTCAAATATGAACACGAAATTCAACATATACAGTGAACAAAACTATGATCCGATCAACTAAAAGAACATAGAGGCGTATATTTTTCGTGTACAGCTTATCTTGAATCGAAGCACAGTTATATAGAAGGGTGAAGAAGATTAAAGAGGTGAATCTTCTATATCTAAATAGCTAGCCCCCACTAACTATTTCTCTCAACATGCAAGTATGCCACATCAACGCACAACATGCACGAAAAAAGCCCCACACTCACTATCATATGTCTCGCAACATGCAAGCATGCCACTTCATCATGAAACCTGCATAAAAAAAGACCTATCTCAACATGTGAATTTCTATTATATTAGTCTATTTATATTTAATAAACATTTTACAACTATATAGTGATCAAACATAATAAAGTATATGTAGTTTTAGTTTTATCCTTTTATATATGTTTACAATGAATCACATTGAGATATGTTATAAAATATTCTCGTAACAACGTGCGGGGTATCATCTAGTAGAGAAGAATGTCTGCAAACCATGTACAGGCGGTCAGAGCCACCGGCCTGAGCTAGAGAGCATCGCACGGACCTCACTAGTTGGAATTGTAGATTTCTTGAGCGTTTTGAACGATACAGACAAACTAGTGCTTTAAGAATCATGCATGCAGGCCCAACAGTGTTTGTATATAACCAAACAGCTCAACACGAAAAAAGTGTATTCAGTAAGCCTGATTGGGTTGTATGTTCGCTACCAAACGCGTCCTTATGGCATCTCCAAGGCGGACCCGTAAACCGCCCGCATCCGCCCAGACCGTGGAAGCCATCCAACGCGGGCTTATATCGGTTCCCAGGGAGGTCCGGACGCGATTTCTTCCTCAAACTGGAGACAAACAGGGGGGCTTTACGGGAATCCGGACCGCTCCCAAGCCCTCTTCTGACCGCCCTGTCCTACCCAAACCACCCACCGCCCTTCCCGCGCTTTCCATTCACACGTTGTGTCGCTTACCGCGCCATATTCATGTCGGGCTAGAGCATGCAGCAGCCGGCGTTGCAGCCGCCCGTTGTCGCCATCAACGAGGCCAGGCACAAGGCCTACCACGGCAACACCGTCGCGGGCATCAACGAGGCGGGGCACAAGGCCTAACACGGCAGCACCGTCGCGGGCATCAACGAGGCCGGGCACAAGGCCTACCACGGCAGCACAACGAAAGCCGAACAAGCCGTCGCGGGTGTACCAGCAGCCGCCCGTCGTCGCCGTCCAATAAGGTCGGGCCTCACGTTCTCCAATGAGCTCATCTCCCGCGATGAGAGCCTGCACTACGACTTCGCCTGCCTCCTCTACGACATCCTCTTCAGCAAGCTCGACAAATCCCGAGTCTTCGAGATTGTCTCCGAGGCCGTGGATATCGAGAGGGAGTTCGTCTGCGACGCGCTCCCCTGCGCGCTCGTCGGCATGAACAACTATTGGTCAGCGCTAGCACTATCGCCGGTGCCGATGTACCAGCAGCCGCCCGTTGTCGCCATCAACGAGGCCGGGCACAAGGCCTACCACGGCAACACCGTCGCGGGCATCAACGAGGCCGGGCACAAGGCCTACCACGGCAGCACAACGAAAGTCCGAACAAGCCGCCGCGGGTGTACCAGCAGCCGCCCGCTGCCGCCGTCAACAAGGCCGGGCACAAGGCCTACCATGACGACACAACGAAAGCCGAACAAGCCGATGCCGGAAAACACACCTAATTGCAAAACAAGGCTAGCGGCGAGATGCCATTGAAGATTCCCGCGTGGCACAAGAAGGTCAGCGACGATGCTGGCTACAGCGCACACACGCTACGCGTCCACGAAGCAACTGTTAATAAGGATTAGTTATAGCACAACAGAAACGGAAAAACCACAACACGGAAGTCGTGTTAGACGGCGAGGTGAAGCTACTCGTCAAAGGAAACTTCACATGGTCGCCCGTGTGCCACGAATTTTTCAAAATTCGTCCAAAAAGGATTCAAATATGAACACGAAATTCAACATATACAGTGAACAAAACTATGATCCGATCAACTAAAAGAACATACAGGCGTATATTTTTTGTGTACAGCTTATCTTGAATCGAAGCACAGTTATATAGAAGGGTGAAGAAGATTAAAGAGGTGAATCTTCTATATCTAAATAGCTAGCCCCCACTAACTATTTCTCTCAACATGCAAGTATGCCACATCAACGCACAACATGCACGAAAAAAGCCCCACACTCACTATCATATGTCTCGCAACATGCAAGCATGCCACTTCATCATGAAACCTGCATAAAAAAAGACCTATCTCAACATGTGAATTTCTATTATATTAGTCTATTTATATTTAATAAACATTTTACAACTATATAGTGATCAAACATAATAAAGTATATGTAGTTTTAGTTTTATCCTTTTACATATGTTTACAATGAATCACATTGAGATATGTTATAAAATATTCTCGTAACAACGTGCGGGGTATCATCTAGTAGAGAAGAATGTCTGCAAACCATGTATAGGCGGTCAGAGCCACCGGCCTGAGCTAGAGAGCATCGCACGAACCTCACTTGTTGGAATTGTAGATTTCTTGAGCGTTTTGAACGATACAGACAAACTAGTGCTTTAAGAATCATGCATGCAGGCCCAACAGTGTTTGTATATAACCAAACAGCTCAACACGAAAAAAGTGTATTCAGTAAGCCTGATTGGGTTGTATGTTCGCTACCAAACGCGTCCTTATGGCATCTCCAAGGCGGACCCGTAAACCGCCCGCATCCGCCCAGACCGTGGAAGCCATTCAACGCGGGCTTATATCGGTTCCCAGGGAGGTCCGGACGCGATTTCTTCCGCAAACTGGAGACAAACAGGGGGGCTTTACGGGAATCCGGACCGCTCCCAAGCCCTCTTCTGACCGCCCTGTCCTACCCAAACCACCCACCGCCCTTCCCGCGCTTTCCATTCACACGTTGTGTCGCTTACCGCGCCATATTCATGTCGGGCTAGAGCATGCAGCAGCCGGCGTTGCAGCCGCCCGTTGTCGCCATCAACGAGGCCGGGCACAAGGCCTACCACGGCAACACCGTCGCGGGCATCAACGAGGCGGGGCACAAGGCCTACCACGGCAGCACCGTCGCGGGCATCAACGAGGCCGGGCACAAGGCCTACCACGGCAGCACAACGAAAGCCGAACAAGCCGCCGCGGGTCTACCAGCAGCCGCCCGTCGTCGCCGTCCAATAAGGTCGGGCCTCACGTTCTCCAATGAGCTCATCTCCCGCGATGAGAGCCTGCACTACGACTTCGCCTGCCTCCTCTACGACATCCTCTTCAGCAAGCTCGACAAATCCCGAGTCTTCGAGATTGTCTCCGAGGCCGTGGATATTGAGAGGGAGTTCGTCTGCGACGCGCTCCCCTGCGCGCTCGTCGGCATGAACAACTATTGGTCAGTGCTAGCACTATCGCCGGCGCCGATGTACCAGCAGCCGCCTGTTGTCGCCATCAACGAGGCCGGGCACAAGGCCTACCACGGCAACACCGTCGCGGGCATCAACGAGGCCGGGCACAAGGCCTACCACGGCAGCACAACGAAAGTCCGAACAAGCCGCCGCGGGTGTACCAGCAGCCGCCCGCTGCCGCCGTCAACAAGGCCGGGCACAAGGCCTACCATGACGACACAACGAAAGCCGAACAAGCCGATGCCGGAAAACACACCTAATTGCAAAACAAGGCGAGCGGCGAGATGCCATTGAAGATTCCCGCGTGGCACAAGAAGGTCAGCGACGATGCTGGCTACAGCGCACACACGCTACGCGTCCACGAAGCAGCTGTTAATAAGGATTAGTTATAGCACAACAGAAACGGAAAAACCACAACACGGAAGTCGTGTTAGACGGCGAGGTGAAGCTACTCGTCAAAGGAAACTTCACATGGTCGCCCGTGTGCCACGAATTTTTCAAAATTCGTCCAAAAAGGATTCAAATATGAACACGAAATTCAACATATACAGTGAACAAAACTATGATCCGATCAACTAAAAGAACATAGAGGCGTATATTTTTCGTGTACAGCTTATCTTGAATCGAAGCACAGTTATATAGAAGGGTGAAGAAGATTAAAGAGGTGAATCTTCTATATCTAAATAGCTAGCCCCCACTAACTATTTCTCTCAACATGCAAGTATGCCACATCAATGCACAACATGCACGAAAAAAGCCCCACACTCACTATCATATGTCTCGCAACATGCAAGCATGCCACTTCATCATGAAACCTGCATAAAAAAAGACCTATCTCAACATGTGAATTTCTATTATATTAGTCTATTTATATTTAATAAACATTTTACAACTATATAGTGATCAAACATAATAAAGTATATGTAGTTTTAGTTTTATCCTTTTATATATGTTTACAATGAATCACATTGAGATATGTTATAAAATATTCTCGTAACAACGTGCGGGGTATCATCTAGTAGAGAAGAATGTCTGCAAACCATGTACAGGCGGTCAGAGCCACCGGCCTGAGCTAGAGAGCATCGCACGGACCTCACTTGTTGGAATTGTAGATTTCTTGAGCGTTTTGAACGATACAGACAAACTAGTGCTTTAAGAATCATGCATGCAGGCCCAACAGTGTTTGTATATAACCAAACAGCTCAACACGAAAAAAGTGTATTCAGTAAGCCTGATTGGGTTGTATGTTCGCTACCAAACACGTCCTTATGGCATCTCCAAGGCGGACCCGTAAACCGCCCGCATCCGCCCAGACCGTGGAAGCCATCCAACGCGGGCTTATATCGGTTCCCAGGGAGGTCCGGACGCGATTTCTTCCGCAAACTGGAGACAAACAGGGGGGCTTTACGGGAATCCGGACCGCTCCCAAGCCCTCTTCTGACCGCCCTGTCCTACCCAAACCACCCACCGCCCTTCCCGCGCTTTCCATTCACACGTTGTGTCGCTTACCGCGCCATATTCATGTCGGGCTAGAGCATGCAGCAGCCGGCGTTGCAGCCGCCCGTTGTCGCCATCAACGAGGCCGGGCACAAGGCCTACCACGGCAACACCGTCGCGGGCATCAACGAGGCGGGGCACAAGGCCTACCACGGCAGCACCGTCGCGGGCATCAACGAGGCCGGGCACAAGGCCTACCACGGCAGCACAACGAAAGCCGAACAAGCCGCCGCGGGTGTACCAGCAGCCGCCCGTCGTCACCGTCCAATAAGGTCGGGCCTCACGTTCTCCAATGAGCTCATCTCCCGCGATGAGAGCCTGCACTACGACTTCGCCTGCCTCCTCTACGACATCCTCTTCAGCAAGCTCGACAAATCCCGAGTCTTCGAGATTGTCTCCGAGGCCGTGGATATCGAGAGGGAGTTCGTCTGCGACGCGCTCCCCTGCGCGCTCGTTGGCATGAACAACTACTGGTCAGTGCTAGCACTATCGCCGGCGCTGATGTACCAGCAGCCGCCCGTTGTCGCCATCAACGAGGCCGGGCACAAGGCCTACCACGGCAACACCGTCGCGGGCATCAACGAGGCCGGGCACAAGGCCTACCACGGCAGCACAACGAAAGCCGAACAAGCCGCCGCGGGTGTACCAGCAGCCGCCCGCTGCCGCCGTCAACAAGGCCGGGCACAAGGCCTACCATGGCGACACAACGAAAGCCGAACAAGCCGATGCCGGAAAACACACCTAATTGCAAAACAAGGCTAGCGGCGAGATGCCATTGAAGATTCCCGCGTGGCACAAGAAGGTCAGCGACGATGCTGGCTACAGCGCACACACGCTACGCGTCCACGAAGCAGCTGTTAATTAGGATTAGTTATAGCACAACAGAAACGGAAAAACCACAACACGGAAGTCGTGTTAGACGGCGAGGTGAAGCTACTCGTCAAAGGAAACTTCACATGGTCGCCCGTGTGCCACGAATTTTTCAAAATTCGTCCAAAAAGGATTCAAATATGAACACGAAATTCAACATATACAGTGAACAAAACTATGATCCGATCAACTAAAAGAACATAGAGGCGTATATTTTTCGTGTACAGCTTATCTTGAATCGAAGCACAGTTATATAGAAGGGTGAAGAAGATTAAAGAGGTGAATCTTCTATATCTAAATAGCTAGCCCCCACTAACTATTTCTCTCAACATGCAAGTATGCCACATCAACGCACAACATGCACGAAAAAAGCCCCACACTCACTATCATATGTCTCGCAACATGCAAGCATGCCACTTCATCATGAAACCTGCATAAAAAAAGACCTATCTCAACATGTGAATTTCTATTATATTAGTCTATTTATATTTAATAAACATTTTACAACTATATAGTGATCAAACATAATAAAGTATATGTAGTTTTAGTTTTATCCTTTTATATATGTTTACAATGAATCACATTGAGATATGTTATAAAATATTCTCGTAACAACGTGCGGGGTATCATCTAGTAGAGAAGAATGTCTGCAAACCATGTACAGGCGGTCAGAGCCACCGACCTGAGCTAGAGAGCATCGCACGGACCTCACTCGTTGGAATTGTAGATTTCTTGAGCGTTTTGAACGATACAGACAAACTAGTGCTTTAAGAATCATGCATGCAGGCCCAACAGTGTTTGTATATAACCAAACAGCTCAACACGAAAAAAGTGTATTCAGTAAGCCTGATTGGGTTGTATGTTCGCTACCAAACGCGTCCTTATGGCATCTCCAAGGCGGACCCGTAAACCGCCCGCATCCGCCCAGACCGTGGAAGCCATCCAACGCGGGCTTATATCGGTTCCCAGGGAGGTCCGGACGCAATTTCTTCCGCAAACTGGAGACAAACAGGGGGGCTTTACGGGAATCCGGACCGCTCCCAAGCCCTCTTCTGACCGCCCTGTCCTACCCAAACCACCCACCGCCCTTCCCGCGCTTTCCATTCACACGTTGTGTCGCTTACCGCGCCATATTCATGTCGGGCTAGAGCATGCAGCAGCCGGCGTTGCAGCCGCCCGTTGTCGCCATCAACGAGGCCGGGCACAAGGCCTACCACGGCAACACCGTCGCGGGCATCAACGAGGCGGGGCACAAGGCCTACCACGGCAGCACCGTCGCGGGCATCAACGAGGCCGGGCACAAGGCCTACCACGGCAGCACAACGAAAGCCAAACAAGCCGCCGCGGGTGTACCAGCAGCCGCCCGTCATTGCCGTCCAATAAGGTCGGGCCTCACGTTCTCCAATGAGCTCATCTCCCGCGATGAGAGCCTGCACTACGACTTCGCCTGCCTCCTCTACGACATCCTCTTCAGCAAGCTCGACAAATCCCGAGTCTTCGAGATTGTCTCCGAGGCCGTGGATGTCGAGAGGGAGTTCGTCTGCGACGCGCTCCCCTGCGCGCTCGTCGGCATGAACAACTACTGGTCAGCGCTAGCACTATCGCCGGCGCCGATGTACCAGCAGCCGCCCGTTGTCGCCATCAACGAGGCCGGGCACAAGGCCTACCACGGCAACACCGTCGCGGGCATCAACGAGGCCGGGCACAAGGCCTACCACGGCAGCACAACGAAAGCCGAACAAGCCGCCGCGGGTGTACCAGCAGCCGCCCGCTGCCGCCGTCAACAAGGCCGGGCACAAGGCCTACCATGACGACACAACGAAAGCCGAACAAGCCGATGCCGGAAAACACACCTAATTGCAAAACAAGGCTAGCGGCGAGATGCCATTGAAGATTCCCGCGTGGCACAAGAAGGTCAGCGACGATGCTGGCTACAGCGCACACACGCTACGCGTCCACGAAGCAGCTGTTAATTAGGATTAGTTATAGCACAACAGAAACGGAAAAACCACAACACGGAAGTCGTGTTAGACGGCGAGGTGAAGCTACTCGTCAAAGGAAACTTCACATGGTCGCCCATGTGCCACGAATTTTTCAAAATTCGTCCAAAAAGGATTCAAATATGAACACGAAATTCAACATATATAGTGAACAAAACTATGATCCGATCAACTAAAAGAACATAGAGGCGTATATTTTTCGTGTACAGCTTATCTCGAATCGAAGCACAGTTATATAGAAGGGTGAAGAAGATTAAAGAGGTGAATCTTCTATATCTAAATAGCTAGCCCTGACTAACTATTTCTCTCAACATGCAAGTATGCCACATCAACGCACAACATGCACGAAAAAAGCCCCACACTCACTATCATATGTCTCGCAACATGCAAGCATGCCACTTCATCATGAAACCTGCATAAAAAAAGACCTATCTCAACATGTGAATTTCTATTATATTAGTCTATTTATATTTAATAAACATTTTACAACTATATAGTGATCAAACATAATAAAGTATATGTAGTTTTAGTTTTATCCTTTTATATATGTTTACAATGAATCACATTGAGATATGTTATAAAATATTCTCGTAACAACGTGCGGGGTATCATCTAGTAGAGAAGAATGTCTGCAAACCATGTACAGGCGGTCAGAGCCACCGGCCTGAGCTAGAGAGCATCGCACGGACCTCACTCGTTGGAATTGTAGATTTCTTGAGCGTTTTGAACGATACAGACAAACTAGTGCTTTAAGAATCATGCATGCAGGCCCAACAGTGTTTGTATATAACCAAACAGCTCAACACGAAAAAAGTGTATTCAGTAAGCCTGATTGGGTTGTATGTTCGCTACCAAACGCGTCCTTATGGCATCTCCAAGGCGGACCCGTAAACCGCCCGCATCCGCCCAGACCGTGGAAGCCATCCAACGCGGGCTTATATCGGTTCCCAGGGAGGTCCGGACGCAATTTCTTCCCAAACTGGAGACAAACAGGGGGGCTTTACGGGAATCCGGACCGCTCCCAAGCCCTCTTCTGACCGCCCTGTCCTACCCAAACCACCCACCGCCCTTCCCGCGCTTTCCATTCACATGTTGTGTCGCTTACCGCGCCGTATTCATGTCGGGCTAGAGCATGCAGCAGCCGGCGTTGATGCCGCGATTTGACCGGACGGGAAGGTGGCGCGGACGGATGCGACCTCTCCGGCGTCGCCGCCGCTTCAATGCGGATGCCGCGTCCTGAGAAACCAACTCTGGCCGTTGCGCCGCATTGAAGCGGACCGACCTCCCCTCTGCCTAGGCTGGCTGCGGCTATTTAAGCCGCGCTCCGGCACCGTCCAGAACGACACCATCCTTCCTTCTCTCCAAGCCCTTTCTCCTCTTCGAGCCCAGTAGCGATGCCGAAGTCCTGGTTCTCCGCGTCGGCAGGTGGCAACAATGGCTGTTCATCATTAGGAGGATCCGCCTGCGCTCACCTAGACCATCCACATCCACGGTGGCGGGCTCCTCCGCCCATGAGGAGGACCAGCCGCAGCAGCGGGCCCATCTCCTCTCGGAGGCAGCTCTGATGGACGAAGAATTCGCCCGTCAGATGGAGATCATGATGGAGGGTTCGCTCCGTCAGATGGGTCCGGCTGCACTGTCGTCGATGCGCATGAAGGAGGAGTCACCGTCTCCGCCGCGAGTCCGTGTTAAGCGGGAGTCAGCATCTCCACTCTGGCAGGTGAAGGACGAGTCGGTGAAAGTGCAACTAATCCCCAGGTGGTTTGGGTAATTAATAACAACTTATATGTCATTGATCTAATGATCTGCCAATACATTTCAGAAAAGATTAATGATTGGCATGGCAAGGACTAATGGATGTGGACCCCTCAAAATGCTAAGGACAAGAATTGGCAACCCCAAGAATCTTCATTTTTGGTTTAGTGATCCAAGATCACATTGTGTCCCTTAGGAAATCCAATACTATTAAAAGGGGACGAGGTATTGATGATGAGGTTGTTGCTCAAGTGCTTAGTGATATTGCTCCAAAAACCCTCTGTCACTTTCTCAAACACATCTGTCCAAACCCTAATCCTTCATCTCAGTCCCAGCGATATCATTTACCCCGGACTCACCGAGATGACCATTCCCATTGCCACAGCCAAACCCTAGCAATTTGGTTTGACCAAAATGGATCTCGGTCCCACCGAGATGTTGGGGAACGCAGTAATTTCAAAAAAAAATCATACGCACACGCAAGATCCATCTAGGTGATGCATGGCAACAAGTGGGAGAGTGTGTCCATGTACCCTCCTAGACCGAAAGTGGAAGCGTTAAGTAATGCAGTTGATGTAGTCGAACATCTTCGCGATCCAACCGATCAAGTACCGAACGCACGACACCTCCGTGATATGCACACGTTCAGCTCGGTGACGTCCCTCGTACTCTTGATCCAGCTGAGGCCTGATACGTCTCCATCGTATCTACTTTTCCAAAAACTTTTGCCCTTGTTTTGGACTCTAACTTGCATTATTTGAATGGAACTAACCCGGACTGACGTTGTTTTCAGCAGAATTGCCATGGTGTTATTTTTGTGCAGAAATAAAAGTTCTCGGAATGACCTGAAAATCAACGGAGAATATTTTTGGAACATATAAAAAATATTGGTGAAAGAATCAAGGCCAGGGGGCCCACACCCTGTCCACGAGGGTGGGGGCGCGCCTACCCCCCTGGGCGCCCCCCTGCCTCGTGGGCCCCCTAACGCTTCACGGACCTCAACTCCAACTCCATATATTCACGTTCGGGAAGAAAAAAATCAGAGAGAAGGATTCATCGCGTTTTACGATACGGAGCCACCGCCAAGCCCTAATCTCTCTCGGGAGGGCTGATCTGGAGTCCGTTCGGGGCTCCGGAGAGAGGAATCCGTCGCCATCGTCATCATCAACCTTCCTCCATCACCAAATTCATGATGCTCACCGCCGTGCGTGAGTAATTCCATCGTAGGCTTGCTGGACGGTGATGGGTTGGATGAGATTTATCATGTAATCGAGTTAGCTTTGTTAGGGTTTGATCCCTAGTATCCATTATGTTCTAAGATTGATGCTGCTATGACTTTGCTATGCTTAATGCTTGTTACTAGGGCCCGAGTGCCATGATTTCAGATCTGAACCTATTATGTTTTCATGAATATATGTGAGTTCTTGATCCTATCTTGCAAGTCTATAGTCACCTATTATGTGTTATGATCCGTTAACCCCGAATTGACAATAATCGGGATACTTACCGGTGATGACCGTAGTTTGAGGAGTTCATGTATTCACTAAGTGTTAATGCTTTGGTCCGGTACTCTATTTAAAGGAGGCCTTAATATCCCTTAGTTTCCAATAGGACCCCGCTGCCACGGGAGGGTAGGACAAAAGATGTCATGCAAGTTCTTTTCCATAAGCACGTATGACTATATTCGGAATACATGCCTACATTACATTGATGAACTGGAGCTAGTTCTGTGTCACCCTATGTTATAACTATTGCATGAGGAATCGCATCAGACATAATTGTCCATCACTGATCCAATGCCTGCGAACTTTTCACATATTGATCTTCGCTTATTTACTTTTCCGTTGCTACTGTTACAATCACTAGAAAACCAAAACTATTACTTTTGCTACCGTTACCGCTACTATCATACTACTTTGCTACTAAATACCTTGTTGCAGATATTAAGTTTTCAGGTGTGGTTGAATTGACAACTCAGCTGCTAATACTTGAGAATATTCTTTGGCTCCCCTTGTGTCGAATCAATAAATTTGGGTTGAATACTCTACCCTCGAAAATTGTTGCGATCCCCTATACTTGTGGGTTATCAAGACTATTTTCTGGCGCCGGCCGTTGTCGGGGAGCATAGCTCTATTCTTTGAGTCACTTGGGATTTATATCTGCTGGTCACTATGAAGAACTTGAAAGATAAAAGAACCAAGATTTTCCCTCAACTACGAGGGGAGGTAAGGAATTGCCATCTAGCTCTGCGCTGGATTCACCTTCTGTTTTGAGTAAACTTGTGACACCTACACCTGCTATTCATTCTGATCGCATGTTATTGATGATGCCACTTCTGCTTTGCGTGATACTTATGATGAAACTACTTTTATGCTTGATAATATTGTGCCGTTAGGTGAATTTCTTGATGAACAACTTGCTAGGGTAAGAGAGAATGAAATTATTGAAACTAATAATATTGATTAAAGTGATGATGAAGATTCTGTTGGGGAACGTTGCAGAAAACAAAAAATTTCCTACGGTTTCACCAAGATCCATCTATGAGTTCATCTAGCAACGAGTGATTGGAATGCATCTACATACGTTTGTAGATCACGCGCGGAAGCGTTCAAAGAACGGGGATGAAGAAGTCGTACTCGACGTGATCCAAATCACCGGAGATCCTAGCGCCGAACGGACGGCACCTCCGCGTTCAACACACGTACGGTCAGCGTAACGTCTCCTTCTTCTTGATCCAGCAAGGGGGAAGGAGAGGTTGAGGGAGATGGCTCCAGCAGCAGCACGACGGCGTGGTGGTGATGGAGCTGCAGTACTCCGGCAGGGCTTCGCTAAGCACTATGGAGGAGGAGGATGTGTTGGAGAGGGAGAGGGAGGCACCAAAGGCGTGTTCTCAGAGGCCCTCCTTTCCCCACTATATATAGGGAGTCCAAGGGGGGGGGGGCGGCCCTAGGATATCCAATCTCCTAGGGGGGGTGTGGCCAAGGGAGGAATCCCTCCTCCCCAAGGCACCTAGGAGGTGCCTTCCCCCTTTGGGACTCTTCCCTTCCTTGAACCCTAGGCGCATGGGCCTCTTGGGGCTGGTGCCCTTGGCCCATATAGGCCAAGGCACACCCCCTACAGCCCATGTGCCCCCCCAGGGCAGGTGGCCCCACCCGGTGGACCCCCGGGACCCTTCTGGTGGTCCCGGTACAATACCGGTGACCCCGAAACTTGTCCTGATGCCTGAAATAGCACTTTCTATATATAATTATTTACCTCCGGACCATTCCGGAACTCCTCGTGACGTCCGGGATCTCATCCGGGACTCCGAACAACATTCGGGTTACTGCATATACATATCCCTACAATCCTAGCGTCACCGAACCTTAAGTGTGTAGACCCTACGGGTTCGGGAGACATGTAGACATGACCGAGACGACTCTCCGGCCAATAACCAATAGCAGGATCTGGATGCCCATGTTGGCTCCCACATGCTCCTCGATGATCTCATCGGATGAACCACGATGTCGAGGATTCAAGCAACCCCGCATACAATTCCCTTCGTCAATCGGTATGTTACTTGCCCGAGATCCGATCGTCGGTATCCCAATACCTCGTTCAATCTCATTACCGGCAAGTCACTTTACTCGTACCGTAATGCATGATCCCGTGACCAGACACTTGGTCACTTTGAGCTCATTACGATGATGCATTACCGAGTGGGCCCAGTGATACCTCTCCGTCATACGGAGTGACAAATCCCAGTCTTGATCCGTGTCAACCCAACAGACACTTTCGGAGATACCCGTAGTATACCTTTATAGTCACCCAGTTACGTTGTGACGTTTGGCACACCCAAAGCACTCCTACGGTATTCGGGAGTTACACAATCTCATGGTCTAAGGAAAAGATACTTGACATTGGAAAACTCTAGCAAACGAACTATACGATCTTATGCTATGTTTAGGATTGGGTCTTGTCCACCACATCATTCTCCTAATGATGTGATCTCGTTATCAATGACATCCAATGTCCATAGTCAGGAAACCATGACTATCTGTTGATCAACGAGCTAGTCAACTAGAGGCTTACTAGGGACATGTTGGTGTCTATTATTCACACATGTATTACGATTTCCGGATAACACAATTATAGCATGAATAAAGACAATTATCATGAACAAGGAAATATAATAATAATTCTTTTATTATTGCCTCTAGGGCATATTTCCAACAGTCTCCCACTTGCACTAGAGTCAATAATCTAGTTACATGTGATGAATCGAACACCCATGGAATTCTGGTGTTGATCATGTTTTGCTCTAGGGAGAGGTTTAGTCAACGGATCTGCTATATTCAGGTCCGTATGTACTTTACAAATATCTATGTCTCCATCTTGAAAATTTTCACGAATGGAGTTGAAGCGACGCTTGATGTGCCTCGTCTTCTTGTGAAACCTGGGTTCCTTGGCAAGTGCAATAGCTCCAGTGTTGTCACAGAAGAGTTTGATTGGCCCCGACGCATTGGGTATGACTCCTAGGTCGGTGATGAACTCCTTCACCCTAATTGCTTCATGTGCTGCCTCCGAGGCTGCCATGTACTGCGCTTCACATGTAGATCCCGCCATGATGCTTTGCTTGCAACTGCACTAGCTTACTGCCCCACCATTCAAAATATACACGTATCCGGTTTGTGACTTAGAGTCATCCAGATCTGTGTCGAAGCTAGCATCGACGTAACCTTTTACGACGAGCTCTTCGTCACCTCCATAAATGAGAAATATTTCCTTAGTCCTTTTCAGGTACTTCAGCATATTCTTGACCGTTGTCCAGTGTTCCTTGCCGGGATTACTTTGGTACCTACCTACCAAACTTACGGCAAGGTTTACATCAGGTCTGGTACACAGCATGGCATACATAATAGAACCTATGGCTGAGGCATAGGGGATGACACTCATCTCTTCTATATCTTCTGCCGTGGTCGGACATTGAGCTGAGCTCAATTTCACACCTTGCAACACAGGCAAGAACCCCTTCTTAGACTGATCCATATTGAACTTCTTCAATATCTTATCAAGGTATGTGCTTTGTGAAAGACCTATGAGGCGTCTTGATCTATCTCTGTAGATCTTGATGCCTAATATATAAGCAGCTTCTCCAAGGTCCTTCATTGAAAAACTTTTATTCAAGTAGGCTTTAATGCTGTCCAAGAGTTCTATATCATTTCCCATCAAAAGTATGTCATCTACATATAATATGAGAAATGCTACAGAGCTCCCACTCACTTTCTTGTAAATGCAGGCTTCTCCATAAGTCTGCGTAAACCCAAACGCTTTGATCATCTCATCAAAGCGAATGTTCCAACTCCGAGATGCTTGCACCAGCCCATAAATCGAGCGTTGGAGCTTGCACACCTTGTCAGCATTCTTAGGATCGACAAAACCTTCCGGCTGCATCATATACAATTCTTCCTTAAGGAAACCATTAAGGAATGCCGTTTTGACGTCCATTTGCCATATTTCATAATCATAGAATGCGGCAATTGCTAACATGATTCGGACGGACTTTAGCTTCGCTACTGGTGAGAAAGTCTCATCGTAGTCAACCCCTTGAACTTGTCGATAACCCTTAGCGGCAAGCCGAGCTTTATAGATGGTCACATTACCATCCGCGTCTGTCTTCTTCATAAAGATCCATTTATTTTCTATGGCTCGCCGCTCAACGGGCAAGTCAGTCAAAGTCCATACTTCGTTTTCATACATGGATCCTATCTCGGATTTCATGGCTTCTAGCCATTTGTCGGAATCCGGGCCCACCATCGCTTCTTCATAGTTCGAAGGTTCACCGTTGTCTAACAACATGATTTCCATGACAGGGTTGCCGTACCACTCTGGTGCGGAACGTGTCCTTGTGGACCTTCGAATTTCAGTAGGAGCTTGATCAGAAGTATCTTGATCATCATCATTAACTTCCTCTCTTGTCGGTGCAGGCACCTCAGAAACATTTTCTTGAGTTGCGCCATTTTCCGGTTCAAGAGGTAATACTTCATCAAGGTCTACTTTCCTCCCACTTACTTCTTTCGAGAGAAACTCTTTCTCTAGAAAGGACCCATTCTTGGCAACAAAGATCTTGCCTTCGGATGTGAGGTAGAAGGTATACCCAATAGTTTCTTTAGGGTATCCTATGAAGACACATTTTTCCGATTTGGGTTCGAGCTTTTCAGGTTGAAGTTTCTTGACGTAAGCATCGCATCCCCAAACTTTTAGAAACGATAGCTTAGGTTTCTTCCCAAACCATAATTCATACGGTGTCGTCTCAACGGATTTCGACGGAGCCCTATTTAAAGTGAATGCGGCAGTCTCTAAAGCATAGCCCCAAAAAGATAGCAGTAAATCGGCAAGAGACATCATAGATCGCACCATATCTAATAGAGTGCGATTATGACGTTCGGACACACCATTACGCTGAGGTGTTCCAGGCGGCGTGAGTTGTGAAACTATTCCACATTTTCTTAAGTGTGTGCCAAACTCGTGACTCAAGTATTCTCCTCCACGATCTGATCGCAGGAACTTGATTTTCCTGTCACGTTGATTCTCAACCTCACTCTGAAATTCCTTGAACTTTTCAAAGGTCTCAGACTTGTGTTTCATTAAGTAGACATACCCATATCTACTCAAGTCATCAGTGAGGGTGAGAACATAACGATAGCCACCGCGAGCCTCAACGCTCATTGGACCGCACACATCAGTATGTTTGATTTCCAATAAGTTGGTTGCTTGCTCCATTGTTCCTGAGAACGGAGTCTTGGTCATTTTACCCATGAGGCATGGTTCGCACGTGTCAAATGATTCGTAATCAAGAGACTCTAAAAGTCCATCTGCATGGAGCTTCTTCATGCGTTTGACACCTATGTGACCAAGGCGGTAGTGCCACAAGTATGTGGGACTATCATTATCAATCTTACATCTTTTGGTATTCACACTATGAATATGTGTAGCATTACGCTCGAGATTCATTAAGAATAAACCATTCACCATCGGAGCATGACCATAAAACATATCTCTCATATAAATAGAACAACCATTATTCTCGGATTTAAATGAGTAGCCATCTCGTATTAAACGAGTTCCTGATACAATGTTCATGCTCAAACTTGGCACTAAATAACAATTATTGAGGTTCAAAACTAATCCCGTAGGTAAATGTAGAGGTAGCGTGCCGACAGCGATCACATCGACCTTGGAACCATTCCCGACGCGCATCGTCACCTCGTCCTTCGCCAGTCTCCGCTTATTCCGTAGCTCCTGCTTTGAGTTACAAATGTGAGCAACTGCACCGGTATCAAATACCCAGGAGCTACTACGAGTACTGGTAAGGTACACATCAATTACATGTATATCACATATACCTTTCGTTTTGCCGGCCTTCTTGTCCGCTAAGTATTTGGGACAGTTTCGCTTCCAGTGACCACTTTCCTTGCAATAAAAGCACTCAGTCTCGGGCTTGGGTCCATTCTTTGGCTTCTTCCCGGCAACTTGCTTGCCGGGCGCGGCAACTCCCTTGCCGTCCTTCTTGAAGGCTTTCTTACCCTTGCCCTTCTTGAACTTAGTGGTTTTATTCACCATCAACACTTGATGTTCCTTTTTGACTTCTACCTCTGCTGATTTCAGCATTGCAAATACTTCAGGAATGGTCTTTTCCATCCCCTGCATATTGAAGTTCATCACAAAGCTCTTGTAGCTCGGTGGAAGCAACTGAAGGATTCTGTCAATGACCGCGTCATCCGGGAGATTAACTCCCAGCTGAGTCAAGCGGTTATGCAACCCAGACATAGTGAGTATGTGCTCACTGACAGAACTGTTTTCCTCCATCTTACAGCTGAAGAACTTGTTGGAGACTTCATATCTCTCGACCCGGGCATGAGCTTGGAAAACCATTTTCAGCTCTTCGAACATCTCATATGCTCCGTGTCTCTCAAAATGCTTTTGGAGCCCCGGCTCTAAGCTGTAAAGCATGCCGCACTGAACGAGGGAGTAGTCATCGGTACGTGCCTGCCAAGCGTTCATAACGTCTTGTTCTGCAGGGAGAACAGGTGCGTCACCCAGCGGTGCTTGTAGGACATAATCTTTCTTGGCAGCTATGAGGATGATCCTCAGGTTCTGGACCCAGTCCATGTAGTTGCTGCCATCGTCTTTCAGCTTGATTTTCTCTAGGAACGCGTTGAAGTTGAGGACTACGTTGGCCATTTGATCTACAAGACATATTGTAAATATTTTAGACTAAGTTCATGATAATTAAGTTCATCTAATCAAATTATTCAATGAACTCCCACTTAGATAGACATCCCTCCTGTAATCTAAGTATAACATGATCCGAGTTAACTAGGCCGTGTCCGATCATCACGTGAGACAGACTAGTCAACGTCGGTGAACATCTTCATGTTGATCGTATCTTCTATACGACTCATGCTCGACCTTTCGGTCTTCTGTGTTCCGAGGCCATGTCTGTACATGCTAGGCTCGTCAAGTCAACCTAAGTGTTTGCATGTGTAAATCTGTCTTACACCCGTTGTATGTGAACATTGGAATCTATCACACCCGATCATCACGTGGTGCTTCGAAACAACGAACTGTCGCAACGGTGCACAGTTAGGGGGAACACTTTCTTGAAATTATTATGAGGGATCATCTTATTTACTACCGTCGTTCTAAGCAAACAAGATGCAAAAACATGATAAACATCACATGCAATCAAATAATAATAGTGACATGATATGGCCAATATCACATAGCTCCTTTGATCTCCATCTTGGAGCTCCATGATCATCTTGTCACCGGCATGACACCATGATCTCCATCATCATGATCTCCATCATCGTGTCTCCATGAAGTTGCTCGCCAACTATTACTTCTACTACTATGGATAACGCGTTTAGCAATAAAGTAAAGTAATTTACATGGCGTTTCTCAATGACACGCAGGTCATACAAAAAATAGAGACAACTCCTATGGCTCCTGCCGGTTGTCATACTCATCGACATGCAAGTCGTGATTCCTATTACAATAGCATGAACATCTCATACATCACATATATATCATTCATCATTCATCACAACTTTGGCCATATCACATCACAGAACACTTGCTGCAAAAACAAGTTAGACGTCCTCTAATTGTTGTTGCAAGTTTTACGTGGCTGAAATAGGGTTCTAGCAAGAACGTTTTCTTACCTACGTGAAAGCCACAACGTGATTTGTCAACTTCTATTTACCATTCATAAGGACCATTTTCATCGAATCCGCTCCAACTAAAGTGGGAGAGACAGACACCCGCCAGCCACCTTATGCAACTTGTGCATGTTAGTCGGTGGAACCGGTCTCACGTAAGCATACGTGTAAGGTTGGTCCGGGCCGCTTCATCCCACAATATCGTTGAAGCAAGATAAGACTAGTAGCGGCAAGAAAGTTGACAACATCAACGCCCACAACAAATTGTGTTCTACTCGTGCAAGAGAACTACGCATAGACCTAGCTCATGATGCCACTGTTGGGGAACGTTGCAGAAAACAAAAAGTTTCCTACGGTTTCACCAAGATCCATCTATGAGTTCATCTAGCAACGAGTGATTGGATTGCATCTACATACCTTTGTAGATCACGCGCGGAAGCGTTCAAAGAACGGGGATGAGGAAGTCGTACTCGACGTGATCCAAATCACCGGAGATCCTAGCGCCGGACGGACGGCACCTCCGCGTTCAACACACGTACGGTCAACATAAGGTATCCTTCTTCTTGATCCAGCAAGGGGGAAGGAGAGGTTGAGGGAGATGGCTCCAGCAGCAGCACGACGGCGTGGTGGTGATGGAGCTGCAGTACTCCGGCAGGGCTTCG